>NC_048298.1:36310143-36637572 GCF_013100865.1 Trachemys scripta elegans | reverse complement strand
CCAGACATCTACTGCAGTTAACCAGCTGAACAGCAAAAGCCCTGTGAGTCCACTGGCATAAGCTACACCTGGGTTTTTAATTGCAGTATAGTACAGTATATCCTGTGAGGTCAATGAGGCTTTGTGTTGGTGCAGAAATCTATCCACATAGAACAATTCAACATCAGGGTCCAAAATTGTTTTGCCAAATGTTACAACATATAAACAGATTGTAGCATATATAGAAAATAGCCACTTATGACTATCGTTGGGTGATATTGGTTAACGTTGTTTCTCATATCACATTTTTCATCAGCTTATTTTGGGTTTGGGTTTTTTTTTCTGCCTCGATAAATAGTTTCATTGTGGCCTGTGGGGAAAAAATATGATGTGATCATGCAATGGACAACTATATCACGATGTGTATATATACAAGGAGGAAGAATTAAAATAGAACCAGGCAACCATTAACTCTGACGTTGCCTACCTTTTGAGTTCTAGATTTTGCAATCTAAATAACTCTCTTTCATTTTAATGTAGGTTTTTGTATGCATTCCTATCAATTTTTTAAAGGAAAGCAGAGTGACACTGACAATCACCACTGAGCCTAACTTTTATTACTGGTAAAACAATGGAACAAACTCTAAATAACTAGGCCCAGATTCAACCCAGGATTTGTGATAGCACAACCCATTGATGGAAAACCCACAAATTAAGGGAGGTTAAGACTGAGTAATGGGAAGCAACTTCAATCTCCTCTTTGGAGCTGTTTCTTTCTCCAATTCCACTCATCAGACTGCATGGGGATGAGAATCCTATGGAGTCCCACCTGTAAATTAAGCTGTCAGGCCTGATTGAAAGAAAAAAACACAGTAGATAGCCTTGAAAATATAACCCAACGCAAAGTGGTCACTAGGGCTTGAATGGAGGAAGCAAATAGCAAATAGCATGTAAAAAGAGTTTGTGAGTTATTGAATCCAGCTCTAAATGTGTAAATTGGTTCTGTGATTAGCAGGTGATAATTGTAGTCAGGAACTATTTATATATTGAGCAAAGTTGTTTCACAGACCATGCAGAAATGGAAATTTTTAGGAAAGAGCAGCAGCAGCAACATTATGGGCCTTAGCTTAAGAGTGAGCATCCCTTGGAGAGAGGAAGACCAGGCTGACACATGAAAGTGTAAACAACACTCTGCACCAGTTTGGATTAATCTAGTCCGAGGTATGTAACTGTTCTGTACATTAATGTAATTTAGAATTAATGTAATTTAGAATCACGATGCTGTGTTTTCATTCCATCTTTGTATTGGTTTCCACTAATGTTTTGTGCAATAAAATTAGTGGATCTCTAGTACTGATACTTTGCAATGTTATTGCTGTTCACTTCTGGGGAAATTGATAGAGCACAGTGCTTAAAAATGTGCCAGTATGTATAACACTCACATACGTTTTGGAAAAGATGATCCCTCATATTTTTAAATGGAATAGAGAGTTTATCACAAGCTTCAAAGACTTCAAAGGTAAAATCAATGTTAGTCCCCTGTTGAAAACTAGAAACATCCATTTTGTCAATGGGTCTAATCTGCTTTATTTGACATAACTGCCACTGTAAAAAGGAAGCATCATTAATATCAATGAGGGCAGATGATCAGCTGTCTGCTCTGAAGGTCCTGTCTTGAATTGTTTAGTGCATTGGTTTGTATTTTGGAGGAGACTGCTGGTGTTGTCATATTTAATGGTCTGACAACATATAAACCTTTCATCAGATATTATAAAAACTCTGATGCCAAACTGCTCTGAGCCAAAGTATGGCATACAAAATAAGCTTTTAAAAACATACATATTTTAAAATGATTTGGGCCAATTGTTACAACTGAGTTGGCAAGCGGTTTCAAAGTATTCATGTTTCAGATACTGCATTTTGCACATTTATGAAGTCTTTATTTTTTAAATTGATGTTTTGTGGGGCTAAAATGGACACTTAACCTTTTTAACCCTTACATTTTCTAGGGTTAGCAACATGAGATTTAAAAATCATCCACTACAAGCATCTATCTATTTTTACCACAGTATACATTTTAGTACGGCTCTAGAATATGAAAATGTTTTCTATTAATTAAAATGCATAATCTATACCATGTAGGGCTCACATGCTGCCATCAAAGTTAATGGCAAAACTGAAGGATTTAATCCTATATGCAGGTTAACAATAATCTGGCCAAAGAGCAGCTATGTGTAGTCAGCATCATGGATCTAAAATATGGCATATGTATTATTAGCATTATGCATTATTACTAAGGTGTATGGCAAATACACCATACACCAAATAAATCATATTTCATACACCAAATAACAAAACAAACTTTTATTATATTTTAACAAGTGAATTGATGTGATATTTGATCTAAAAGAAGCAGATCCCCAATGGCACATGTGTTTTCTCTGTATTTGAAAATTATGTTCAAATAATTTGACTCAGACCCACAAAAGCAAGGCCATTCAGAATTAAGCATTTGTTCTTAATGCATCCTGAAATACTTACAGTATTTTTTCTTCAGCTAATAGGATATCCTGTACTATAAGAATTTATGTTTGAATCCTATCACAAGGTTCAAAAGTACCACCTACCATTTTCACTTTGACTTAAGCTTTTGTCTTAAATGCTCCCATCCCTTCTGCCACTGGTGGAGTTGCCCCAGTGAACATGCAATGGGGAGAGATTTTAACAAAAATGCTAGTGTAGGGCATAAGTGAAGTAGAAATTCAGCTCAACACCGAGGTATCTCTAAAGCACCTTTGAAACTTTCAGTAACTAGGGTTACCATGTTTGAGGTTCACAAAAAGAGGACACGGCTGGAAGGGGGGAGAGGGAGTGGGAGCTGGAGGGGGGACACATTGGTGTGTGTGTGTGTACTGAGCAGGTATTTGGGGGATGCTAGAGGATTTACCTGGGAGGTTTTGGAGGGTGTGTGTGTACTGGAAGGGGTCCCTGTGGGGTGCTGGAAAGGGTACCTGGCAGGAGCTGGAAGGAGTATTTGGGGGGTGCTGGAAGGGTGTGTGAGTGTGTACTGGAAGGGGTACCTGTAGGGTGCTAAAAGGGATATCTGGGACTTGCTGGAAAGGGTGTGTGTGTACTGGAAGGAATATTTGGGGGGTGCTGGAAGGTGTATTTGGGCGGTTCAGGAAGGGGTACCTGGGGCCTCGCTCTTGAGGTGGGGGGGGCAGTTTCACTCCCTGTCACAGAGGCAGGGCAGCTGACACAAAACTGGGATGCAGTAACAGCCGTCAGTCAGTGCTTTCCTATGGGGCTCTCCCCCTCCCAAGTTTTAATCGCACTACAATACTTGTATGAGGTGAATTGAAATACAATTTTTTATTTCTTTTTTACAGTACAAATATCTGTAATAAAAAATAAATATAAGGTGAGCACTGTACACTTTGTATTCTGTGTTGTAATTGAAATCAATATATTTGAAAATGTAGAAAACATCCAAAAATATTTAAATAAATGATTTTCTATTATTGTTTAACAGTGCGATTAATCACGATTAATTTTTTTTAGTTGCTTGACAGCCCTAGTACAGACTGAATGCATACCAGAGCTGTAGCACTTTCACAAGTGTAGATGACTAAACTGGTTGCAAGGCTTTGGAGAACCAGGTCCATTGTGAATAAAATATACTAGAAGAAATATGCTGGCTCAGAGTCCAGCTGGAACAGTATACAATTGTGAAGTGCACTGTATTTTTTTTTTTTGGTATCAGAGATACTTTTGATCTATTATTAGTTATTTTAGGAAAATGTAAATGATTGTTTAGTGGTACACTTTTTTCTGAGTTTATAATCTTTTATCTAAATATTTTTGCAGTATTCTCAGTATAACAAAGTATTAGTTTCAAAAATAGTCTGTAATATCCTGTAGCAATGATTTTATCATTTCTGAATGAAGGGGAGACACAGTGAAATAGAATGGACTGTGAAAACCAAAATTAAATCAAAGCCAAAACTCCAAAACCCTGGTGAATCTTTAGAAATCTAGTGATGTACATTTTTCTCAAGGAACCTTAGTCTTTCGTGTTACAAACTTCTGAAATGTTTTGTAGTTGGTAAGACAGATCATGTGTTAAATAAATAAAGAAGGAATAAATCAATATTGTCATCAATCAGTGAGGCACTCACTGATTCCACTGGCAGTCTCTTACAACAGCACTTGATGAGGTTAGATAAGGACCTGCCAGACTGTCAGCAACAGATAAACCATTTCTTCTGGGTGGATTAATACTGATATTCGTAGGCACAGGAAAAGCATGTCATTTCTGAACTCTCTTCTGGGGGGGTCAGTGGGAGGGTCAAATAAGTTGTTTCAATCAGCATCCATAGCCAAAATGTCTCTCAGTTTGCTGACCTTAAATCAACTAATACAAAAATCTAAGGGTAAAATCCTAGTTCCACTGAAGTCAATGGTAAATTGACTTTAGCAGGCCCAGGAATTCACCCTATGTGTCTAGCTGACAATATGAAAGCAATATAAGAAACTATAGGCAATGCATGAGCCGTGTGTGGTATTGAGGTCAACTCTTTGTCCTGCATTCCAGCCAAAAATTCTTAACCCTGGTGTAAAATTTAAGTATTATATTTTAATTAGTACAGATATTAATATCTTTTACTTTCTTCTTTCCTTTAGTAACCTAGATTAAATATCTGAATCACTAGAATGCTTAGAGTTCTGCCATGTGACAATGGTGAAAAAAAAAAGATCAGTGTTATAACCGAACCTGCTGAGAAGTCAAGTAATCATTCTTACTCTCTCGTAGAAAGATTCCTGGAGGGTGAACGGGGAAAGGGTTTAATAAAACCCTGGTTAGACGACTGCAACTGTGTATTCTAGTTGACCTTTATTTATAACATTCACCAATTTATTTATGCATGACAGCAAGAAGATTACACAATGACAAACAAAATCCTGCAGCCCTATGTGCAAGGTAGAATTAAAAGGCTTGGTACAGTAGAAGGATAATTGAACAAAGGAATGTAGAATATTTTAACATTGTTTGAGGGTTTTGTTGATAGTTAATGGTATAGTCATTTTTAGGGCCATATTTTGAGGTCTTTCAGAGAGTAAAACTCCCTTGACTTCATGAACCTTTTGGTTCACTGATGTCAGCTGATTAGTCAATGGGAGTTTTACTTGATTAATAGACCACAGAATTTGGGCCTCAGCTATGATCCACAATAAAATAGAGCACAATAGAAACAGATTGTTTTGGTTTTAGGAACAGGGACTGCAATTTTTTGGTTCGAGAGTAATAATCTCAAGATATTTTCACTTTAATCCCATTGGTGATGATTAAGAATGTGCTCTTAAGTACTTTGCTGAATATGAATGGATTTAGGCCCATTATTTTCACTGAGTTCGTGCCTGAGTACTTTGCTGAAAGAATTTCCCAACAGAGACTCCTATCTATCAAAGTACTTATTATGTGAAACTCATCACCATAGCATCTGAACACCTCACAAACATGAATTTTACCCTCAAACACTCCTATGAGATAGAAATCTCACCTCACTTACAGATAAGGAACAAAGGCACAGAGTAAGTGACTTGACCGAGGTCACAGAGAAAGTTTGTGTCAGGGCCAGAGATTGAATCTAGATCTCCTGAGTCTAGTCCAGTGGCTTACCCCCACAACATCATCCCTGCCTATTTGTCAAAGGGGCAAAGTAGTGCATTCATGTATTTACCAGTGATGTACAGCACAATATTTTCCCCAGTAATGACTTTATTTAAAGGCTTTGTGATTGTGTGTATAAATCTTGTACAGTGCATGGTGGTTAGGGGGTTAAAATCCTTCCGTGAAGTAAGGGATGGGAATTTGCCTCTCCTCCAACGTGTGGTCTCAGCTGTCAGGGATGAAAGCTAGTTTCTTGTGGATGAAGAATTGATGTGCTGATCTAAGTAGCCCAACAATGAGGGAGTGTTTGTTGCAGTAAAGATGACCTGATTATAAATCAGGAAAGTGTTTCCTGCCTGTCCCGCTTGGTACTATAATTTTGCTGTTCTCAGCCCTTTCCTTCAAGAATTGAGCCCTGAGCTGCCCTGGAGAAAAGAGTTATGCTAATGCTAATGAGCTGGATCAAGATGCGTGGGACTAACTGGGGAATAATTCCTTTTTGTTTTGTTAGCTTGTGAAATAACAGCAATAAAGACAATTCTAATGAGGTGTAAATCTTCCACGCATTAGTCCTGTTTGACCTTGTCTAATGAGGAGGTGGGCAAGTGCTCAGAGCTCATTTGAAAACCTAGATATGGAGGTTACAGTGACAGAGTGACTGAGAGGTGGACTGACTGGGTCAAAAAGCAGGATGCTGTTCTAATGCATAATATACACTGCAAGTGCAAGAGTATAATCTTAATAATGTCATTTTTATAGGTTAGTTATACCTTCTGCCCCACTGAAGACAGAAGACTCCATCCCCCAACTATATATTAGAAAGCTGAAGCTCTCAGCTTTCCAGTGTTAATTTCTATTCTGATACTTGACAAAGCAACATACCTTGTAATGGTTTCTGAGTGTAAGCAATAAAATCAGGCTATCACAGGCCATTTACCAGACTGGCCAGGTTGCTTTCAACATCCTGTACATCCTGGACTTTGTCTGCATCTATGAATCTGCTCTGGAGAGATCTGATTGAATTTTCATGGGATTCTAAGTTTGTTTGGAGGTGCTGGAAAGACAAAACTTTCTCATAAGAGGAGAAAGGACTAGAGATATATCCCAATGGAAGTATTAACAATTTTGAATGTGCTTGATTTGTTGGAGTATAAATTCTCACTTAAGTGGGCCACTGTAGAAACCCTGAATTTTGAAACAAGGCCCTGAATGCTGTCCTAGCTGTGCTTGATGTAATTCTCGAGAGGATACTGGTACAAAGATGAGTTTATGTCAGTTTGGGCCCTAGCATAAAGTAGAGCAGCCTCAAAGGCAATTCCAGCAGCTGGGGATCACTGGGGTATTGTGACATCTTGGCCATACCTCCTTTTCCCCCCGGATGTGCCCTTTACCTGGGTATATCTGGGTAGGGTAACAATGTAGGAACCTCTTCAGTGACTCTCAGAGACAACCAGTGCGTAACCAGAGGAGTCCCCTAAGCAAAGGAATTTCTATTGGCCAGATTGCCAGGCTACTTTGTCTGTTGGAATTGCACATAGCGGTCAATGGCACCCGAGTATCTGGCCTCTTGCTGTTCACACTTTGTGATCCTCCTCTTTTATCTGTAGCTATTTGTTTGTTATCATAGTGTTTTAGTATTTTAATATGATAGGAGAGTAGGCAATTCCACAACCACATCCCATAGAATTTCAGTTCCTGATTAAATTTGACATTTATGAATGATTGTCACTAAAGTCAGAGACGGAAGCCTTGTCATTAGGTAATGTGCCAGCCAAGTGATTTTGGCAAGCTTCCCACAGCTTTGCAGAATTTATTGAGAGGACAGATGGCTTTAACATATCCTATTAGAATATACTATGCCAGTCGTTTTAAAAAAAAAAATCTCCAAGCTGAAGAATTGCACTTTTAAACTCAAGGGTGAAAGCATGTTCCCTTCATGTAGTAAAAGCGGAGATCTCAGCTAAGAAAACATCTTACTGTGGCTGCTTTTCTCAGCACAAGAAACAATCTGTTTTAAACTAAAATTCAGGGCAAGTCAAACTGGAAATTGACTGCAAGACCAGAGATCACCAATAGAGATGGTTATGCCAGTGTTTTCTTCCCAAAAAGTCATTAATGTGGATTTTAGCTCTACTTCTGTTTCTAGTAATTTTTGCTAAAATCATTACTTACCAATATGAAAATGTGCAATAAAGAAGACAGAAACACTGGTTTACATATGACTGTAACTCAAGGGTAGTAGTTCTAGAGATTTGTTCTTTGGTATATTTTTTTCTGCAATTTTAACTTTTGCAAAATCAAAAATGGTTTATAAGTATACAAATTCTTTCCCAGTTGTTAATTTCACAGAAGGATTTACCACATAAGGGTTTTAATCATTTGTATATGGAACATAATATATTTTAGTCTTAAAAAGCAGAATTTAAAAACTGACAAGTATCTTCCAATTATTGCTAATCATGACACAATTTGAAGAATGAATCTTGTGAGAGGAAATATTTTAAAACTGTGACGTGAAAATTGCTTTAAGTTACTTTGTGCATTTTGATATATGAAATTCTTCTTCAGGCACAACAGATGAAAAGAAATGTTACATTAAAAAAATTGAGGAGCTTATTGTTAGCAACCATTCTAACTTTAGTAGATTAACTCTGCAACCGAACAAGAGACCTTAGGCTTTATATCTGTAAATCTTTATTTTAGTGCCTATCGTAAGTGATTAAACTTGAAGCAAGACTTTACCATGGTTTTAAATTATTTAATAAATGGATATAGAGTGCAAATATTCCACTGTAAGATTTGATGGCCAAATAATAAAAACAGGCATGTTAAATAAAATTTCATAGCCAAGCTTGTGAACTCAGCAGAAATCATATTATAGCTATAAACAAATAAATAAGGATCGCCACATATCCTGTTGTCTTGAATTTCCATTCTCAAAGTATGGGATATGCTGTGACAGATAAGGTCCAGGCACCCCAAGGGGAGAACAGGGAGCTGAAACCTAAAGAAAAAGTAATTGAATCAACTAGTTGTATACAATGTTATTGTGTATTAATATAAGTCAAGTAAGGTCTTTTATGAAAGCTGTAATGTTCTGAACTTTATGGTCATTAGCAGAGCTGTCCCTATCAATATGCAAAGTATGCAGCTGCGTAGGACACCGGGAAATTTGGGGCACCAAATTTCCTGGTGCCCTGCACAGCTTTGTGCTGCTCCAGCCCCTGCCCCACCTCTTCCCACCCCTTCCCCAAAGCAGCCACCCTGCTCCGCCCCAGCCTCGCCCTGTCCCGCTCCTAATCTGCCCCAGCCCGGCCCCCACTCCCCTGAGGACTGCAGCAGGGCCAGGCCTGCACTCACTGGTGGCAGAAAGTGCAGCGACCCGGACCCTGCCACGCTTCCGGTAAGTGCTGGGGGGCGGTTCCGCCCTGCCCCCAAGCCAGCTCCGCCCCCCTGCCCCCACAGAGGCCTGGGCCATGTGGGTGCTGTGTAGGGCCCCAGAATAGCTAGGGACGGCCCTGGTCATTAGGAGATATCTATATGGGTTATGAATGTAGGCATGTGTACATAGGTGTAGAACATTGTAATTGTAACTACTAGGAGTGCAACTACAGCATCACCTCACTGCAGTGTGGGGAAGCAATCAGGCAGGGAGGGCACCTCCCAGCCTAGTTATTTACATGAAACTAACTCCAAGCACCTAGCCTTGTACAACCCAAGACAATGGTGGACCATTAAAGTTAATGGAAAGGCATTCAAACTGAAAAGAAAACCCCAGTCTTGGAAAACTAAAGAAGGAGGGAATTTCACAAGCTCCATGTAACCATGGATTTCCATAGTCCAAGAGACAGAAAAAAACTGCAAACCTTATTAAAAGGGGTTGGAAGTGAAGGCTATCCAGGAACTGAGGGGTGCTGTCTGGGAAATACTGGATCCCCCCTAGGACAGAGGGCATACTGGGGAACTGTTAAGAGGCAATAGGTAACTTGTTTTAGAGAGGGGACTTTAAAGAGACAAGGTCTGAAGAAAAGCTCTGAGTAAGCTCAAGAACTTGTCTCCCACACCAACAGAAGTTGGTCCAATAAAAGATATTACCTCACCCACCTTGTCTCTCTAATATTCTGAGACCAACATGGCTACAGCAACACTGCATACAAGCAGGGAATTTAGTTAATAGAGAGGTGTAAAGCCTGAGATTGCATCTTTATGGTTATTTTCTGTGTAACTTGTCATGTTTGCTTTTTCTTGCTACTTCAGCTTTGAATCTGTGATTTTTTTTATTAAATAAACTGTGTTTATTTTTACCCTAAGCAGGTGTCTACTGTGCAATCTAGGTGGAGTGTGTGGCCCCAATTGGACTGATAAATGGAGGCAGATTTAACTCCTTGAGTTGATCCAGTGGATATAGTGTGCTTGGATTTTCAGAAAGCCTTTGAAAAGATCCCACATCAAAGACTCTTAAGCAAAGGAAGCAGTCATAGGCTAGGAGGGAAGGTCCTCTCAAGGATCAGTCACTGGATCAAAAGAAGGAAACGAAGGGTAGGAATAAATGGTCAGTCTTCACAATGGAAAGTGGTAAATAGTGGGGTTCCCCAAGGATCTGTAGCAGTATTGCCAACCCCAAATGTTCAAAAATCAGGAGTCAGGCTGACCAAAAATCATCAGATTGGCTTTAAAATCATGAGATTATGTAAAAATAATAGAATTGGTGTTCTTTTTATTTGCCTTCTGCTTTTTGAGCTTTTAAGGTGCACTGGGGTCACATTTTGAAGCTTTCTCCACAGCCACAAGGGGTAGAAACTTACTTTTGCTTTAAGAATGAAGGATGAAATCATCACATGTCTACTTGACTCCAAGAGCTGGAGCTTTAAGGAAAACAATAATGATCATGAGCAGGGCCGGATTTCCAATTAGGCACAGTAGGCAAGTGCCTAGGGGCCACCAACATTCTACTACTCTTCAACATATCCATAAATGATCTGGAAAAGGAAGTAGACAGTGAGGTGGCAAAGTTTGCAGATGATACATAACCCCTTAAAATAGCTAAGTCCAAAGCTGACTGTGAAGAGTTACAAAGGGATCTCACAAAACTGGGTGACTGAGCATCAAAATGGCAGATGAAATTCAGTGTTGATAAATGCAAAGTAATGCACATTGGAAAACATAATCCCAACTATACATACAAAATGATGGGGTCTAAATTAGCTGTTATCACTCAAGAAAGAGATCTTGGAGTCATTGTGGATAGTTCTCTGAAAACATCCACTCAATGTGCAAGTGTAGTCAAAAAAGCTAACAATGGTTAGGAACCATTAGGAAAGGCATAGATAATAAAATAGAAAGTATATAAATCCATGGTACACCCCCATCTGGAATACTATGTGCAGTTCTTGATATATTAGAACTGGAAAAGGTACAGAGAAGGGTAACCATAATTATAAGGGGTATGAAACAGCTTCTCTACAAGGAGAGATTAAAAAGACTGGGACAGTTCAGCTTAGAAAACAAACGACTAAGGGGGGATATGATAGGGGTCTATAAAATCATGAATGAAGTGTATAAAGTGAATAACGATGTATTATTTTCCCCCTTCGCCTGTCCCAAGTTAGGATAAAGGAGGAGGGTTGGGCGTGGGGCTAGCAACTCCACCCCGTAAAAAATTAACTTGCTACAGAAACGCCAGTAGAGATAATAGAGACTTTTAGCCTGGAAAAAGAAGGGTCTTCAACTCGAAGACGCAGGACGTTGGGTGGTGAAAGTCATGAGGAAGCCACTAAGCCGATTACCCTTCTTGCAACCAGGAGGATTACCATCGGTACATGGAACGTGAGGACCATGTACGAGTCAAGAAAGACGGCGCAGGTTGCAGCAGAGATGAGGAGCAACAACCTGACCCTACTAGGCATTAGTGAGACAAGATGGACGCAAGCTGGACAGAGACGACTGTTGACGGGAGAGCTGTTGCTGTATTCCGGACATGAAGAGAGTGATGCACCCCACACACAGGAAGTAGGCTTCATGTTGTCCAAGCAGGCACAGAGAGCACTGATTGGTTAGGAGGCACATGGTTCCAGGATCATCACAGCATCTTTCAGAACTAAAATGAAGAGGATTAAGATGAATGTTGTACAGTGCTATGCTCCAACCAATGACAGTGAAGAGGGGGACAAAGACTATTTTTACAACAGACTTCAGAAAATATTAGAGATTCTCCCAGACAATGACATTACCATCCTTATGGGAGATTTTAATGCCAAAATTGGACCTGACAACACAGGATATGAACAAGTCATGGGGACCCACGCTCTGGGAGAGATGAGTGAGAATGGAGAGAGATTTGTGGATCTGTGTGCACTTAACAACCTGGTCATAGGAGGTAGCATCTTTCCTCACAAGCGGATCTGTAAGAGTACCTGTGTATTGCCAGCAGGCATGATAGAAAACCAGATTGATCATGTCTGTATTAGCAAGAAGTTCAGAAGATCTTTGCAGGACGTTAGAGTTAGAAGAGGAGCAGACGTAGCGTCTGACCACCATTTAGTGGTGGCCAGATTGAAGCTTAAGCTGAAGAAGAACTGGATAGACATGTTAGATAGAAGAGCGAAGTACAACGTCAGCCTTTTGAAGGATCATAAGATCAAGGAAGATTTTGGACTGACGCTGAAGAATAAGTTTTCAGTACTACAGGATCTGTCTGAGGAAGAGGAAGACAGTGTACCCAACAGATGGCAGAAAGTGAGAGAGACACTTAAGTCAGCATGTCAGGAAGTGCTTGAAATTAAGAAATACCAGCAGAAAGAGTGGATCACAGCAGAGACCTTGACTAAGATAGAAGATAGAAAGAAGAAGAAGGCAGTAGTTAATAACAGCAGGACTAGAGCAGCAAAGGCTAAAGCGCAAAAAGAGTATGCTGAAGCCCATAGATTAGTGAAGAGGAATATTAGGAAGGACAAGAGAGACTATGTGGATGGACTGGCAGCAAAAGCGGAGCAGGCAGCATACAATGGCAATATGAAACAGCTGTATGACATCACCAAGCGACTGTCTGGAAAGTTCAGCAAGCCAGAGCATCCCATCAAAGACAAGCAGGGAAAGTCTATAACAGAAATAGAACAACAGATGAATAGATCAGCGGAGCACTTTGAGGAACTCCTGAATAGACCAGCACCATTAAATGCACCAGATATTGACCCAGCCAATGAAGACCTTCCAATCAATTGTGACAGATTAACCAGAGATGAGATCAGAAAAGCCATCACTATGATGAAGAATAGGAAGGCGGCTGGACCTGACGATATTCCAGCAGAGGCCCTGAAAGTAGATCTGGATGTTTCAGTGGAAATGCTGTACCCCCTCTTTGAGAAGATATGGGAAGAAGAAGTGATTCCGGCGGACTGGAAAGAGGGATATCTTATTAAAATCCCCAGGAAAGGAGACCTCAGCAATTGTGCCAACTACAGAGGAATCACACTTCTGTCGGTGCCAGGGAAGGTCTTCAACCGAGTTCTCTTAGAGAGAATGAAGGATGCTGTCGATCCACAGCTACGAGATGAGCAAGCAGGTTTCCGGCAAAATAGATCATGCACGGACCAGATAGCAACGCTCTGCATCATAGTCGAGCAGTCTATGGAGTGGAACTCCTCATTGTACATCAATTTTGTTGACTATGAGAAAGCATTCGATAGCGTGGATCGAGAGACTCTCTGGAAGCTCCTTTGGCACTATGGCATCCCAGCAAAGGTGGTCAACCTGATTAAGAACTTATATGACGGCATACACTGTAGAGTGATCCATGGAGGGCAGCTTAGAGACAGCTTCCAGGTGGGAACCGGAGTCAGACAAGGATGCTTGTTGTCACCATTTCTCTTTCTCCTTGTCATTGATTGGATTATGAAGACATCCATTTATGAGCGTAGGAACGGAATCCAGTGGATGTTGTGGACCCAGCTTGATGACCTGGACTTTGCCGATGACCTTGCACTCCTTTCGCATAGCAAACAGCAGATGCAAGAGAAGACCAACGTAGTGGCAGCCACGTCATCACAGGTTGGCCTCAACATCCACAAGAACAAGACCAAGATCCTCAAGATTAACTCCATCAGTAATGACCCAGTCACACTGAATGGAAGCCTTCTGGAAGAAGTGCAGTCCTTCACCTACCTAGGCAGCATCATTGACCAACAGGGTGGCACGGACGCAGACATCAAAGCAAGGATCGGTAAGGCAAGAGCAGCTTTCTTACAGCTCAAGAACATCTGGAGCTCTAGAGAGCTGTCTTTGGCAACAAAGATTAGACTGTTCAACTCCAACATGAAATCAGTCTTACTGTATGGAGCTGAAACCTGGAGGATAACTAAAACAACCACCAGGAAGATCCAGACCTTCATAAATAGTTGCCTTAGAAGGATTCTCCAGATCCGCTGGCCAGACACCATCAGCAACATCTACCTCTTGGAGAGGACCCGTCAACTTCCAGCAGAGGAAGAAATTAGAAGGAGAAGGTGGGGTTGGATAGGACACACACTACGCAAGCAGCCAACCAACATCACTAGACAGGCATTGCGGTGGAACCCCCAAGGCAAGCGGAAAAGTGGCCGTCCAAGAAACACCTGGTGACGCGACCTTCAGGCTGATAGCATAAAAATGGGCTATACCTGGAACCAGCTAGAGCAAATGGCCCAGGATAAAGGACTCTGGAGATCTGTGGTTGGCGGCCCATACCCCGATTGGGGTGACGGGCATGAGTGAGTGATTTCCCACTTCACATAACACAAGAACCAGGGGCCACTCAATGAAATTAATAGGCAAAGGTTTAAAATGACCAAAAGGAAGTACTTCTTCACACAACACACAGTAAACTTGTGGAACTCATTGCCAGGGGTTGTTGTGAAGGCCAAAAGTATAACTGGGTTAAAAAAAGATTTGGATAAGTTCATGAAGGATAGGTCCATCAATGGCTATTAGCCAAGATGGTCAGGGATGCAACCCCATGCTGTGGGGGTTTCTAAACCTTTGACTGACAGAAACTGCGACTGGATGACGGGGGATGGATCAAGTGATAACTGGCCCATTCTGTCCATTTCTCCTGACTCATGTGACACTAGCCACTGTTGGAAGACAGGACACTGGGCTAGATGGACCATTGGTCTGACCCAGTATGGCTATTCTTGTGTTCTTATGTCTTTTGGGGGTGATAAACAAGAAGGAGAAGGTATTAATGTATGGTAGTTAAGAATTCAGGGGATGAGTTGGGGAGACTTGGAATCAGAAGGACTACTGGGGTCATCCTGCAAGGAGCAACTAGGTGGGTGGAAGCCAGGATGTGAGACCTTTCTGCCTGAAGGTTGGCTAGTAGGGTCAGAGCTCTGAGTGATAGCAGCATAGCATTAAGGCACCCAAAGTTACAAGGCAGGTGGCGACAGAATCCCTTACTGGTCTGGGTGATCCCCAAAACATCACATATACATACTGTACCACATACATTTCAAATTTTAAAGCTTCACTTCCTTTTCTCTTCTAAATCATGCTGAAGTCTTCTAATATAACATTTTACAGACTCCCTGCTCTGGTAGTGTCTTGCTTTTTTCTCCTTCAGACTCACTTTTGCTTTCTCTTTTCTATCCTTTGCTTGCTTCTCTTTTCTCCTTCTCTTGTTTGACATGTTAATATTAAAACACTACACAACTGATCTACTGTAATGTAGAAAATTGCATATCTATTCAAGAGGATCTGTAGTGCTATGAGCATTACTTTTGTTTCAATATTTCATTTCCAAATGGAGGCTTGTGCTACCTTGACTGAGATACACACTTTATTGAAAAGAACCTTTTAAAAAAAAGATTCTGACATGTTAAGAAATCAATAGCACTGGTCAGGAAACTGTTTATTTCCTGTGAAAACTTTGGCAGATTATTTTATTTTGGAAATCATAGAGTCATAGAAATGAAGGGCTGGAAGGGAGTTCAAGAAATCAAGTCAAGCCCCTTGCACTGTGGCAGGACCAGGTAAACCTAGACCGCCCCGACAGGTGTTTGTCCAACCTGTTCTTAAAAACCTCCAAAGATGGGGATTCCTCTCTTGGAAACTTATTGCAGACCTTAACTAGCCTTATAGTTAGACAGTTTTTCCCTAATTTCTAATCTAAATCTCTCTTGATGCAGATTAAGTTGGTTACTTCTTATCCTACCTTGAATGGACATGGAGCACAACTCATCACCATTCTCTTTACAGCAGCCCTTAACATATCAGGTCCTTATTTTCTCAAGGCTAAACAGGCCTAGTTTTTTTAACCTTTTGTCAAACGCTTTCTAAAGATTTTAACATTTTTGTTTCTCTCCTCTGGACTCTTTCCAATTTGTTGACATCTTTCCTAGAGTGTGGTGCCAGGAACTGGACGCACTGCTCCAGCTGAGGCCTCACCAGTGACAAGTAGGGGAGAACAATGATCTCCCATATGTTACATACGATACTCCTGTTAATAGACTCCAGAATATTAGCCTTTTTTTACAACTGCATTAGTGTTGGCTAATATTCAATTGGTTATCCACTATTACTCTCACTTCCTTTTCAGCAGTTCTACTGCCTACCAACTTATTCTCCATTTTGCATTTGATTTTTTTTTCCTTCCTAAGTGTAGTACTTTTCACTTGTCTTTATTGAAATTCATCTTGTTGATTTCATACCAATTCTCCCATTTATCATGGTTATTTTGAATTCTAATTCTGTCCTCCAAAGTACTTGTGACCCCTTCCAGCTTGGTGTCATCTGCAAATTTTGTAAGTGTACTCTCTACTCCATTATCCAAGTCATTTATTAAATGTGTCTTCAAAATTTTTCAGGTTTTCAGTTTTAGACAAAAAATGATTTTTCTGGGGATCAAAATTGCCATTGTACAGAAAAGCCATTTTGCATTTTTAAAAAAAGTTTCAATGAACAATTTTTGACCAGCTCTAGAAATGAAGTTGATTTTAAAGATAAGTGGTCAACAAGGGGTTACTTTCAGAGAGGAAAATTTCTGTTTTCATTGTGACACTGAACAAGGGCTTAATCCTACCCATGGTGCAAGAGGCAGCATTACCATGGGGATAGGATCTGCAACAACACTGAGTACAGCTCAGTGACCCTGCTGGTACAGATCCCTAGTTGTGCCCAGTGTGGAGAGCTATGATCACACAGCCACCATGTAGTGGAGTCAGCTCACATGCTCTAACTTTGCAGAGATATACAAAGGTCAGAAGAGGCAGGGTCAGAGTGTGGCACCACACATCCTGTAGGCATGCCATTCAGGAGATGGGTGCTCAGGCACACTCCTTTCAAATCCCCCTTTGTCTGCCACATGCAAAACTAGGGGCTGCCCATGCAGATAAGGACCTGGCAACTCCGTTATGAGCCCTGAATCCATCAGCCCGGCTGGAAAAGGTGCGTGTCTGGAGGCTAGCCAGCTGAAGAGGTGACCCCAGACGGAATTCCCCTCCTTACACTGTTGCAAAGTCATACGCTCCTCTGCAGAGCATGCATTGCCTCTCCATGCAGGGGCTATATTCTGTCAAGTGGGCAGATCCTTGTATGCAGTTTGGCTTTGGATCACACACCAGTCTGCAGGGTGCTGAGCATGCTTCTGCTGGTCTGTATGCTTGGCAATGCCCAAGATCCATGCAGGATTAAGGCATTATGATCAAGGTCTCAGAGTCCACTACTCTTGATAGGCACTATCTAAATTTAAAATGACAAAAAAGTCATGATGAATTTGAAAGCCTCTCTGATTCTGAGGTTCTTCTGACACTGAAGGTGGTCGGCCTAATAGGAAGTCTGATATTTTTGTCTTCTTTTAATCTGTGCATCTTTAGTGGCTGCTTGGATTTTTAAAATCTATCATCTTCACCTACCCATAGAGTGTATTATAAGATAAGTGACTTTATTGGCTGGTACAGAGTTTGCCAGCTGGTGGCCAGACATTAAAATGGAATCAACCAATTAATAGAGAACCCACTCCCTCAAAAACACAGCATCTAGACTTGCCAGGGACTTCTTATTATATGTGATTCAGCCCTTTATTTGTGCCATCCTGGCAATGCAGAGTGGCCAGAATGTGGCTGGATCTCTTCAGGTATGGTCTTTCCAAACATAGTGGCATCCCTGATCAGCGATGACATAACTGGTTCCTATGTCACCACTCCCTGCAATCCCTGGTGCAGAACTGGAGGTACAGACTGGAGGGACCAAGGCCGGAGTGCTGCAGCGCATGCTCATTGCAACTGATCACAGCTGAGAGACTCAGAATAAGACCCTCATGATCTGTGAGTAGAAATTCTATCAGGTGAGCTGAAAGGGAGCATTCTGATAGCCAGTGGATAGCTCTCTTCTGTTGGAATGTCGCTCCTTGTCTATCTTACAGATGGCTAAGTGTGCTATGGGTATGTCTACACTGGAGTTAAAAACCTATGGCTGCCCCGTGCCAGCTGACTCAGGATCGGGCTAAATGATTGTTTAACTGTGATGTAGACATTTGGGCTTGGTCTGGAGTCTGGACTCGAGGACACTGCGAGGTAGGAGAGTCCCAGAGCTTGGGCTGCAACCTGAGCATCTACACTGTACTTAAACAGCCCTTTAGCCTGAGAGCCTGAGTCAGCTGGCATGGGCCATCTGCGGGTCTCTAATTGCAGTATATATATACCCTAAGAGGAACCCAGGGCCGGCTTTAGGCCGATTCCCCGGAATTGGGCCCTGTGGGTAAGAAGGCCCCGCACCTTAGGGTCACCCGGCAGCGGTCCGCTCCGGCGGCATTTTGGCAGTGGGGGAGGGGCCTACGGGGTCTTCGGCGGCATTTCGGCAGTGGGGGGTCCTTCAGTGCCGCGGAAGATGCAGAGCAGACCCCCCCGCCGCCGAAGTGCCGCCAAAGACCCGGACCGCGGAATCGGGCCCCGCAGGTCCTAAAGCTGGCCCTGGAGGAACCCTGTATATTGGCAGAAGCTGAAGACACAAAGCACAGAAGCAAATGCTTTCACAAGTGACAGCTGTGAATGCTCAGAATCAATTCCCCCTTTTTCAAGTCATCTTTCTTTCTAGGGAAATAAAAAGGGAAAGTACCATTTGCATATGGGCTGGGTAGAATGAAAGCTGTTTGTCTTGAAATTTTAAATCCCAAATATATATAAGCTGTAGTCACTTAAAGTTTAAAATGAACCAAAGCAAAACATCTCTTCACCCCATTATAAAACTTTACGAGGCCTGCAGCTTTTATGGTACAGCTTAAAAGCGAGCTGGGGATTGTGGGTTGACACAGTCAGCACTAGATTGTTTTGAATCCACAAGCTCACTGCTTTAAGAAACAGTTGGATAGTGCTACTGCTCCAGAATACTTCCCCCATACAGTTGGCAGATACCTAATTATTAAATACTATAAAATTCTGCCATGTGTGATATTCAAAAGCTAAACTTAAGAACATAAGAACGGCCATACTGGGTCAGACCAAAGGTCCATCAAGCCCAGTATCCTGTCCTCTGACAGTGGCCAATGGCAGGTGCCCCAAGGGAATGAACAGACAGGTTATCATCAAGTGATCCATGCCCTGTTACCCAATCCCAGCTTCTGGCAAACAGAGACTAGGGACACCATTCCTGCCCATCCTGGCTAATAGCCATTGATGGACCTATCTTCCATAATCTATCCAGCTCCCTTTTGAACCCCATTATAGTATTGGCTTTCACAACACCCTGCGGCAAGAAGTTCCAGAGGTTGACATGCGTAGTGTGAAAAAATACTTTCTTCTGTTTGTTTTAAACCTGCTACCTATTAATTTCATTTGGTGGCCCCTCGTTCTTGTATTATGAGAAGGAGTAAATAACACTTCCTTATTTACTTTCTTTATACCGCTCATGATTGTATAGACTTCTATCATATCCCTCCTTAGTTGCCTCTTTCCAAGCTGAAAAGTCCCAATCTTATTAATCTCTCCTCATGTGGAAGCAGTTCTATACCCCTAATCATTTTTGTTGCTCTTTTCTGAACCTTTTCCAAAACCCAGGCCAGTTGGGAACAGCAGAGTAGTAGAAGGCAGATATACTGGCTAATGAGAATACCTGACTCCAATTAACCTGCTAAGAGTCAGGTGAGGCTGTTAAGCACCTGACTCTAATTAAGGCCTCTCTGATGCTATAAAAGGGCTCACTCCAGTCAGGCCAAAGAGAGCCAGGGAGCCAGAGGAGAGGAAGTGTGGCTGGGTAATGAAGACACCCTGAAACCACTGGAAAGGGAGCCCTAAGGTAAGGGTGAAAAAGGCATTGAGAGAGAAGCGGGGGAGCTGTGGGGAAGTGGCTCAGGGAAATGTAGCAACTCTGGCAGTGAAAGGTCGGCTGCCAACAGCTGCTGCCATTAGGGTCCCTGGGCCAGAACCTGGAGTAGAGGGCGGTCCTGGGTTCCCCCCAGCCCACCGCTAAAGGAACACCTCCTAGGAGGGGAAGTCAGGCGTCTGTCAGGACAGGAGGCTAAACTGTTCTGAAACAAGCCCCTAGGGACAACAGAGACTGTGGGAGTTCTCTCACCAACCTCCTTGCTGGCTTATGATGAAAAGGGCTCAGTAGACTGTACCCTGGCCCTAGAGAGAGAAGGGCTACATGGAGGGTCACAGAGAGCCACTGAGGCTAGCATAAACCTCCTGGAAGCGCGGAACCCATGAGGACAAGGTCGGAGCTCTGCCACAATATGTACAGTTAGGATTATGTTTTCCAATGTGCATTACTTTGCATTTATCAACATTCAATTTCATCTGCCATTTTGTTGCCCAGTCACCTAGTTTTGTGAGATCCTTTTGTACCTCTTTGCAGTTTGCCTGGGACTTAACTTTCTTAAGTAGTTTTGTATCATCTGCAAATTTTGCTACCTCACTGTTTACCCCTTTTTCCAGATCATTTGTGAATTTGTTAAATAGGACTGGGCCCAGTACAGATCCCTGGGGGACACCTCTATTTACCTCTCTCCATTCTGAAAACTGACCATTTATTTCTACCCTTTGTTTACTATCTTTTAACCAGTCCATGAGAGAACCTTCCCTCTTATCCCAAGACTGCTTATTTTGTTTAAGAGCCTTTGGTGAGGGACCTTGTCAAAGACTTTCTGAAAATCTAAATACACTATATCCACTGGATCTCCTTTGTCCGCATGCTTGTTGACCCCCTCAAAGAATTCTAGTAGATTGGTGAGGCATGATTTCCCTTTACAAAGACTATGTTGACTATTTCCCAACAAATTATGTTCATCTATGTGTCTGATAATTTTGTTATTTATGATAGTTTAAACCAATTTGCCTGGTGCTGAAGTGAGGCTTACTGGCCTGTAGTTGTCAGGGTCACCTCTGGAGCCGTTTTTAAACATTGGCGTCACATTAGCTATCCTCAAGTCATTTGGTACGGAAGCTGATTTAAATGATAGGTTACAGATGACAGTTAGTATTCCTGCAATTTCACATTTGAGTTCCTTCAGAACTCTTGGATGAATACTATCAGGTCCTGGAGACTTATTACTGTTTAGTTTATCAGTTTGTTCCAAAACCTCCTCTAATGACACCTCAATTTGGGACAGTTCCTCAGATCTGTCACCCAAAAAGAATGGCTCAGGTTTGGGAATCTCCCTCACATCCTCAACAGTGAAGACCGATGAAAATAATTCATTTAATTTTTCTGCAATGGCCTTATCGTCTTTGAGTGTTTCTTTAGCGTTTCGATCGTTCAGTGACCCCACTGGTTGTTTAGCAGGTTTTCTGCTTCTTTTGTAGCTATTGCTATTACTTTTGGAGTCTTTGGCTAGCTGTTCTTCAAATTCTTTTTTGGTCTTTCTAATTATATTTTTGCACTTCATTTGCCAGAGTTTATGATCTTTTCTATTTTTCTCATTAGGATTTATCTTTCATTTTTTAAAGGATGCCTTTTTGCCTCTCACTGCTTCTTTTACTTTGTTGTTTTTCCCCGGTGGCTCTTTTTTGGTCCTCTTACTATGCTTTCTAATTTGGGGTATACATTTAAGTTGAGCCTCTATTATGGGGTCTTTAAAAAGTTTCCACACAGCTTGCAGGGATTTTACTTTTGGTACTGTGCCTTTTAATTTCTGTTTCACTAACCTCCTCATTTTTTGTGTAGTTCCCCTTTCTGAAATTAAATGCTACAGTGTTGGGCTTCTGTGGAGTTCTCCCCACCACAGGGATGTTAAATTTAATTATATTATGGTCACTATTACCAAGCAGTCCAGCTATATTTACCTCTTGGACCTGATCCTGTGCTCCACTTAGGACTAAATCAAGAATTTAAATCAACCTCTTGTGGGTTCCAGGACCAGCTGCTCCAAGAAGCAGTCATTTAAGGTGTCAAGAAACTTTATCTCAGCATCCCTTCCTGAGGTGATATGTACCCAGTCAATATGGGGATAGTTGAAATCTGCCATTATTATTATTGAGTTTTTTATTTTAATAGCTTCTCTAATCTCCCTGAGCATTTCAGAGTCACTAACACCATCCTGGTCAGGTGGTCTGTAATATAGCCCTACTGCTATATTCTTATTTTTCAAGCATGGAATCACTATGCATAGAGATTCTATAGTACAATTTAGTTCATTTAAGATTTTTACTTCATTTGATTCTATGCTTTCTTTCACATATAGTGCCACTCCCCCACCAGCACGACCTGTTCTGTCCTTCTCATATATTTTGTACCCTGGTATTACTGTGTCCCATTAATTATTCTCATTCCATCAGGTTTCTGTGATTCCTATTATATCAATATTCTCATTTAATACTAGACACTCTAGTTCACCCGCTTTATTATTTAGACTTCTAGCATTGGTATATACGCATTTTAAAAATCTGTCATTTTTTGACTGTCCCCTATTGAATGATGTAATTGAATAGAACTTTTTTTCATTTAACTTTCTCATCAGATCCTCCCTGTATTTTATTATTTTCCATCCTCTCCTCCTTATTAGGACATAGGAAATCTCCATTTGTAGATCCTCGCCTAAGGGATGTCCGAACTACATGCTCCTCCGCACCTGTCGGCTTTCCCCCAGCCCTTAGTTTAAAAACTCTTCTATGACCTTTTTAATTTTAAGCATCAGCAATCTGGTTCCATTTTGGTTTAGGTGGAGTTCATCCTTCCTGTATAGGCTCCCCCTCACCCAAAAGCTTCCCCAGTTCCTAATACATCTAAACCCCTCCTCCCATCACCATTGTCTCATCCATGCATTGAGACCCTGCAGTTCTGCCTGTCTAACTGGCCCTGCGCATAGAACTGGAAGCATTTCAGAGAATGCTATCATGGAGGTCCTGGATTTCAGTCTCTTACCTAGCAGCCTAAATTTGGCCTCCAGGACCTCTCTCCTATCCTTCCCTATGTCATTGGTACCTACATGTACCACAACCACTGGCTCCTCCCCAGCACTACACATAAGCCTATCTAGATGTCTCAAGAGATCCACAACCTTTGCACCAGGCAGGTAAGTCACCATACGGTTCTCCCGATCATCGCAACCCCAGCTATCTATGTTTCTAATGATCGAATTGCCCATTACTAATACCTGTCTCTTCCTAATAACTGGAGTTCCCTCCCCTGGAGAAATATTCTCAGTGTGAGAGGATACTACAACATCATCTGGGAGGAGGGTCCCAACTATGGGATCATTTCCCTCTGCTCCAGTTGGATGTTCTTCCCTGAGGCTTTCATTCTCCTCAACAGCACAGAGGCTGTCAGATCAGGGGTGGGACTGTTCTACTATGTCACGGAAAGTCTCCTCTATGTACCTCTCTGTCTCCCTTAGCTCCTCCAGCTCAGCCACCCTGGTCTCCAAAATCTGTACATGGTTTCTGAGGGCCAGGAGCTCCTTGCACTGAATGCACACATACGCCACCAGCCCACAGGGCAGGTAATCATACATGCTGCATTGGGTGCAATCAACTGGGTAGCTCCCACTCTGTTGCTGGACTTCTTCCTGCATTCTCTTTTTATTCCTGATGCTTGTTCCCTTGTTGGTGCTTTGTTTTTATCAAGCAGTGTTTTAACCTTTAAGTTCAAAAAATGTTAGGTGTATCTAGCCCCTGCTCACCCCCCACCCCGTAAATTCCCTTGTTAGCTAGCTCCTCTGGTCGCTTAGGAGCGGGCTTTTTAAAGCCCTCCTCTGCCTGAGTAGCCCTGCCCCCTGGTTAAGAGTTGATTGGATGCCTTGTCAAGAAGTTCCTAGCTCTCAGCCTTGCCTAGCAGGCCGCTAGACTCAGCACACACATGATCAGCACGCAGTCCCCCAAACAAACAGGCCACACGGTATATTTCAGTCAAGCAGCAAGCACACCACAAACACTACAGGCAAACTTGATACCCAATGCAGTTTTCATCCTATTCAGTAAGTGTGGCTGTCCTCTCACCTTTAGCTGAAATCCCACCAAATTTCACAAGCCCGGCATGTTTGGGTCTGAGTAGTATATGGATGAGAGGTCAACAAATAAAGCCCAGATGCTGTAGAATATGTTTTTTGCATTTCAATAGGTGGTTCTTGTCTCCCTCCATAATGAGTTATTACAATAGCAGCATGCCAGGGTCACTGAGCTGATAGGGTTTTTTAACCCAAATTTTCTGATCCTTTACTAACTTTCAATTGTTAGTAAGTCCATTTTTTGAAGCCAGGGTGAAGAGAGTCATAGAAGTTGTCTACGTTGCATAGAGCACAAATTTCCACCAGAATTTCAAACTTTTCAAAAATATGTGACTAGCTGTAGTCGCTTCTCACTTCCTACCATGTATCTTCCTTTCATGGCATTGTTGAGTCTTTATTTCTTCCTTTATTCCTTCCTTGTTTTTTTACTTGCAGCATCTAGGATGGGGCTGGTGAATTTAAATCTGTCTGGAGGAATACATATAGGTCTAGGGTCTTCAATCATTGCTTTAAATCACTCATTTTGTGCTATGTAAAAGGCATAAGCAGTAGATTCAAGGTTATGACAAGAATTGGCATGGTTCAGGCAGGAGAAATGATGTATAGATCAAATAGTAACCCTGCGTTTCATCATAGAACTATTGAGCCAATGTCAGTCACCATTTTTTATGAATTGTATAGATTTCCAAAAAGCCTTTGATACAGTGGATAGAACAGTTTTATGGAAGTTGCTACACCACTATGAAATCGCTTAGAAATTTGTGAACATCATTCAAAGCTTCTATGAAAATATGAAATGACAAATAATACATAACAGCAAACTGATTAAGCCATTTGAGGTTATTATGGTTGTCAGACAAATATGTTATGTCATCTATGATTTTTTTACTGGTAATGGATTGGATAATGAGAGACAACAGAACAACCAAGGGACATACAGTGGACTTTCACACAGAAGCTAGAGGACCTTGACTTTGCAGATGACATCAACTTGCCATCCCTTACCTACAGAGACATGTAAGCCACAACAAAAGATCTCTAGGCCTATGCACAATTAATAGGGCTGAAAATGAACACAAAGAAAACTAAAACCATGATAATCAACACACAACAAGAAACACCAATAAGACTATCTGGGACTGTCGCAGAAGAGGTCTGATATTTCACATCTCTTCGCTGCATTGTCTGTATAACAGGTGGAACAGATTGTTAAGATTCCCTTAAAAAACAACTAAATATCAAGGCCCTAAAATTGAGATACCCCTCAAAGTGTAACACAGGGAAATTTCTAATGAAGTTTTTTTGTAATGATTCATAAATGAAACTGGACTTTGAATGAAAAAGGCCTTTGAAAACCTATGTTTAAAGAAGATAGGAAATGTTGGCAAAAAGGGTCATTGAGTTTTCTACCCCTCTCAGTACATTAAAGGGGAGGATAATACACACACATTGAATTATAATATTGAAATATTCCAGTGAAGAATTGCTAAATAGTAGGTTAAGCAATGGTAAGATTAAGAGCATTGTTAGTTACATTTTAATGATTATGGATAGTGAATGAGTTTTAAAAAGGTAACATGTAGGCCAAGATCTATCTGCCGTAAGTGTGGCTTTGCCAGCACTTCTTTTACACAGAATTATTAATCTGCTTCAAATGATGTTATTGGTGTCAGAACAAAGGTAACATGTCATGATGGAAGTGTTGAGGGGAAAAAACATACAAACCTGTAACAACAAGAAGCCTTTTATGGGGGATACCCAGGAACGGGGTGACACAAAATGACATGACATAAAACTGCAAAACAGCAGGAAAAATGCCGAGGTTGGGTAATTGAAGCTTATGGATGCATAACATATGGGTATATACAAATACATAGGCAATGTGTTAAAAAACTGACTGGAGAAAAGCTGAGTAATAGTATAAGTACAAATGAATAAGAGCCCTAAATGAAAAAGGCCAAAATCAGAGAAACACTGCACCAGAAACTGAAGGACCCTATACCAGGAGATCAGAGGAGGCAATGACCATCAGGGGAGCGGGAAAGACTTCCTGGTACCCCTGAATGTGGTAACTTGTGTCCCTACCAATTCCATCTTGTTTATTGTTATTATCTGGCATAAATACATGTTCAGATACATAAGTGACAATTATTCTGTCTGAAATTGTATAATAAAGATGAAAATAGATTAAGCATAAATTGAGTGGACCTGTGACTCAGATTTGTTCCTGAATAAAGTTGAGGTAGAAAAGCTGATAGGAGACTTGGCATTCAACCAAACCTAACCTCTTTCCAGTATTGACTAGCAGCTTTCTCAGCTAATAGTTAGAAACAGCCATCTAATAAATTCAATACCATAAAGATTTATAAATAAGGTAAAGTATTCAGCTTGGACAGAATCACATTCAGATGCCCTGGACACTTTCTAGAAGTTTCCAAATTTTAGCAAACTAAGCTCCCCCTAACAGTTCACAATTCCACTCACTCCTTTCTCTTCAACATCCAAAGGAAGTTGTTTCCATTCTTTGCCATTTCCCTCTTTTCAACCTCTCCAACCCGACTCTGGCTTTTTTTTTTGCCGCCCCAAGCAAAACAAAACAAAACAAAACAAATGGGGTGGTCAGAATGGCAAAGCAAAAAAAAAAAAAAAAACACCCTGCAGCATGGCCGGAGCAGCAAAGCAGGGGAAAAAAAAGAAAAAAAAACCTGCGGCGCGGCCGGAGCGGCAAAGCAGGGAAAACAAAAAAACCTGCAGGGTGGATGGAGCCAGGATGCAGGGGGACTCCCTGCGCTGCAGACGTGTCCTGGCTAGCGGGGGGGAGGAGGAGGGAGCAGAGGGAAAGAGAGAAGAGGGACGGCCGGGGCTTCAGCGGGGCGCTCGCCAGCGGCCCCGACCGCCGCACCACCTCCTGGGAGGGCTCCGTGTCGCTCCAGTCGGCAGGGAGGGAAGGACGCGGGCTGCCCTGCCGGGCTTGCTACAGACCTGGCACCGGCTGGTGCAGACGGAGTGTGCAGCCCGCTCCCAGCAGGGCGCTCCCCTCCTCCGCGCCGCCGCCCCCTACAGGGCGGCTGGATGGGCAAAAAAACCCAAACCAACCAAACAAAAAAAGCGGTTGTGCCGCCCTAGGATTGGGCAGAATGCCGCCCTGTAGAATCTGCCACCCCAAGCACAAGCTTGCTCGGCTGGTGCCTGGAGCTGGCCCTGTCTCCACCCATTCCTCTTGGCTTCTTGACAGAACTATAATTTTCTTATTTTTTTTATTCATCCAATTTCATCACTTTCCTTTTAACTTTTTAGACTAAAGGTTTTTTTTTTCATTTGTAGACTTAAATTAGAACCTACTAGTTTCTTAAAGCAAGGAGCTTTCAAATATATGTTATATTCATGTAAATACTTCAGAGGGGATGAGGAGTTCAAAAGACCGGGGGCAGCGGGGATGACAAAAAACCAGAACTACCTTGTTGAGGTTTTTTTCTGAAAAAAAACAAACACATTTGGGTTTTTCACAATCCTCAGTGCTGCTGTTACTTTAGAGCTCTCAATTGGAATGTGGGCTATACAAGCTGTGGGAGAGGGAATGGGGGAATTAAGGCACTGAAGCATCGTGCACTGTGATGGATCTTTCGTCTGAAAGATGGAAGTGTTATGCTGTTAAATTGACACTCGCTAATGGCCCATAAGCTTGGACTGATGGAAAATTTATTTCACTCTGATTACATATTTCCATTTCCATCAGAGTGGGGTAGTGCACCAAATGCTCAATGGCAGAACTTCCTTTGCATATAAATCCCCTTCACTGCTGAATACAAGTGCAACCTCTCTATGACACTTGTATTTGTCAGCGTTTAAGTGCTAGCATCCAACAAGAGGAAAGATGTTAACAATTACTAGCATTTAGGGCAGGACTCATTCATTTAGCTACTTTTTAATTTTGCTCTGTAGACCACACTTAGCTGATTAATAGAGCTGATCAAAAACTTGAATTTCCCCCTTGTGGAAAATTCTGAGATTTTGAAATTTCAACCCCAATTGGGACAAAAAGTGAAAAATTCTGAGATTTCTACTAAACAAAATATTCTGATTTTTTTCAATTCAGCCTTATCAAACCATTTTACTTATCTAATATAGAAGCTCATCAATAATTTCCTTTAAAAACTTCTGACAAAAATCAACAGGTTACTGTGATATGTTTCGATTTCATTGCATCAGTATTTTCTGACAGTAAAATGTTCTGTAGGAAATGTTTGACCAGCTGTATTGATTAATCAGTAAAAGGAGTTTAATCCACTTGAAATTGTGAACATAAAATCTTTCCTTTATTGTATGAACTCTTGTATGTATATTTTTGACTGAGTTCATTGCAAATATTGATGGAAAACCCGAAAGACTTGGGTAGTTCAGTTCAGATTGAATATTTATTTAAATTTCCTGTGTAATTGCAAATCCCCAGCTCATTTGTGGGTCTTTTAAAAGAAAAGCAAATTTCAGTTGCTTTTCTGGATTTACAAATGCTTTAGTGAGACCATTCCTAAAATGATTTATCCAAAAGGTCATGGGCGCTGACTTTTGTTTTTGCCGGTGGGTGCTTTTGAAGAGGTGCGTGTGTTTGGAGGGGAGGGAGGACACTCTGCCAATTTTGGGAAGAGGCTATTTTCAGTACATTTATACACTTCTTTCGTATTATAGTTATTGAATGTGCCTATCATTGGTATCTTTACTATTTTAATAATGATTAAATTATTATGAACTACATAATTACTTTATCATGAATTACAGTATATTAAAATCATTGCAGTCACCTACAAGCTGTTTTCACTAATATCGAAGTTTAAAGACATTATGTCTCACTGTAGCTTTCTGGATGAAAGTGTCAGCAATCTTATTCACATCTAGTTCCCTGGTATTGTCTTGGTGTATGTTAAGGACAGCTACATTATTCAGTTGCATCTATGCCACTGATGACTGGAGATAATAATTACGTCTTCTGAAGCTGGAGAATGAGTTCAGGATGATACAGGCAAAGTGAGATGGATCCTTATGAATTTGCAGTGCTCTGGAAACATAGTGCTTCCAAAGTGCTGCAAATATCTCCAAGATCTTTCTTGTTGGGTAACAGCTAATTAGGCACCATCATTTTGTATGTATAGTTTATAGTATAGATTATATTTTGCCATGTGCATTACTTTGTATTTAACATTGAATTTCATCTGCCATTTTGTTGCTAAGTCACCCAGTTTTGTGAGATCTCTTTGTAACTCTTTGCAGTCTGTTTTGGACTTAACTATCTTGAGTAATTTTGTATGGTCTGCAAACTTTGCCACCTCACTGTTTACCTCTTTTTGCAGATCATTTATGTATATGTTAAACAGCTCTGGCCCCAGACCAGTACAAGCCCCTCGGGGAACACCACTATTTATTTCTCTCCATTCTGAAAATGGACCTTTATTCCTACCGTTTGTTTCCTATCTTTTAACAGGAGTGCCTGGGAACTCTTTCAAGATCATCTAAGGATCCTTAAGTTAATTTAATGACAAGCCTTTTGTTATCTTAATCACCCTGCCTCGGTTTATAAATAAACTCCCTGCTCCAAAGGCAGAAGCTGTTAGCAGCACAGAATTCATCACATTCCACACTAATGCTCTGGCTCCTGGGTGCTGAGCACCCACATTTTTTTTTCTGTGGGTGCTTGAGCCACAGAGCACCCATGGAGTCGGTGCCTATGCAAAAGGTTTCATCTGTTTCTTTTCCAAGTCTGACTCCAGAGCACTCTAACGCTATCTTCAAGTACCAGTCCATGCTCCTGTATTCTTCCCATGTCAGGACCTGTATTGACCTCTCCACTGGGACCAACTGCTGCTTACTTTATACGCTCTGGGGGCTCTACACTCAAGAATATTTTCTGTGCCCAGAACATATGGAAGTTCAGGGCCCTTAATATGTACATGCTTCAAAAGGTGTTGGGTCCTGCAATGACATCAAGATATGCTAGGGGAAGTAACAGGAAAAAGATCTTATGTCATGGGGAAGCTCATCATGGGAGGGGCCACTAATATGTCAGAAGGGAATAGATGGGGCATTTTAGATTTCCTTCATCATATTCCATTTCCTAGGGAATGAATATGAAGTATTGGGGTCAATAAATGAATCTGAATTAGGGCTGGTCTACACTAAAGCTGTAAGTCGACCAATGTTACCCTACATCAGTTATGTAAGTTATGTAACTGAATTCGATGTAACTTAGGTCGACTCACAGCGATGGCTACACCATGCTATGTCGACAGGAGATGCTCTCCTGCTGACTTACCTTCTGCTTCTCAGAGAGGTGGAGTACAGACATCAACAGGAGAGTGCTCTGCCATCAACTTAGCTTGTCTTCACCAGATCCATTAAATCACCACTGCTGCATCGATCACAGCAGTGCCAATTTAGCTGGAAGTATAGACAAGCTCTTACTTGCAATTCAGTTGAAGGCATGGGCAAAGGTTTGTATCATTTTCTATATTTTTGATGTCCTTTGCTCATTTTCTTCATCTGTCTTACACTTGCAGCACCTGTTTGATTTGAAAGAGAAAAACAGAACTAAGAATCCTTTAAAAACAGACCCATTTCAGCTCCCATGCTGGAACCTACATATTGTTGTTTAGGTTAAAAAATTAAATGTCTCATTGAGGAGAAATTATATTCTCACCCTTGGCAAAGTGTATTTAAATAGTCTAATGATTAGTAAATCTTACAAAGTTGACCTATACATCTATCTGAACATATTCTTTTAGAAAACAAAACATCTCCTCTACAATTTCAAAATCTAGTTGCAAAGAAGACGTGAATAGAAGTTATAAATACTGTACCAAATTTAGCTTGTGATATGGTAAAATGTTCCTTTGGGCTGCATTAGTTTAATCAATGAATGAAACAGATTACATTTGTTTATGGTGGTAATAGTCTAGCTAATGCATTGACTTCAGCTTCAAAGAAGTATATAATCAGAACAAGAAATTAAAATACTATATTAACAGTACTTACAGGAGGAACACTTAAGCCAGCCACATTAAAAATGTAGCAGCAGGATTTGCAAGTGATTGCTTTGGAACAGCCATGTGAATTGTTCTACTTGCTGCTTAACCTGTGCTCAGTTAAATTTAGTCATAAGTCGTGATAAATAAAATATATTCACAACATGTCTTTCTAAAATATTGAAAATGTTGCTTCAACTGACCACATATGGATTACTCCTCCACCCCAAACTCTTATGTAATATGAAGTAATTACAAGAAAGGAAACTCAGTCACTGGTATTATGAATCTAATAAATCAACATATTTTTAACTCAGGCCTTCCTGATGTTGTATTTTAACTTGTGTATACAGTGACCAGAGAGAGAGAAAATTGGAATTTCTGTGGAAAATTGTCATCCATCAACATTTGTTTTTGACATGAATTGGAACAAAAAGTCAAAACATTTACATGTTTGTGGAACAAGCAGTTCAGAAAATTTTTGATTCTACATGTCAAAATGTTTGCTTTGTGTGTTGAACTCAATCAAAACGTTTAGTTTTGAGTCACTTTGACATTAAGCTGCATCTGCCTATGGCGCCATGGTGCACTGGGCTCCCTGGTCAGACTACATCTCTCATTCATCCTCCATTAATAAAAGGGAGAAAGAGGTTGATCCCAAACTAGCAAGCTTTTGCAAATTTGCAGCTCTAGAAACTGGTAGGATTTCTTCTGTCACATTCCGTTCATTATAACCATATGTGCAGTACCATATACAGGAAACCATCTATCTCCTGTCAGAGATGATGTTTTGATTCCTCCACTAGAAATGGCTAAAGCACCAGCACAGGTCCAGGCACTTGCACTTAGTCTGAAAGTCCGAGCAATTAAATCCCCATTCCCCTGTACAGTAGGACCTGAGAGTTATGAACACCAAAGTTATGAACTGCCCAGTCAACCACACATGTTGTTTGGAATCAGAAGTACGCAATCAGGCAGCAGCAGAGAAAAAAAAAAAAAAAAAAAGGGGCGGGGGGAGGGAGAAAAAAGTATAGTATAGTAGTGTGTTAAACATAAACTACCAGAAAAACGAAAAGCAGCATTTTTCTTCTGCATGGTAACTTTCAATGCTGTATTAACTCAATGTTCAGTTCTTTGAAAGAACAACCAAAACATTTTGTTCAGAGTTATGAACATTTCAGAGTTATAAACAACCTCTATTCCTGAGGTGTTCGTAATTCTGACGTTATATTTCTTTAAGCAGACAAAATGCCATTGTGGCAGATGCTTTTCTTGTCTCTCTTGTCTCCAGCAACAGGATGGAGGGAAGGTGGGTAGGAGGAAGGAAGGAGGCTCTGGCAACATCTAGGATCTTCAGTGTAGTTCCATAGAGTGCAGTCTTCTGAAGGAAGTCCCTGTGATGTCCAATCACTGACCCAGCCAGTTCTGGCCCTCAGGGCTCTCAAAGGCAGCTTTATTGAAACTGTTTATATTTCAGGATGAATTGAATTTTAAACTGACATGTTTGAATCAGCCCTGGTGCCTAGGGAGTAGGTAGGGGGCACTGCTTCTGCAGCTGCCACCCACCACTTCAGTGGAAGCTCTGTGTGAGCTGTGTTGTCCCTTCTATGCTCAGCGCCTCCCCTACTGCATTGCAGGGGAGGGAGGAGAAAGCAGTTCTGTCTTGTCCATCATTTGCTTTCCTACCAAATGTGGGAAAGCAGAACAGGAGTTTGTTTCTGCCTGAGCCTATGAAGCACCTAGTGAAGGGTGGTTCTTCTCCCCAACACTGGCATCCTAGGGCAGCCCAGATGAGGGGAAAAGAGGAAAGGCTGAGAACCACACTCAGTTATGGCTCCCAGACTCTCTGCTGTAGCCCTGGCACAGCCTGAGGGCTGCTCTAGCATGCACAGCTGGTAAGAATTCCTTAGGGACCATATGCAAACTATATGGATAGCCAGAGCAAAGCACACTCCTGCTGCCCTCTGCCACCCCCATGATATGCATCCTGGGCCAGAGGTTGTGGGGAAGAAGCTGTAGGAGGAAGCACTGCCAACTGTACACTCACTGGAGGGGAGGGATAGCTCAGTGGTTTGAGCATTGGCCCGCTAAACCCAGGGTTGTGAGTTCAATCCTTGAGGGGGCCACTTGGGAATCTGGGGCAAAATCAGTACTTGGTCCTGCTAGTGAAGGCAGGGGGCTGGACTCAATGACCTTTCAAGGTCCCTTCCAGTTCTAGGAGATGGGATATCTCCATCTGCTATGGAGACACCCCTCACAACAGGGAAATCCCCAACAGAGCACTTTGTGTGGTTTCTGTTCCTTTAGTGCCCCTTCAATGGCTCAAACTAAGAAGAAGAGGCAAAGCCTCTGCCCCAGACTATTGATTGTGGCCCCTTGACCTTTCTGAAATAACTTGTTTGCTCCGCAGGCTGAAATGATTGGACACCACTACTTCAATCAGCATATGCTCATTCACTGCACAAGCTCAAAATCTGAGACCCAACCCCACCTCAGGAGCAACTTGGAGGTGCCCAAATGACAGTCATCGGAGGCAGAGAAGGTGAGGAGATGACTAGGCTGTGATTCCAATCAAGTAACAGGCAGGGTCGGGTGAATGGGTTAGGGGAGTGAAGGTGCAGCAGATGAGGCTGTGACCAAGAGAGGTGGGGAGCAGAGTGACTGGAGCCACAGGCTTTTCTCGGGTGGGAGAGAGGGAGACAGGAAGCAGAACAAAGTTCCTTTAAATGCAGATATGTAAGGGAGGAATTTATCCATCTAATTTTCAGTGTGTGCATCTGCTGAACATGTTACTCTGCACTTTCAAGTATGCGAAGCTAGAATACACTTCAGTATCTTCTCTTTCTGCTGTGCTGTCACACTCCTCCTCAGATCCCTTCACTGTCTCCCTCCCCATCAGGGTCAAGCTCCCCAACTTTTTAAACTTTTGATCAAGGGTGAAAGTAACTTAAAGGATATACCGGTATGCCGGAGTCCTGAGCGGGCGTGGCCTCAATGGGAAGAGGCGGGGCCTTTCAAGATTTAAATCACCCCGGAGCTCCCAGCTGCAGAGGTGGCTAGGAGCCCTGGGGCTCAGAGGTGAATTAAAGGGCCCAGGGCTCCAGTGTCACGGAGCTCCGGGCCCTTTAAATCACCACGGGAGCCCTGCCACCGCTACCCTGAGGCGGAGGTCTTGGGCTAGGGCTGGGGTAGCGGCGGCAGGGCTCCAGCACTGATTTAAAGGGCCCGGGGCTCCAGCCACTGCAGGGAGCCCGACCCTTTAAATCGCCTCCAGAGCCCTGCCACCACTGGAGCCCTGGGCCCTTTAAATCGCCGCCAGAGAAGCCGGTCCAGTCCGGCATGGCGTACCGGCTCTTGCCAGCTTACTTTCACCTCTGCTTTTGATGCTCCACAGCATCATCTCTTCTGAATGTTCCCTTTTGGTCTCTCTCCACACTTATCTTCCTGCTACCTTCTTTTGTGTCATCCTCTATGTTTGGAACAGCTTCTCACTTCCCATGGGTCAAGAGTCCCCCTTCTCCAAATCGCTCCTTGAAACCAACCTCTTTCTCAAAGCATCTCTACCTTGAGCTTCTCATTGACTGTGTCTACCACCTGCTCATCTGGAACTGTTTGTCTATGTGTTGTATTTTTCTGATTAATTTATAAGTTCATGATGGTTGGTACTCTGTTCTTTTATGGGTTATATAAAGAACCATGTGTACCTACATCACATTGTAATAATTATTATTGTTTGATTTCAGTCATCTTGGGTTTTCCCATCAGTCATTTGGCTATCCATGACTCCTACCTCTGCTTTACTACTAGTTTGTTAATGACAAAATATAAAATTGATAGAACAAAACAATTCCTTGTAGATGGGTATGTAGATAGATGCTATGTTTGGGGGAATTAATGTTTGTCATGTAGCTGTAAGACCTCAGATGAACCTTTTCTTTACACAAGGGGAAACCTGGACTGTTCTAATCCTTACAAGTCAATTATCATCTAAACTGCTCATTTCCTGCTGCAATTTAAGATTCATAAAATCTGAATGGGATATGCATTTTTAATGCTATGGCTGGAATCATAAATATTGCTGGCCTTGTTTGCCAGAATATTAATAAAATATCGACTCTGAAACTCCAAAAAGGAAAAATATCTAAGATACACTGATTCAGTTTCATAACCCAGTAATTCTGACAGCCTTTTGAGATGATTAAATAGGTTTGGAGAAATCCAGGCCCTTAAGTATTAGCTCCATTTGTGAAACCCTAAATGTTTTTCTCTCTTTTAAATAATGCAGGAGCAGGTGCTGGCATTTCAGTTCAACTAATTAGCTTCTAATTTACTGTAAACATCTTAGAATTCCATGAAAATGTCTCAGCGGTATCCAAGAGGAAACAATCTACTGGTTCAATAAATCTTTCCTGAAATACCACTGAGAATTGACTAAATATGTGAAGTGTAGCCTGACTTAATACATTTGAATTTTTTTTAAATATATTGAAACGCAAGATAACACTTCCAAGCTTTCCTTAATATTGTCATTATATGTTTAAAGAGAGACTGCATAAAAACAGTAGGTCTCTGTGTTGAGGAAACCATTATTTTAATTTGAAAGGCTATAAGATACTGCTACATATGGCTTAGTTCAATTTACTACTCATAATTCATTCAGGGACAGTAAATGTGCCAGTAACAGTATTACTATAGGAAACATCAATGTTTTATCCTATTTGTACATTATGCATGTATCTATTTTTGTTTACAATATACAGGCATATATTTAGGTATTACATTCATCTACTTCTATGTCATTACCTTATGCAACTTGGTTGTGAGTACAATTAATTTTATATTATATATAAAATATCAATATTATACAGAATTGATAGATGATTTAAAGACATTGAGAGGTCTATGCGTACAAGATACAAGTCCAAGCTGCGAGGTTCAGATTTGTATTTGGATCTGAATTTTGAATTTACACTTCAAAAGGTGAGGTGTGCTTTTGTTGCTTGTGGTGTGGTGTTTGTGGTGATTTGATGGATTTAGAGTTTTAGTTTATTCTAGTCTCAAATCATAGAATTCAGATAAAAAAATAGCTATGACTTTTTTTGGGGGGAAAGATGGTAAACGTACTTACTTTTGTTTATATCCTATAAAAATAAATACAACTTTAATTTGAAGTTGCTCACAATAAATACAACCGAATAAAAATATTAGCCTAGATTTCTCTTTCACTGCTTGATGAAAGAGAAAATGAAGCGAAAAATCCATCGCAAGTAACAGCATGCGGTAGCTAAACAAAGAGGAAGGTGATGCTAAAAATTTGGGAAGAAGGATCTCTCGTACGTGGGTAGCTTAATTTTTCAGCTACAGAAGACTGACAGCAAGTTATTTATCATACTGTGACTTCCTTCTTGTAAGAGCAATTTTGAGAAAGGTATATTTTCTGAAATGTTATTATTTCAACATAATAGGTTAGGCTGAGAGAGAGAATGGCAGCAGACAGAGGTGTTTGCATGCTATTACCTGCACACAAATTTTTGTAATTTGGACAATGCTGTTAGTAAAGGGAATCTTCAAAGTGTTTGGTTTGGATAAGTAGCCAAAAGTTTGGTACTAGTTGGAAAAAAGAAATAAAGGCGAACAGAAAAATGAAGTTGTCACAGGTAATGTTAGATCATACAATTATATTGTTATCTAACCTCTTTTATCTCAACTTTCACTTGGTATATAATTTATTTGCATAAACTGTGTTGTAAGGATGGGGAAAAGTAAACATTGCTGTTAGTGAAAGATAGGATGGGGAAGAGAGATAATCACTCTGAGGGTGAGGACTTGAATATCTATATTTGAGGATCGATTTGAAAGTAGAATATTAAAGAGAATAAAGTTTAATATTCATGTATGTTTATGCATAGGAAGAATAATTGGCTGAAACTGATATTAACAAGCTGATGTCACATAATGAAAATAACCAAACTAGTCTGAACTGGAAAATGATGAAATTGCAAAAGTATTAGGATTTGACTCTTGAACTGACAAAGCTCATGACCTGTTTCTACAGAGTATCAAGTTACATTGGATTGCAAAAACGGACACACTGTGGGACATGTGATGTAAGAAACACTGTGCTGCCACAAGAAGCTTTAGGCTGGTAGGTGAAAATCATTCTTCAAAGGGATAATATTGGTACAATTATTCCCCTTTATGAAGAAGCCAGATTGAACCAAATGTGATGAGTACATTCAGGACATTTTCCTGGGGAAGGACCATCCCAGTCTCTACTACAAAAGTAAAAGGCCTTTTCTCTGACGCTAGCTTCTACAAGGAGCCGAACCACTTATTGAGATGCCTGTATATGGATTTAGGTACCTAAATTCAGGCACACATTTGAAAATTTTATTCTACATTTACTTTTGTACCTGAAATGATTGTAAAACCAGTGAGACAAGGTGGATGAGGTAATAAAAGATATTACCTTATCCTGTCTCTGATATCTTGGGACCAACAGCAACACTGTAATATCAGTGACATTCATTCCATTTCTTGTCATCTGCCTTTGTTTGAAGCCAATTGTTCTCTTCGCATGACTGGCTTTTGGATACTAGTACCTCAGTTATTAAGTCCTCATATTATAGCTTGATGACAGTGGACAGAACAATTCTTTATTAGCAAATTCCTAGCAAATGCACAAGTGATTGCTCAATGAAGCATTCTAATTAAAGAAATTATAGAACACACTCTATAAATTACTTCAGATTGTCAAAGAGATAAGGCAAATGTCAATAATCTGGTCAATAACCTCATAAAATAACTTTTTTTCTGACACAGACCACATAAATCATTATTTTATTGCTGATTCGATAACAGAGGGGAATCCCATGAATAATTAGGGTAAAAAATAAAACGTCATCACCATAAAGGTAAAGGAACATTTTAAAGAAAAGGGCAATGAATAGTTACTTATAAATTATGACTACTAGAAATGAAACATAATGTCAGTTTTAATATGTCCTTCTGAACTGTCTTACACATGTAGATATAAATATTGAAGATTTCTATAGTACCTGTTCAATGTATTTTTTTCTGACGCATGCATTCTTATGCTCCCAAAACCGTCTAAGCACAGGTTTTTATATTAAACATGCTAGACCTATTTTGTTTATCTCTATGAATTCCTTGTATGTTTTGTTTTTCATAGCATATAAACAGAGAAATTAGATAGAAACATAAAATGTGCTTGCTGGAATAAGAATACTTTGTTTCTTAGAATTTGAAATGATAATACACAAAAAGTCCCAAACAGAGAGAGTTCCTTAAAACAGAGAGGCACCACTCACCCACCTTACTCTAGGCTTCCTGTCTACAGACTGACTACTGATCACAGGCTTCCCTACAGAGCCCCCTGCCTGCAAGCAGGATCAGGAAACCCCTGAGAATTTAAAGTGATCACAAGTTTAACAAAGTTTTCAATACCCTACAGTACCAAGGAAACCAAACTACAAAAGTTGCTAGAGTTTTGGCCACTAGACATGATGTAAGAGTCACTTGTGCCCCCTCTTTTAGAAAGGGTGTTGACTACCTTGCTTTCCAACCTCCAAATAGGTGTAATTACATCTGAAATGACTATCCCAAACCCATAGATTAAGGGTCGGCTCCCCCATAACATCCATACTTCCCCCAGCAGTTGTTTCACATTCATTTGGGTCATCTAGGACATTAAAGGGTTTTGTCACCCCCAAGCTGTGAAACCAGATCTCTTACCACCCTAAATCTTCCTTGCATCTAGAGAAGTCCTATACCAAGGTCTCACCATGTCAGGGACTGCAAGTCTTGATCCCTAATCCACAGGGCTCTTAGGAGCCACTAAATTCCAACCTGCCACTGGTCGCCAAAACTAGAAATTGACCTCTGTCAGAGCACTCCAGTCCAGGGATTAGCAGAACTCTGAGGGTCCTGCTTGGTTCCCTGCTTGTATTTAAACCAAGCATAGGAACAAGAACTTGTCCATGAAACTGGGGGTTTCCCCTGCTTAGGCCTGCCTCTCTTGCACTACCTACTGCTGGACTCTGCTCTCCAGTCTCCTGTAACCTGACCCTGCCTGCCTCCTGACACCTCACTCCTGGTTTCCCCTCTGGCCTCTTTCAGACTCTGACTTCCTGGTATCTGAAATGACCTGACTCCCAAGTCCAACTCTGACCACTAAGTGAGACTGCCTGCATCCAGGTTGTGACAGTTTGCATGGACCGCTTAGGCCACAGGAGTGGGCCCAGTGCCAGCAAAACTAATCTGGCTAACCCTTTGGGAGTACCACACATGCTCAAATAGGCTGCCTGCCTTCAGATAGATAAACAATTCCTGCAGGCCTGGGTCATCTAACTGACCTCAGAGAACTAGCTATTGCAGAAGCATGGACTCCAGACACGGGCTCGCAGAGTCCTATTTATCAATACATGTGCTGGAACAGTTTAATGGTAATTGCCAGCGATTTTGGGGTCTTACAAACCAATGCCACCTCCTGTTCATGGTGCATTGTCAGTCCTACAATACCGATCATACAAGAGTGAGTCTGGTTAGCAACCTGTTATCAGGGGAAGCATTAAACTGGGCCTTCAGCTTCTTGGAGTGTGACAGCCTGGTATGGTTGAACTGGGAGGTCTTCCTCCAAGCCATGTCAATGCTATCTGATGATCTCAAATGGTGGAGACTGCCCCAAGAAAGCTCCGGTAGGGGCAGGACACCGTAGCCACCTGTGCGGTGTAATTCTGTCACCTCACAGACAGTGCAGATTGGAATAAGGGGCGCAGCTGTACCAGTTCCGATGGCTCTGCAAGAAGAAATTAAAGATGAATTAGCCCAGGTGGAGACACCCACGAGTCTGGATGCCATCCTCGATCGCACAATCCATATAGACAATTGGTTACAGGAACTAAGGGAGGAAAGAAGGGGGATCTTGCAACTCTCTGGTCCATGTACTTTTACTGCTTCGTCAGTGCCTCCCACTGAGCCAATGCAGGTGGATGTGGGCTCTGGATGGCTCACCCCTGTAAAAAAGGAACAACATCACCAGAAACATCTATGCTTCTACTGCAGTGACTCAGGTCACTCCATCAGCCTGCCCCATACAAACGCCAAGGAATCAGGTAAAAGAGTTCCCCCATACTCCCATCTTGACTGGAACACACCTTGAGCTACCACTCAAGAGCTCCCCAGTTTCAGGTGCTGGTTTAGTTGCACATACTTGGGGCATTCCTGCAATCTCCCATCCTATTGGCCCTTATCAACTTGGGTGCAGCCAACTGCTTCATAGATGCAGCAGCAGCCAGGATCTGCAGATTCCTCTGCAACACAAGACCACTTTGACCTCATAGGCTATTCATGATTCCTCTTTGTCTTCTGTCAAGTAATGGAGGAAACAACTCCTCTGGAGGCTGTGATTCAGGGTACCAAGAAATGTTACAATATGGCATGATCCATTCTCCACATTTTCCCTTGGTCCTCTGTATTTCCTGACCATCCCCCGCCCCCAATCTACTCATTCAGTGGCAAGCACAGGAAATCTGTTTTCCATTGGAGTTTTGTCAGCAGCACTGTTGTGGACTGGTAGATCCTGTCCCAGCATCTGAACCTAGGGCGGCTCAGGGGAGAGTGGCTATCAAGGTATAACCTTCTGTTTAAGCAATGTTGGAACTTCCCTTGAAATACCAAGACTACACCGATGTTTTTGAAAAGAGGAATGAGGAAACCTTGCCTCTGCACTGGACTATGACTGCCCAATAGTGCTGTAGCCTTGAGCAAAATTACCATTTGGGCAAATTTATGCCATGTGAGAACCTGAGCTGAGAGCTCTCCAAGAGAACCTATAAGTTGACCTCACTGGCTGGCACACCCGTCCTTTTTGTCAAGAAGAAAGGAAGCAGTCTCCAATTATGCATTGACTATCGTACATTGAATCAAATAACTATCAAGAATTGTTATTTGATACCCCTGATTCCTGAATTGCTGGATCATGAGGGGAGCTGCCCATATATTCACTAAGTTGGACCTCTGGGGTGCGTAGAACCTCATGTGAATCAGGGAAGGGGATGAGTGGAAGAACACCTTCCACACTGGGTATGGCCACTATTAATGTCTTGTAATGCCCTTCAGGCTGACCAATGCCGTGATACCTTCCAACATTTTATAAATGATGTGTTCTGAGACATACTGGATCAGTACTTAGTAGTCTATCTAGATGACATTTTGGTCTTCTCCATCTACCCTGAACAGCATATTGCTCATGTCCAAATGATTCTGGAATGCTTATTGCAGCATGGCCTTTACAGCAAGTTTGAGAAGTGTGCTTCGATCAAGCCTCTCTGAAGTTCTTGGGCTTTGTCTTATCTTCAGAAGGAATCCAGATGGACCCACACAAGGTCAAAGCTGTCTGATGGGCTAACTCCCCACTCAGTACATGACCTGCAATGCTTCCTGGGGTTCCCCAATTTTTATCGAATAGTCATCCCAATTTTTTTCAAAACAAATTGATCATCTCACTGCTCTCCTTTGGAAAAATGCTGAATTCTGAATAGTCTACCATGGCCCAGCATGTGTTAAATTAGCTGAAACTCTCCTTCAATACCTCACCCATATTGGCTCATCCAGATATCACACAAGCCTTCATTGTAGAAGCTAATGATTCCAGTACAGTGACCAAGGCTGTCTTCTCCCAATGACTTGGTTCCAAACAAGTATTACACACATGTTCTTATTGCTTGAAGAATCTCACTTCCACATGGCTAAACTACAAAATACTGGATAAGGAACTCCTGGCGATAAAAAACACCTTTGCAGAATGGCGGCACTACCTGGAAGGAGCTCACCACCCAGACCAGGTATTCATTGATCGTAAAAGTTTGGAGTACCTATGTAGGGCAAAAGCTTTAAACCTATAGCAGCTTAAGTGGGCCGTAGTTTTCTCATGATTTGATTTTGTCATCACATATCACCCCAGATCCAAAAACGGCAAGGCTGGCACCATGTCCCGAAGATGCAGTACCAACCCATGAGTGTCTGGCCAGGAACCAACCTTTATTCTCAAAACACATAACTTTCTCAGTGCAAGTCTTCATCAGGATATTCTCATGTTGATATGCTCTGCTTCTGCCTGAGGAATTCTGCCTGATGAACAAGCTATTGTCAACAAGTAATTGCAAGACTTCCAGGAAGGGATCAGCTATGTAAGGGACCACCATCTATGTTCCCTCAGGACCTACAAAAGTTGCAGTCCTGCAACTATACCATGACTTTCCCTTAACAGGACACTTGGAGTACTTTAAGACCCAACAATTGATATCCTACCCTTTTTGGTGGCCCCAGATGCACTGAATGATAGTCATTTATTGCCTTCTGTTATGTTTGTGCCTGCACCCAGACACCAAGCCACAAGCCTTGCAGTCTTCTCCAGCGCTTGGACACCCCACCTCAACCCTGGGCGACTATTGCCATAGACTTTATTGTAGAATTACAAGAGTCCAATTTTTACAGTAGTGGACCACTTCATCCCCTACACAGACTTCCCTCTGCTGAAGAGACAGCTCAGCTATAGATTAGCCATGTAGTCTGCCTCCACAGCCTTCCAGAGCTCATGACTTCTGAATGGGGATCTCAGTCCACAGCCCAGTTCAGGTGTGAGGCCTGTGCCTGCTGGGGATCTGCACATGTCTTTCCTCTGCTTACTATCCCTAGTCTAACGGCTAGCTTGAAACACCAACCAAATCCTCAAACAGTATCTGAAATGCTACATCATTTGTTACCAGGATGATTGGTCTTCACTTCTCCTTTATATGGAATTCACATACAACAACACAGAACATGTGTCTATGGGTCAAAGCCCCTTTTTTTACTAATTATGGTACCACTCTCAATTCCACCCACAATTACCTATGGCCTCTCACCCTGGCTTCCTGAGAACTAGTACAGCATATGCATTGGGCCCAGGAAGAAGTAAAGGATCACCTGGAAAAAGCAAGAGTAGACTATAAACGGTATGTGGACTAGCATTGACAGCAAGTCCCCAGCGGGATGAATTTATAGATCTCCATGGAGCATCTCTGGACAGACAGACCTACTTGCAAGCTGAACTTTTGGTTCCTTGGCCCTTTTAGGATCCTGCAACCTCTTAATTCAGTCACTTTTGAAGATTAATCTGGTGTTTTATGTATCACTTTGAAGCCCTACATGGAAAACCCTTTCCCACACTGAACCCAGCCACATCCTCCACTGGTTCCAGCACAAAACCAGATCTCTTATCCCTCTGAGTCTGTCTTGCTCTCAGTGGAGTACTGACCCACAGCTATTTACTTAGCTATGCCAGGGTCCACCTGTCCTAGTAGATGCTGGGCAACAGTTCCTTTTAGCTAGCTATGTCACAGACATACTCAACACTGACTCATTTTCCTCAATAGGGTTTATATCTTTGACCACTGAGTATTGTCATGGCAGATTTGTATGTGTGCTCTTGGGCTCCACCCTGTTACAGCATTACAGAAAATAACCCATCAAGAAATCACAGTTCCCACAGTCAGAATCCCGGAATAACCTTTAGTTTCCACAATGACTTACTCTACAGGCAGTGTGATGAGGGCCATCACAAACACATCTGGTTTTCTACTAGCCCCTGATCATGCACACCATTCTGTTCTTTCTGGGTTCCATGGGTGTGGCTTCACCTTCTGTTGTTTGAGCTGCCTGTGTTTGCCTGCTCAGCAAGCTTTTTTGTTCCATCTCTGCCTACTTGCACTGACATCTGGCCTCCAGCTCTATTTGTTTCTCTTCCACTAGCAGCCTTTCCACTCCAGCCTCTACAGAACCGCACCTGTCTCTGCTGGATTGTCTGGGGAACAGTCTGCTTGGTCTATAGCACATAAGCACTGACTCTTGGGTGCTCCAGGGCTGGAAGACCCACGGAAAAAAAAATAGTGGGTGCTTAGTGCTTACCAGCAGCCAGTTCCTCCCACTCCCCCCAGCACCGCCCAGCCCCAGTGGCCCTGCCAATCAACTCCCTCCCAGTGCCTCCCACCTGCCATGAGCAGCTGTTCTGCTGTGTGCAGGAGGTACTGGGGGAAGGGGGAGGAGCAGGGATGGGGCAGGCTCAGGAGAGGGGGCAGGAAGAGGCGGGGTGGGGGCAGAGTGGTGGTGGGAAGAAATGGGGCAGGGGTGGGTTTTGGGGGCAGGGGTAAAGTGGGGGTGGGGTCTGGGGCAGAGCAGAGGTTGGCATTCTGATGCTTAGTAAGCACCAAGACAGGCTGGTGAGAAGACACATCATTTTTATTAACTACATGAGCATTCAGCTCAGTTGGAGTTTGCCCAGTCTCCTGGACCTATAGCATGAGCATTCCCATTTTTGTGACATGAAAGACATCCTTAAAAGTATGACCTCATATTTTTAGATATTCCAATGAAATAAAAGTAATTTAACTGAGTATGATCTGTCTTTTAAATTGAATCAAAATTGGTCACCTTGATTAAATATAGTGGACCAGCTCTTCACTGGTGTAAATCAGCGTAGCTCCATGGAACTCAGTGGAACTATGCCAGTTTACATCCCCTGAGTATTGGACCCAGAATATGTATCACATGTTGCAATTTATGTTAATGATACACTTTAAAATATGGACTAGATACATTTTTGCTATATTTTGTGGCTCACAGAAAGGCTGGCCACAAAAAGTGTGATATGCAGTACTCTAGAATCACAGTTCCCAAATATGCATTGAAATATGTACGTACAAACTGACTTCATGGGAAGAAAAACTAAGGGGGAAAAAAGGAGTTCAGGAGAGCTATCAGTTTCTCAAAGAGACAATAGTAAAAGCACAACAGCAAACTATACTGATGCGAAGAAAAGATAGGAAGAATAGTAAGAGGCCAATGTGGCTGCATCAGAAGCTCTTTAATGACCTGAAAATCAAAAAGAAATCCTAAAGTGGAAACATGGACAAATTGCTAAGAAATAAAAAGAAAGGCACAAATATGTAGGGCAGGGATCGGCAACCTTTGGCTTGCAGCCCACCAGGGTAAGAACCTTGGAGGCCGGGCCGGTTAGTTTACCTGCCACATCCACAAGTTCGACCGATCACGGCTTTCACTTGCCGCGGTTCACCGCTCCAGGCCAATGGGGGCTGCGGGAAGTGGCACAGGCCGAGGGATGTGCTGGCCTCAGGTTCCCGCAGCCCCCATTGGCCTGGATCGGTGAACTGCGGCAAGTGGGAGCCGTGATCGGCCGAACCTGCGGACGCAGCAGATAAACAAACTGGCGCGGCCCGCCAGGATGCTTACCCTGGCGGGCCGCATGCCAAAGGTTGCTGATCCCTGATATAGGGACAGAATCAGAAAGGCTAAGGCAGAAAATGAGTTACTCCTAGTAGAGGACATAAAAGACAATGATGAATACATAAGGAGCAAAATAAAGACAAAGGAAAAAGAAGGTCCATTATTTAGTGGGGAAGAAGAGCTAACAACAGATCACACCAAGAAGGCTGAGGGGTTCAAAGCCTATTTTACTTCAGTCTTCTCTAAAAAAGTTAATTGTGACCAGATGCTTAGCACAGTTAATATTAATAATAAGGGAAAAGGAACACAAACCAGATTAGGGAAAGAACGTAGGTTAAAGAATACTTAGATAAGTTGAGTGTATTCAAGCTGGCAGGGCCTGACGAAATGCACCCTGGAATTCTTAAGGAACTAGCTGAAGCAATCTCAGAACCATCAGAGTTTATCTTTGAGAACACATGGAGGATGGGTGAGGTCCCAGAGGACTGGAGAAGGTCAAACATAGTACCTATCTTTCAAAAGAGGAGCAAAGAGGACCTGGGGAATTATAGTTCAGTCAGCCTGACTTCAATACCTGGAAAGATACTGGAACAAAATTTTAAACAATCTATTTGTAAGCACTTAGTGGATAATTGGGTGATAAGGAATAGTCAACATGGATTTGTCAAGAACAAATCATGCCAAACCAACCTAATTTCCTTCTTTGACAGGGTTACTGGCCTCGTGGATCAGAGGAAGCAGTAGATGTGATATGTCTTGATTTTAGTAAGGCGTTTGACACTATCCCACATGACATTCTCTTACGAAACTAGGGAAATGTGGTTTAGATGAAATTACTATAAAGTGAGTGCACAACTAGATGAAAAACTGTATTTGAAGAGTGGCTTTCAGTGGCTTGCTGGGAGGATGTATATAATATAGTCCTGCAAGGGTCTTTCTTGGCTCTGGTACTATTCAGTATTTTCATTAATGACTTGGATAATGAAGTGGAGAGTATGTTTATAAAATTTGCAGATGACAACAACCTGAGAGGGGTTAGAGCAATCCACTATTGCAATTTTAATTCAGTAAATGGCAATCAGATGTGACTCTGATTAGTGCCTTACAATGTCAGCAATAAAATAAATGTTATCGGATACAACATGTTTGCTTACATTATTTCAGGTGACACCATGCATGATATTACTGTTGTGCCACAGACTGCATTTTTGATAACTTGTATATTGTCTTTAGTAGAACTCATATCCATATCATAAAGAAATGTGGTTATGCTGATCATGGATCTCCTGCAATACATTGTACAGGGTTTCAAAAGGATTATTTATCATATATATGTAAATGTAAGTATATGTATGTCTGCTTACATATATATGCATACAAAAACTCAAATATATAAACAACTTATTTATGCATATTGTTTATTATTGTGAATTATATTGAGTAAAAGAAAGCCTTCCAATAATCTAAATTGTATACACAATTTTACATATGTTTTTTGATTTTTTTACGAAAAAAGAAAATGATAGGATGCAGTACCATTATCTGTTTGTAAAAACGAATGTAGGGGCGCTTTCATTTAAAAAAAAGGTTATTAGAAGAAAGACAATTTGTATCATATTGAAGCCTTCACTAGTCAAATTTACTTTAGTTTAACATATTTTCTTTGAATCTTCCAATTTAATATTCACTAAGAGCAGCTTCATGCAATTTACCAACCCAGATTAGATTGCATCCTATAAAACTTCTTATGTATTCCCATAAAAATATTGTGGAAGGTCACCTAACAGATTAACACCTCTGATATTGTACAATTGGTTGCAGAAAGTGATTGCTTACACTTCAGTGGTAGTATTACAGATGACCCAGGGTGAAGCATTCACATTCAAAACACTGCTGATGGTTGATGAGGTGTCATTAATGTGATCAATGGTACGACTGGGTTTTTGTATATATGTTAGCACCGGGAGGCAAAAGTTGAACTCTGGCTTTACTCAAACACAGCAGTCTCTTATCAGTCCAGAGGGTAAAACTGTATGCATGTTCAATTTAACTGTTAAGGGAAGTCAGATGTAGAAATCGACAGGCATGAACTTATTCTTATCCAAAATGTCTGTGGTAGTCAGTGTTGCCAGTTCTTGTGAAGAAAATTTGTAGCTCTCATAGTTACTGAACATATTGTGGTAGTGTCTAGAGGTCAAACAGGTTGGTATCTTGTTTTGCGAGGCATTGTACAGCCATATAGTAAATTACACTCCCTGCTGCAAAGAGCTTATACAATCTAAAATTGTGCTGTGATCTCCATCCCTGTTTAGCTTTCCCCCACCCTCTCGTATACAATTCACACTAAAAGAAAATAAATTGTTATATAATTCAGGGATGGCATTTATCTCTGTGCAGAAGCCCAGCACCAATCCTGTGATCTCATTTTGGGCACATACGTATAACTTAAATGGAGCATAGGTCTTGTGCTGGCCATCTGCATGGGGATACATTTTTACCCTTTATAAGTAAGCCATAGCAAATATATTATTTGTATTATTTATTTGTATTGCAGTAGCCCCAAAAGCCCCACTCATGAACTGGGGCCCCACACAGTTAATTGTTTTACAGTTTCAAGGTTGCTTTTACCAGATATTAGACAGACAAGGTGGGAGAGGTAATACCTCTGTATAGCTCAAAAGTTTGTCTCTTTCACCAACAGAAGCTGGTCCAATAAAAGATATTACCTCACCCATCTTGTCTCTCTAATATCCTGGGACCATTTAGGTATTTTTTAAAAAAAGAAGCAAAAATATTATGCTGGTAGAAGCAGTAGGATAGACATGATTATACCAAAATAACTGCACTTAGGGTATGTCTACACTGGAAACTTCAAAGCGCTGCTGTGGGAATGCTCCTGTGGCAGCGCTTTGAAGTGCAAGTGTGCTCGTGTGTGGTAATCCACCTCCACGAGGGGATTCGCTCCGCGCACTGGGAGCACAGCTCCCAGTGCTCGGAGCCTGTTCATACTAGCGCTTTAAGGCGCTCAGACTTGCTGTGCTCAGGGGAGTGATTTTTCACCCTTCTGAGCCAGCAAGTTAGAGTGCTATAAAATGTAAGTGTAGACAAGCTCTTAGACTGATATAACTTATACTGGCCGAGGGAACCAGCATAAGCTATACTGGTATAAGCACTTTTATACTGATATAGCGGCAACCACACTAAAGGGTTTTGCAGATATGGTTATACTGGTAAAACTCTCCTGCATCATGTCTACACTACAGACTGGTGCTAGCTTAGCTATGTTGGTGAGGGGTGTGGACAAGTATGATCCCTGACAGACAACTGTACCAACAAAGCTGTAGATTCAGTTATACGACGAAACTGCTCTTTTGCTGATATAGCTTGTTTCATTTGAGGGGCTGAAATAAATTATACCAGCAAAAGTGGAATATCGCGGGTATAAAATATGTCCACACTAGGAGTGCTTTGCCAGTATAATATACCAGTATTCCTATACAGGCAAAGAGCTCCTTGTGTAGGCAAGGCATTTATATTCCTGAGGGAGCAAGTCACAGCTTTCTTAGCACCTGACCTAAAGCAATGGAACTCTTACCCTCAGAAGAAAAAAATGGCCTCCTCAGCCTTCTGCACTTTCAGAGTACCGTGTGAAGCAGACTTCTTTAGCTTAGCTTCCCCACAACAATAACGATAATGAAGTTAGGTGAGAGAGGAGGAGACATGCATTCAAAAAAATATATATATCTAGGCTTAGAGGGAGGAAAATAGATTTGATTTTTTCCCAAATTACCTCAGACTGAGCAGAAACCCCATTGCCTCCAGAACATAATACAAAGCCCATTTCATCACCCTTGTGGTTATCCACAAATACCACACATACTTAATAATTATCACACCATGGTGGGAAGACTAAGAGAAACCGAGATATGATGTCTTTCTTTTAAAATGTATAAGATGCTCAGTAGAGCTTGTTGTAATAATAATGCAGGGCTAGGGAGAACTGTAATAATAATGCAGGGCTAGGGAGAACTGTAAAAATAATGTAAAAAATTGTGTAAAAAAAAAGGTCCCAATTTTTATTTACAATTTGAAAAATGTTGATTAGGTCTAGAGCCGGACAAAAAAACAGGAGGGAAAATCTTATGAAAATGCTTTTAAAAGTTTCCTGGTTTTAAATTTTGACATTTCAGCTAGCTCAAGTACTCAGATGTTACAGCGCTGAGTGTGGCATAAAAGACAACGTACGTTCTCCAAGGCTCATACCAGTATTTCAAATAGATTGTGCATCTTTCTCTTGATGTCTTCAGAGTTTTTTTTTCCATGTGAATAACCCTTTCATTCCAATAGAAGTTTTCTTGGCATTCTCTTGGTAGAATTGATATAACAATTTATACCAGCCTTATAACTGCAGAATCTGAGCACTTTACACAATTGAAAAACTCATTAGTATAACTCATTCCTGTTGCTGGTTGGCTCTATTCTCCAGCTGGAAAGCAGTTGGAATTATTCAGTGTAGCAGATAAGCATGTATCCGACCTGCTATAACCTTGAACACCTATAATGTTTGGAATGTCTCAGACTTCTTTGAACTTATTTGATCCATCCCCAATAAAATCACAATAATTCAATCTATCACTTATCATTGAAATATTCTTTAGACTACACATAGCATTGAAATTACATCTGCATAACTAAAGACATGCAGTATTTCACAACGCTGTTTATGTAACTAAACTATTTTCGTTAACCTTGGTTAAATTACTGGGCCTGTATTGATGCATTTCATCCTCCAGCTGCTGTGAAAGGTGGCCAACCTCTGAATTAGAACACAAAGAAAAATGTCTTTGATATGAGGAAACATCTGGAGGATCGAGAGAGATGCGTGGTTTAATCTTGCCACTGCTCCATCTCTTTAAGAACATACAGGGCAAAATTGGCAGCTTTTCCAATTACCCAACGTCAATTGAGGGTTTGATCTAGCATGGCTAGGGCTACTCCCTATAAGTTCAGTGTTTATGCTGTACGGGTGGCCAACCCACTCTATGGCACCACCTTCCTCACATGCTGTAGAGAGGTGCACAGGTGCTGCTTAGCCTTTAACTACCCACTAGCAAACTTCTGACTATACATCAGGGCCAAGGCAGAGAAACTATTATGGAGTAGCTTTCAAGTCTAGCATTTACTTTACCTATTGGGAATAACTTCCTTACACCAGCTACTGCTGTTGGAGTTTGAAGCTGGGAAATTAAATGTTTGTTTACTTACATATTTCACTGGTTCTCAAAGGTTTCCATTTTGTAAACAACTATTTAAGATAGAAATCCTCTAGTATGATGGTTCTCAGCCTCTCTCAGTCCACGGCCCAGAACAATCATACCACAACCCACAAGGATTTAGAATCTGGGCACAATTTTGGGGGGGATTTGGACATCAGACAAAACAATGAGGTTTCTAAGTGTTATGGGGTAGAAAGACTGACACTGCTGTGGGGCAAAGGCTGATGGGAGTGAAGCGTGGTAAGGCAGGATCCATAAAAAGGGAAGAGAAAAATTAATTGGAGACTTAGATTCTAATTAGTCTCACCAACACTTGATTAGCACCCAGCAATACAACCTCCCTGTGCTGCCTCTGAACCTTGGCAGTTGAATCATACTGAGTGTAGAAAGAGCAACAATTTACGATATCAGAAGCAGCAGTAGCAGCATTGGCTTTTCTGGGAGAGAAAACTACAGTGCAGGAAATGAATGAATCTTTTTAAAGGTGTACAAAATTACAGATGTTTTAAATAATACTATTGTTTGTTGAGATCTCTTTAAAAGGAATTCAGTGTTGGAATTCTTTACTTACCCAAATAGTTTTCTTTGTAAAATAAAATAAAAAACATTTTCTACTTGGAATAATTTAGGATTGTGGGAAACACCTAGATGTAGATATATGCCATCTTCTAATTGATCTTTTCCCATGCCAGACTTAAAATTAAAGTTTTATTTATTTTAAATAGAGGTTGTGTCAGGAACCTGGGTAAAAGTAGGCAGGACTAGTATCAGGAGCTTGGATTCTAGAACTGAAGCTAGGGGTCAGAGTCAGTATGAGGGTCAGGAGTCAAGCTGAGGGTGAAGTTAGAGTCAGAGTGAGGAGTTAAGCCGAGTGACAGAGTCAGGAATCAGCCAAGGTATCGGCGTCTGTGTTGGGTTTCCAGTGGTCAATTAGGAGTCAGAATCGAAGTCACAGGCGAGGTCAATACCAGGAGTTCACGAGCAGAGAAGCAGGGTCATCATGGTAACTAACTAGGTATCCACATTGGTTCCTGGATACTTTCTGGCAGGGCCATCAATAGGGGAGTGTGGGGCCCAGTGCAAATCAGCCTGTATGGGGCCCCCCCTTAACTTTTTTTATACAGGAGAAATCTGGTTACAGTGAACTTCAAGGGCAGCTGCTGGCTGCAGGTTAAATATTGATAGCGCCCAGCTCTATAATTATAATATTGTTATATTATATTGTAGTTCTTTTTTCATAATTATAATGAAGTTCATATAATTAAAAAAAAAAAACGCTCACCGATCACGATCAGTGTCATGCTGCTTACGTTCTGAAATCCACCTTCCTGGACTTCCTTGAAGCAAATTCACTTCCCAGGTGCATATGGTCTCGCTACCCTCAGTGGATTTTTTAAAAAAAATTAATTACACATTTGCAACACTGAGAACCCATGTCTCAGGAACTGGGTGGCTCTTGGAGGGCCTATATGTGCCCTGGTGTTGAGGGAGCCCAGGACCCTCCAACATGGTGGAGGGGTTGTAAGATCTGTTTTCTCTGGGGACTGGGAGGGCGCGGGGAGGCAGAAAAGCAGATGAATGGAGGACCTCAGTCCTGGAGGGCGGTGGAGAGACCAGAGTTGTGGAACCCCAGGTCCTGTACTGCGGGGACGGGGACCCCAAGGCTGGAGAGCTGAAAGGCAAAGAGGACCTTGAGGCAGAGGGATGACATTGAAGGACCCCACCCAGTGCTGGGAGAGGGGAGAAAGGGCAGTGGGAGGTGTGGGGCACTGGGGGACACCAGTGCTGGGCGATGGGTGGGGGACAATGGAGTCTACTGGCTGGCACTCATCTGTGCTAGGGGCAAGGGGCCCACCAGAAAAGGCAACGGTCCATCCAAGGTGGAAGGGCAGGGTCAGGGTCAGCCTGGGTCAGCAGGCCCTGGCAGTAGTGGTTGAGGGGGGCGCTAGGATCCTACAGTGGCAGGCGATGCCAGGAGATGGCAGAGCGGAGCAGGGTAGGGCCGGGTCGCTCGCTACTGCTGCTGCAGAGACTGAGCCCGAGCCCAGGGGGCTGCGGGCAAGAAAAAGAAATAAACGCCCGGGCTGGTGAGTGTGAGACGCAGGCCCCGGCCTGACCCCTGCTGCCGGCGCCAGGCCCCCCACTAGACCCCTGGGCTGTCCTGCCCCCTTGCATTCCTCTGAAGCACAGGATCCCCCAAAGCGTGGGGCCCAGGGCAGTTGCCCTGGTCTGCCCAATTGATGGGATGGCTCTGCTTCCTGTATGCCCCATGAGTTTATATACGGATGGGGAGCCAATCAGGAACCAGTAAGACCACTGTCAGTCAGACCACTAGAGGCTGAACTTCCCATGGTATTCGACCTCTGTGGATTGTGGGTTGTAAGTAATAGCCAGCTTACAGCTGTGGCAGTGTGGCACTGTTGGTGGTCTGGTACCCCTGCAAGCCTGGGTTCAACTCCTGCTGATCCTTACAGATGGTGTAATTAAATCTCCCCATATTTAAAATTACTGTAGGATCTATCCAGGGGGAAATTAGTAGACTTCTAAGGTATTTGTCTTGCTCTTTTCCATTTCCTAAATTATTTGCTTCATAATCAAAAGTTCTGCTTGCAATCTAAGGCAATTTAAGATTTGGATTTTTCAGCATGGCAGTTTACTAACTCAAATAGGAAAGCTATTAGAGATTTGGAAATGGTTCAAAATGTACCATGTCAGAAGCATAAGGATCTGAAATATTCATAACATTTAGAACCTGAACCATAATTCTCTAAAAACACTATCAATTCTATGGGACCTTGGTCCACAGAGAAGAACCAAAATAAAAAGACTTTGTTCCACTTTCAAACCTGGCCCAATGTCATTAGTTAAGGTTAAAGAGTCCTTTGACACAATAAAAACCTAGGAATCAGGATTTTGCATATTAAAGACCCAAACTTAATCTATAGACTTGCAGCCACAGGATTTGAATTTGTAAGTGCCTTCAGTGTATAAGAAACTCTCATCTTGCTGTTAACTTTTCTTAAGAAATTCTGCTATTGTTGAAGACAAGGATCAGTCCATTGATTGATATCCACTGACACCTGTCTGTGAGGATGGGGATCCTAGAACTGTTAGCTGTGCGTGTACTTACCAGTGAAACCAGTGGAATCACATCTGAGGCTGCTGGGGCGTGGTTTATGCAGATCAGATTGTAGGTAGTGGAAAACTGTCTGTCTTTTCATTATTTCGTTGATAATATGAGGTTTTGTTTTCTTTATGTCTCCTTTCTTCCCTTCCCATCTTCCCCATGAAACTTTGTAACTTAGTGCTGTGGATTAGGAGTTGATATATTTTAAAAAATGCCCACTTCCCTAAGAGTTGGAATGTTGTTATCTGCACCATTGCTATGACTTGTCAGAGCCATGACTTTGACATACTGCAGTCAAGGAGGGCATAGCTTCATTATCTTTAGAAAGCTTGCCAAGGAAACATTCCAGACACCTTCTAGTTTGTGACTCTATTTGAAAGCAAAACTTTTCTTGGGACCAATAAATATCCTTGGAATATGGAGCAAAGTCTTTTTTCATATTTTTTTGCATATAGAGGATTTTATATATAGTTTTCACCCATTGCCTGTTAAGTTACCAAAAATGAAGTCTTTTAATGGTATAACATCTCCACCCCTATCTTTTTCTGTTTGTACTGCTCACTGTTTTTAAAGCTCTGCTTCAAACAAAGCTACAAAACCCATAAATTAGCAACAACTATTGCCTTCAACCTCATTATCAGCAAATGGTTTAGAGTGCTATCAAATTAAGTGCTTCTTCCTGTTGTCTTTTATGCCCACACAAGATCAGATAACACTCAGACTTATTCTGCTAAAGCAGCTGATGAAAGCTTTTTTCTGCTTTCCTCATGAGGCTAATAAGGGGGAAAAAATGTCCCTTTATATAGCCTCTTCACTTCCGCTGTGCCATTTAGTGGTCCCTTTGACTGATCGGATTGCCAGTCACAGCAAAATGACTGAATACAGGTTTAGAATTTCCCTTCCATGACAGCAGCTGTACTTTTCCTCCATTCACTTCATGGATTAATCAGCCCTTTTACTAGTTAAATGTAGCTGACTCCTTTGGTGTCCAAGGCAATGATATTATGTAAGGACGGACACACGTCAAAAGGTTTGGAATGTTACTGAGCTCACAGCTTCATTTGTTCCTGCAATGAGTCTTCTGTGCAATAAAAAAATATTGAGAGGAACTGAAAGTTTTCAAACCAGGAGGCTTATTTTGATATGCATCTAAGCAAGAGAGATTTGCTATACCATGAAACTGGTAAAAGGAAAATAAAAACAAGAAGCTCTCACCTTGACTATGAAAATTAAATACTAACAGGTCCAGAACAACATGGTTGTATTCATAAGGAGAGAAGTTTTGTACTTGCTGGCTTTACTAGCATGTTTTGTTTTATTGGATATAGATTATGGGAAAGAGGTTTGCATCAGACAAATGGCTCATATCAGGATTTTAAATAGTCTTAGAAAATTATTCATTGGCAGGGTCAATGTTTTATGGTCTGATCCGGCCTCCATTGAAGTTAATAGAGAAACTCCAGTTTAACTCAGTAGAGCAGAATCAGGCAATTAGTGCTTGTGTTTTCTGAATTCAAGTGTTCACTCAACATACATTAAGGGTTGCCTCCAAATTGATGTAAACTTGTTTTCAGTTTTTTTCAGAGGAATATTTTGCCTGTCGATACTCCCCAGTTCAGAGCTTTCAAGCATAGATTGTAACGCTTAGCAGAGCGACAAAGTTAGGACTCATCTTCACTACTGGGGCAAGTCAACCCAAGTTATGCTATGTTAATAATGTAGCTGGAGTCGATGTAGCTTAGATTGATTTACCTTGGTGTTTTCACTGTGCTGCATCAAAGGGAGATGCTCTCCAGTTGACTTACCTTATTCTTCTCTGGGAGTTGAAGTACCGGAGTCAACAGGAGAGTGCTCTGCAGTTGATTGAGTGGGTCTTCACTAGACCCACTAAATTGACACCTGCTGCATCAATTGCAGCAGTACTGATCTTCCTGGTAGTCAAGACAAGCCCCTAGTTTTGTTTTATTTAACTTTACTGACAGCTTTTAAAATATCTATCACATCTTTATGGAGCTAAATGGTTATTTTTATCACATGCCAAGATTTTATTTTGGAGAGGCAGGCGGGAGGTTCCTGTTCAGATACAGACAAGTAGTGTCATGTACAGGGGCTGGTGGAAATCTTTTCTGTGATTTTAACCTAAGTGGGTTCACTTCCTGAGTTTTGCCTTGAATTTCTTATTGAAACTTACCCAGATTCTCAAAGAGAAATTCATCTGAAAACACAGTCAAAAATCTTCATAAACTCATGGCCCCATTGACTTCAAGTCAATCTAAAGCTCTCACCCCTGACATTATTTGCAGCCTTTATGTTAGCAATGGAATTGGCTGGGCAGGACAGCTGATCTGAGAGGGAGATACTGTGTAATATTCAGAACATTGAGTCCCCTGGTGCTGACCATATACCAGCCAAAGCTTTGCAGCTGTTCAGTGGCCTAATAGGGTACTAATTACATTGCCAAATATGCTTCAGAATAAATTAGGTTTTGACTGTTTTACCAAGAGATTGCAAGGGAATCAAAGTCATGGTTTTCTTATGTCATGATATTCGTGTTACTTCTCTTTCTGGGAGGGACTAAGTTTTGCCAGTTAACTTATACTGATGGAACAACCATCAAGAAACGGGCCAGTGGGATCCATCAAGTGAAAATTGTATAAATAAATATTTATTGATGTTACCATTGTATGCTATTGTTAGAGGGCTTTCCCTTCACCCCCTCCCCTGGTTCTTGTCATGCAGACAGAAAGCAGAAGGCCAAAAGTCCGAAGTGCAGGAAATGCGATGTTTATTGGGGTTAGTTCCAAACAAGCATATCCATAGCTCTACACACCAGCAGAGCCTGTTTCCCAATGTTCCGTTCCCAGCTCCGATACCACAGAGCGATTACCCCATATCCCCCTTCCCAGCTCTGACACCGCAGAGTGATTACCCCATATCCCCCTTCCCAGCTCTGACGCCGCAGAGAATTGCCTGTGTCCCCATTCCCACCTCCTCCTCCTTTTCCTTGGCAGGCCCAAATATATCTGCAATGCATGCCCACAATCCCACACCTTTTGTACCCCATAGGAGGGGTAAGGAGTGAGGGTGTGCTATGGTCAGGGACAGGCATGTCTTTGGCCTTTTAGTGTTTTATACCTTCCACCCAACCCCACTTTGCCCTCCTGACTGGTTGTTTGACCTTGCCTTTAGATAGGGGTTGTGGCAATCTTAAAGTGTGCACTCGAGTAACACTTTAACTGCTCTTATCTGTTCCTATTGTACTAAAATAACCATCTGACTAGGCAAAAGGAACATACACAGTCTTTGTTCTTTGTTTACACATATTAGTATAAGATAAGAGTATCAAAAGGTCAAACCCAAAATTCTATCTCAGGCTGAAAAACAGGCGTATATGCTAACAGCTATGCAAAATGTTTGGCCTTGATAAACACAAAATACTATAAAAGAGTGGAAGTACAATGAGCTGAACATGCAGATATAGTTTGCCATACAGATTTAAATTTTCTCTGACTGCATTAATCATATTGCTTGCAGTTTGTATTCAAGGAAGTTCTCTTGATTCCTGGAATCTATTAACACATTGAAAATGGTCTTTAAGGTAGACAGTAGGGAGACTGTGGTATCTGAGGACATCAAAGTATATATTCAGTGATCCCTATATGCAACAAAAAGCAGAATATCAGTGCTACAAAAAAGTTGCTTGCTCTCACATTGCCTTAGAACTGTGGCGGTGTCCTACTCTCCTGCTTCTGAAACTTCCAACTCTTCCCTTTGCTCCCTCCCATGAGCTTTCCTCCTATGAACTGCACTCCATCAGGCTTCACTTTCTTCTTTCTTTCCATGTGGCTGTTTTCGATCACTACTTCAGCTCCTTGTCCTCATTCTTTGTTGATATTGACATCTGGTTCTCCATTTCCTCTACACCTAACTCCCTAACCCTCTTCCCCCAATTGAGTAATATTAGGAAGAAATGTTCCATGTGGGCATTTTATTATATAATTGTACATTATGGGTGTTTTTAAACCTACATCTGGAATTGGCCCATCTCAGAGACAGAGCATGGGACTAGATGGGTTGTTGGTCTGATTTAATATGGCAATTCCTATATCATTGTACCTATTTCCTCTAGATTTACACCATAGTAAGTGCAAGCAGAATTTAGTCTTATAGCAGTCATTGCTGGGGCTGCAGAACATTGTTTCCTTTCCTTATTTGTATTGCAAATTTAGTGCTCATGAAAGATGCATACCTATTTGATCTTTTTTTGGTGAAGGAAGGATCTCATGACAGATATATCACTGGCCTTCCTCTCAGATGTCGATGAGAATAGGCACACAGTAAAGAAGGTCATAGAATCATAGAAATGTAGGACTGGAAAGGAGCTCAATAGGTCATCTAGTCCAATCTACTGCTTCCCCGCCTCTCCACAAGACTCACTACATTGCCAGGAAGGATATTAGGTTGGTTAGGCAAGATTTGTTCTTGACAAATCCATGTTGATAGTTACTTATTACCTTATTATCTTCTAGGTGCTTACATTTTGATTGTTTGCTCCATTATATTTCTGGCTACTGAAGTCAAACTGACTAGTCCATAGTTCTCTGTGTTGTCCTTATACCCCTTTTTATAGATAGTCACTATATTTGCACTTTCTAGTCCTCTGCGATCTCTCCTGTCCTCCATGATTTCTCAAATATAATTGTTAATGGCTCAGAGATATCTTCTTGGAGGAGATGGTTGGGAGTGCTCATGTAATCTTCATGCTTGATTCTAATATTGACCAGGAGGAACATCAAGTATATAGCAATGGAGAAAAGAACAGCAGTAGGTAGGAGAATGGGCATTAAGAGGAAACATAGTGCCAGTATCAATGAAGCTAATAGTCAGGTAAGGGATAGTGGCAGTAGAATGACTGTACCCAGTCGGGTGAGGAAGCTGGGTGAAGCCAAGCAGAAACAACTAAGATGTCTGTATGCCAATACAAGGAGACTAGGTAACAATATGGAGGAACCAGAACTATTAGTGCAGGAAATGAAACCACATATTATAGGGATAACAGAAACATGGTGGAATAGTAGTCATGACTGGAAAACAGGTCTTGAAGGGTATGTGCAGTTCAGGAAAGACAGAAATAAAGGTAAAGATGTTGGAGTAGCACTGGATATTAATGACGAGGTAGGCTGTAAAGAAACTAGAAATGATGGAATAGATAAAAAAGTTTGTTTGGGTTAAAATCACTTTGAGGAAGAAAGCTACCAGAGGTTCCCATGGGATAGTGGGTGGGAGATGCTACAGATCCCCAGGATCAAATTTGGATATAGATAAAGATCTCTTTTATGTTTTTAATGAAATAAATATTACTGGGAATTGTGTGAATATGGGATACTTTAACTTCCCAGATATAGATTGGAGGACAAATGCTACTAATAATAGTAGGGCCCAGATTTTCCTGTATGTGGTAACTATTTCTTCACCAAATAGTCACCAAACCAACAAGAAGTGATGCCGTTTTAGATTTGATATTGGTGAGTAGTGAGGACATTATAGAAAAGCTGGTTGTAGGAGGCAACATTGGTTTGAGAGATCATGTGCTAATTCAGCATAAACTAAATGGAAGGATAAAACTAGATCTGTAACTAGGTCCTTTGATTTCAAAAGGGAAAACTTTAAAAAATTAAGGGAATTAGTGAGGGAGGTGGACTGAAGTGAAGAACTCAAGGATCTGAATGTGGAGGTTGCTTGGAATTACTTTAAGTCAAAGTTGCAGAAACTATTTAAAGCCTGCATCCCAAGCAAGGGGAAAAAAACATAGGGAAGGGTGGCAGACCAAACTGCATGAGCAAGCATGTCACACAGATTATTAAGAGAAAGCAGAAAGCCCACAAGTAATGCAAGATGGGATGGATCAGCAAGGAAAGCTACCTCTTGATGGTCAGAAAGAGTAGGGAAAAAGTGAGAACTGTGAAATGCCAAGCAGAGTTGGCCCTTGGAAAGGAGATTAAAACTAATAGTAAAAGATTCTATTGCCCTATAAATAAAAACAAAACAAGGAAAGAAGAAGTGGGACTGCTAAACACTGCAGATAGGGTGTAGATTAAAGATAATCTAGGCATGGCCCAACATCTAAACAAAAATTTTGCCTCAGTTTTGAATAAGGGTAATGAGGATCTTAGGGATAGTGGCAGGCTGACTAATGGAATTGAGGATATGGAGATAGAAATTACCACATCTGAGGTGGAAGTCAAACTCAAATAGCTTAATGGGACTAAATCGGTGGGCTCGGATATTCTCCATCCAAAAATATTAAAGGAACTGGCCCATGAAATTGCAAGCCAAACAGCAAGGACTTTTAATGAATCTGTAAACTTGGGGCTTGTTATGACTGGAGAATTGCTAATATATTACCTATTTTTAAGAAATGGGGGGAAGTGATCTGTGAAACTACAGGCCTGTTAGTTGGACCTCAATTGTATTCAAGGTCTTGGAACAAATTTTGAAAGAGAATGTAGTTAAAGACATAGAGGTGACTGGGAGAAAATACAACATGGCTTTACAAGAGGTAGATCATGCCAGACCAACTTGATCTCCTTTTTTGAGAAGATAACTGATTTTTTTAGACAAATGAAATGTATAGATCTAATATAGCTGATTACCGTAAGGGATCTGATACAGTTCCACTTGGGAAATTATTAGTTAAATTGGAGAAGATGGGGATTTATATGAGAATTGAAAGTTGGATAAGGAACTGGTTAAAGGGAAGACTACAACAGGTCATTCTGAGGGGTGAACTGCCAGGTTGGAGGGAAGTTACTAGTGGAATTCCTCAGGGATCAGTCTTGGGACCTATCTTATTTAACATTTTTATTAATGACCTTGGCACAAAAAGTGGGAGTGTGTTAATTAAATTTGTGGATGACATATACTTGAGGGGTATTACCCATATGGAGGAGGGCTGTAATATCAACAAGAAGATCTGGATGACCTTGAAAACAGGAATAATAGAAATGAAATAAATGTAATAGTGCAAAGTGCAAAGTGCACAGTCATGCATTTAGGGACTAACAACCAAGAATTTTTGCTATAAGCTGGGGACTTATCAGTTGGAAGTGACAGAGGAGGAGATATACTGGGTATACAGGTTGATCACAGGATGACTATGAGCCGCAGTGTGATGCAGCGGTGAAAAAGGCCAATGAAGTCCTAGGATGCATCAGGCGAGGTATTTCCATTAGAGACAGATAAGTGTTAGTACCAGTATACAAAAAGAAGAACAGGAGTACTTGTGGCACCTTAGAGACTAACAAATTTATTAGAGCATAAGCTTTCGTGGACTACAGCCCACTTCTTCAGATGCATATGCATATGCATCCGAAGAAGTGGGCTGTAGTCCACGAAAGCTTATGCTCTAATAAATTTGTTAGTCTCTAAGGTGCCACAAGTACTCCTGTTCTTCTTTTTGCGGATACAGACTAACACGGCTGTTACTCTGAAACCTACCAGTATACAAGGCACTGATGAGACCTCATCTGGAATACTGTGGTCTCCCATATTTAAGAAAGATTAATTCAAACTGGAAAAGGTGCAGAGAAGGGCTATTAAGATGATTAGCGGAATGGAAAACTTACCTTATGAGAGAAGACTCAAACAGCTTGGCTTGTTTAGCCTAACCAAAAGAAGGCTGAGATTGCTCTCTATAAATAGATCAAAAGGATAAATACCAGGGAGGGAGAGGAGTTATTTAAGTTAAGCACCAAAGTTGACTCAAGAACAAATGGATATAAACTGGCCATCAATAAATTTAGACTTGAAATTAAACGAAGGTTTCTAACTATCAGAAGAGTGAAGTTCTGGAACAGCCTTCCAAGGCGAATGGTGGGGGGGCAAAAAAACGAACTGGCTTCAAGACTGAGCTTGACAAGTTTATGGAGGGGATGGTATGATGTGACTGCCTACAATGGCATATAACCAATCTGCGACTGCTAGTAGCAAATATCTGCAGCAGTCGGTGATGGGACACTAGATGAGGAGGGCTCTGAGTTACTACAGAGAATGCTTTCCCAGGTGTCTGGTTGTTGAGTCTTGCTCTCATGCTCTGGGTCTAACTGATTGCCATATTTGTGGTTGTGAAGGAATTGTCCCCCAGGTCAGATTGACAGAGACCTGGGGATCTTTCGTCTTCCTCTCCAGTATGGGGCAGGGGTCACTTGCAAGTTTAAACTAGAGGAAATAATGGATTCTCTGTAACTTGAAGTCTTTAAGTCATGACTTGAGAACTTCAGTAACACAGCCAGAGGTTAGGGGTCTATTACAGGAGTGAGTGGGCGAGGTTCTGTGGCCTGCAATGTGCAGGAGGTCAGACTAGATAATCATGATGGTCCCTTCTGGCCTCAAAGTCTATGATTCTAGTATTCTAGGATGTGTTTTGTCAGGCCCTGCCAACCTGAAGACATCTAACTTCTCTAGTTCATTATTAACTTGTTCTTTCTCTATTTTAGCTTCAGGTCTGACCCCATGTACACTTATGTTAACTGTGTTAGTCATCCAATTACTGCTAACCTTTTTTGGTGAAAACTGAAACAAAAAAGGCATACAACACAGTGGCCATTGCTGCCTTTTCTTATTGTCTTCCCCTCCTTGTTGAGAATAGGCTACCCTGTTCTTGGTCTTCCTCTTGCTTCTAATGAATGTAAAGTCAATACAGTACAAAATGGTGTAGAATTGGAATGGGATCAGATGTGAACAAGATATGGGAACAAGCCAGTGCAAGGTCAGAGGGGTGATAAGAGGGGTTCGGGAGGGGGCACAGACCAGAGCCCACAGGATAATGCATGCTGCTCCAAGAAAGTGTCAAAGGAGTCCGTGGGCACCACCCACTGAACCTCTGCTCAGACGTACGCACAAGTGAAGCTAAGGAAAACAGCCATAAAGTCTCACACTGAAAGCTTCCTGCTTTCAGACCAACAGATGGCCAGTTTGGCCAGTGCTAGGAGGAGTTTCACAAGGAGGTCTCTGGACTTTGTAGGGACATGTATGTGCTAAGCAAAAATAAATGTGTGCCGAGAAAAGTACAGACAGAAACTGAGAAGGAGGCAAAACAGGGACTGCCTGGGATACGTGGAAATATGTGTCTGTCAGACTCTCCCTCTCATCGCATACAGGGAAAGTGCTGGAGGAGTCTATGGAATTTGTGACCCATGCCAGACAAATGTGCATGATGATAGTCCTGAAGATTTTATTTTTCCACTACCTGGGCATCCACTGTGCAAATCTCCCCAGATTTCCCCACTAAAGTACATTAGCTCCATGACAGTGAAAATGATAGTTCAATCTCTATCCATATTGCCTCTGTAGTGACAATTGTCACTCTAGTATCCCGCACGTAGATGCACAGTTATTTGTGCTGACTTCGGATATTGCATCAGCTGAGTCCTCCCAAGAGTTTAAAAGGGGGGTTGAGTGTCTTGTCTAGGCTTGTCTTGACTGCAGAGTTAATTCAAGTTATAATAAAATTTGCCCCTAATTTGACTCTTGTCCAAAGCACGGTAGTTTTCCTGTGAGGTAGGCGAGGTCAACCAGGGCCAGGGGAATAGTACTGACCTTGCCTCGACTATGTTGCAGCAATAACTAGAGTGCCTTGTCTACGCTGGAATGTTACATTGGGATAGCTGACATGCATTAGTTATCTCACTGTAGAAATAAAATAAAACCAAACATCACTGCACCTTTTTTGCAATGGAGACCTAGCTTGAGACAGAGGGAACGAGGGACAGGTACACAGGTGTCCGCTAGAGAAAAACAATAGGAATGATTAAGCTCAGGAGAAAGCCAAGGATTTTTGGTGTTACATAAGTTAACTACAAAGACAAACCGCAGAAAGGGAGTATTTTTTTTGGATGATTTAACAGTGTATGTATATTCTGGGACTCCACCTGCTCACATGCTCTTTTGACAGAAAAAAAAAATATTGCTAACCAGCTCTGAATTTGGCTCACTACTGCAGGGCTGAAAGTTAAACCATAACTAAACAATCAGATAGCTGTCTTGGACTTTGAAATATAAATGTCAGAGGTGTTTGGAGGGACTGCTTCTCTTTCTAAATTGTGCATTTTCACCAATGTATAGCTGGGGTCACTCCACTGAAGTCAGTAAATTACTCCAGATTTACAGCTGCATAACTGAGATAAAAATCTGGCTCTTTTTTTTACAGTAGAAATTGAGTTGAAAGTGGTTATTGGTCCACAAACAGCTGCTGAAAGGGCAACAGAGCTTTTGGTAAGAGGAGGAGGGAAAGTGCCCAAATATTGCAGGGAAAATTTGAAAGAAATATTAATAAACAGCAAATATATCAGGTCATACTGTGCCATTCATTTTACCCTCTTGTCATTGAAATCAATGGGCCAGTTTAGTTAGTTTTTCCCATTCAAAACAAAAGGGGAAAAGGTATTTATAACCATTTCCCTACTTTACCTTGTCCCTCCATTAGGAAATATTTTACATAATGGAAGGAAGGCTATGTGGCATGCTCCCATCACAAACTAACGTTTCGTTTTCCATCTCCTCCCCCAGTGTCAAGATCCAGGTTCTGCCAGGTCCTTAGGTGCCATTCTTAGCTGCTGTGGCACAGTGGAGCAGTGAATTGCCACCACTGACCAACAGCCTTATTGCTAAAGGCCTACAGACCCACAGAAGCCACACCCCTGGTCCCTGATTGAACAGGCAGCGCTCTCATTGGGTGCCTTGACTATATAAAGACCCCAACAGGAAGGGGAAGGTGACTGACCCTTGCCTGCTGGTTGCTGCCTTGCCTGAACCTACCTTGCTGCCCTGCTGCCTTGCCCAACCCTACCTTGCCACCTCGCCAAACCTTGCCTCCCTAACCTACTGACCCAGCCCTTTGGATGGGGTCTTCCAGCTCTTGACCCCTATGAGAACTTCAACCATTGTCCTTGACTGCCTCTGATACTGGTCGATCTCCTGGCTACCCAACCACCTACATACTCTTGATCACTGCTCTGGACTGCGCTCTAACCGGTCTCAGCCACTGGGCATCATAGTTTGCTCAGCCCACTTCAGTAATCTACTAGGTTCATTCTACCCAAAAAAAGGTATGGAACCCACTGGTATGGCACCATAGGCACCCCAGTGGACACTGAGCCCCCAGGAGCACCTACAGGCAGAAAAACAAGTTTTACAAGATACAATGGACCAGCTTTGGTGGAAAACCACAACCTTCCAGAATAGATCACAGAACTGCAAGCAGGAATATCTCCCAAAGCCCCATGACCCACATTATCTTCAGGACCCAAACCCATGGTACCTTTACGAGAGCATTATAACGGGATCTGTAGCAAGTTTTGGAGTTTCATAAATCATTGCAGATCTGTTTCCTGCTATGGCCAAATGCCTACAAGATGGACCAGGAAAAGGTGGGACCGATCATCACCCTTCTAACTGGAAAGGTCCTGGACTGGGTGTCCCCTGTGTTAGAGCAGGAGCATCACAGACTGGCTAGCTGGCACACCTTCCTGAGGGCCTTTGTGACAATCTTCAATGACCCACACTGAGCTCGCATCACAGAGGTAGTCCCACAGAGACTCCACCAGATCTCTCGGTCAGCTGCAAGGTCTGTGTCCCACTTCTGACCCCTGGTGGCAGATACAGCTTGGAATGAGCCAACCACCTGGATCACCTGGATCGATCGATCTTCAGCTGTCGTTAAGGCTGCGCTGATCACAACACGTCCGCCATTCTTCTCGCATTCTTGCCTTTCTTCTCCATGTTCGTCCAAAATGTTTTACAATGTCATCTTCCCACCTTCTTGGAGGCCGACCAGGTGGTCTTTTCTGTTCGCGCGGGTACCACTCAGTAATGATTGCGGTCCACCTATTGTCCGTGAACCGTGCTATGTGGCCACCCATTGTATCTTATTATATCTGCTTTCCACAACAATATCTTTCACACCACTGTGTTCTCTAATCGTTTCATTTGGGATACGATCCAGAAGGGAAATTCCCAACATAGCTCGTTCCATTGCACTTTCAGTTACCAACAGCCGCTGTTCTTCTCTCTTCGTCAGTGCCCACGTTTCACTGCCATACAGCATGGCTGGCAGCACCGTTGAATTGAAGATATTTGTATGTGTGGTCTTGTTGATTTTTCCTTTGAGGATGTCCTTGATGGAATTAAACGCACACCATCCTGCCCGAATCCTTTGCGAGAGTTCTCCGTTCATGTCTTGGTGCATATTAACTTCTTGGCCCAAATATATGTACTCTTCCACTTCTTCAATTTCTTCTCCTGTTACTGTTATTCAGGCTTTTCGTAAGACGTTTGATTGCACGTATTTCGTTTTGCAACTGTTCATTGTCAGACCAACCTGACTGCTTTCCTTGTTGAGTCTTCGTAGCATGTTCTGCAGTTGGTTGGTACTTTTGGCAATTAGTACAATGTCGTCCGCAAATCTGAGATGAGATAATCTTTCTCCATTTATATTAACACCACTCCTCCAATTGATCTTGTTCATAACCATTTCAAGGCAGGCGCTAAATAGTTTTGGTGAAATCGTATCTCCTTGCTTTATGCCTTTCTCGATTGGGATGCGGAGGGGAGTTTTGAGGAGAGTAATGTCTGTTGTACATCCAGTATTCACTTCCTTCAACAAACTGATGTATTGCGTGTTAATGCCCTGCTCTGCGAGCGCCTTTAATATTGCATTGAGCTCGACACTATTGAAGGCCTTTTTGTAGTCGACGAAAGCAATGCACAGCAGGAGTTTGTATTCCCTCGTTCTTTCTAGGAGCTGGCTAAGGGTAAATATATGGTCGATCGTGCTGAAATTTCTTCGAAACCCTGCCTGCTCTCTCGGCTGTTGTTCATCCAGACTCTGCGAGAGTCGGTTCATTATCACCTTTGTAAAGAGTTTATAGATATGAGAGAGCAGGCATATAGGGCGATAGTTTTTAAGATTTTCTCAATCCCCCTTCTTGTACAGCAAGATGGTATTCGACTCCTTCCAGCTTGATGGTATTTTTCCTTCTTCGAGATATCAACTGAATCTTAAAGTGAGGGCCTTCCAAAGTTTTTCGCCTCCTGCGGAAATCATTTCTGACTTGATTCCATCTTTGCCTGGAGCTTTTCCCTTCTTCATCTGGTGTAGTGCACTTTGGACTTCGCTGACAATTACTGGGGGGACGCATTCTTCTAACTCTTGGAGCGTTGGGAGAGGGATGTTGATTCTTGATTTGAACAGTTCTGTATAGAAGTCCTTGCAGACCTCCTCCATCCCTGCTCTGTCAATTACTGTCTCTCCATCCTTGTTCTTCAATACTGTTACGCTCAATCTATACTGCGCCAATTCCCACTTGCATATCCTGAGGCTCTTGCGTGATTCAGCTGTTTTAAGGAGCTTTTCTTTCCAGAAGTTCTCAAAGTCATCCTTCAGTTTTTGCCATATAAGCTTGCACAGAATGGAGTACTCGAGGTTGTTATTCGAGCTCCTTTTCATATTTATCCGCTTCTCTAACAAGCTTTTAGTTTCGTTCGAGATTATTCTCTTTGCCTTCTTCATCTTTTCAATTTCAGCTGCTTTTATGCAACGACTCAGCTTGTCAGCAAAGATACTATAGTCCTCGTCACACTTTTCAGTCTGGCTCCAGTCAAATCCAGAAATCGCTTTCTTCAGCTTTGCTTCATCCAATGTCTTCGGGCACTGTTTCCTGTTTGCCATCTGTAAAGCTTTCTTTTCCACTACTTCGTCGAAAATCAACTTTGCTCTAAGCAGGCGATGGTCACTGCCGGTGTTGAAGGGCTGCACCACAGAGACGTCTTGAGTGATGCGCTTTTTATTGTCTAAAATATAGTAGTTTTCATTCTTAGTCTTCGCGTTTGGCACGATCCATGTCCACCATTTTGCAATCTTCTTTTTGTACCAGGTGCTTGCCAAGTACAGTTCTTTCGTTTCTGCCATCATTACCAGCCTCTCTCCTCTTTCATTTCTTTCACTGCTGCCGTTTCTCCCTATGAACTTTTTGCCAGCTTTCCTTTGCCTGACCTTACCGTTGAAATCTCCCATCCTGACAGTATAAGTGGACTTTTGTGCGAAGGCTCTTTCGAGCTGTTGGTAGAATTCTTCCACTTCTTCATCCTTACTTGCACTTGTGGGAGCGTAGGCCTGGATGACCTTGAGGATAGCTTTTGACTACATCTGAAGATGCAGTACACCAATACGTGATGACATTAGCTGGCACACAGAGTTGAAACAAAACCTAGATGCAGCCAATACGGCATACAAATATAATGCTGATCATCACTGGCAGGAGGGGACCCTACATTTTCAATAAGACAAAAAGTATGGCTATCAGCCAAACCCCTCAAGACAGGTAGACCATACATAAGTTGGAGCACCAGTACCTGATCTGCAGGCAAATAAACCCAGTAACCTTCAATCTTTGACTTCCCTGCTACCTTGAGGTTCATCCTGTATTCCAGGTCTCCTTCTTTAAAGCCTTCTCTGACCATTACTTTCCTGAATGAAAACAACCTTCCTCTCCACCACTGCAAGTTAAAGGCCAAGAAGAGTACCTTGTCCATGAGAGCCTAAATTCCCAGATATGAAGTGGGAAGATATGGTACCTCATTGACTGGAAGGGTACGGGCTGGAAGGGCTGGTTCCCAGGGCTGCTTATTATGTGTATGCTCCCAAAAAAGTCAGATCCTTCCTCAGAGCCCATCTGGCCAAGCCTGGTCCCTTGGTGCCCTGACATTGCCCCAAGAGAGGAGGTATTGAACCCAGGCCTGCCAGTCCTTTACTGCTGCACCATGGCAGTGCACTGAACTGCCACCTTTGACCAACAACCTTAGTGCTAAAAACCTACAGACCCCCAGCAGCCATGCCCCAGGCCCCAGATTAGATGGACAGGCAGCACTTTCAGTGGATACCTGGACTATATAAAGACCCCAACAGGAAGAGAAAGCTGTCTGAGCAACAGGCCATTGCCCACTGGTTGCTGCTTAGACTGCCTTGCCCTGCTACCATGCCTGACCCTGCTTTTTTGCTGCCATGCCTGACCTTGCCTCCCTAAGCCCCTGACCTGGCCCCTTGGACTGGATCTTCCAGCTACTGACCCCTGCAAGAACTCCAACCATTGCCCCAAACTGCCTCTGATACCCATCGGCATCCTGGCTACCCGACCATACATGCACACTTGCCTACTATTCTGGACTGCCCCCTAACTCACCTTGCCCATTGGGTATTACACTCAAATGCAAAATTCCAGTCCTGGGTTTTACACCCAGTTCACAGAAATATTTCATTTAAACTTCCAATTTCTCCCATCTTTCTGCTTTTCCTTTGTGCAGAGTTCAACTGATTTCTTCATCTCAGGACTGAGAGTGCACTACAGGGTGAATGTCAACAGCAGTGGTTTCTTTGGCATAAAAGGCTAACAAAGTAAGCTCACAATATGAACTGGGTTTTTCAGCCAAGTTCAGCTCTTTGGCAAACTGCTCACTGCAGCTGTAGTTTTACTGACAGCAGTGATATTTATATTTTAAAATGACAAGAAAATGGTATTTTCAGAGGGGTTTTTTTGGTTCAGAGTTCTTTTTACAGATGATAAAAAATACAAATTAACTTGTCCAAAGAATTAAAACAGTTGCATTCAGTGGCTGGGTAATATGATTCATCCTTCCTGGACCTTACTATTGAAATCTTTTATACAAAGGTATCCTGTTTAGGGCACATGTTTTCCTTATTACTCATTATTTACTTTATATTTAAAGAGTTGAAAACTATCTGATCGTGGTTTTGAAGGATAGTTGTGGTATTTATTTATATCTAATGATACGACCTTGTCACTGAAATTATATACATATCACCCTGTGATACCATTTCATTGTGTATAGTCAAATATACACATCTTTGGCTAATTTTGGAAAAAGTAACCTGCAAAGGATTATTTTTAAAAATTGTGCCTGTGCCCCTTTGTGCTGCTCTATGATGTATAAAAAAGGCTTTTCCAACTACACTCATCATTTTATTTCTGGATTTGAGTTATTTATTTTGCACATCTATTGAGTATAAATTGATATAATTTACACTTACACCAGCATTGAAATAACTATTTACGTGAACCAATATTATTATAATTAATAATACTTAGCACCTGTATAGAATTATAAATACCAAAGGCAGGTGCATTAGAGTGTTAACCAAATACACAGAAGTATGTCTTGCAATGGATGTAAACAAAGTCCACTAAGGAGGGTTTAGCTGTCTTGTACGGAGCCTAATGTGTAAGCATTAGGAAGCTCCCCATGCATGCCAAAGTAAAAATCTGAGAACAGTGAAGCATTACAAATGCATGTTGCTCAGTAACAATTCAGAATTTGCTAGGAAGGCATCATTGAAATACATTGGGTATATGAGCTAGTTACACAAGTCTGAAATAATGTATTATTTCACAAAAAGTAACTCCTCTAGAGACAAAGGTAATGTAATTACTCCTGGGGGAATTCTGTGCCAAAAAATTAAAAATTCTGCACACAATATTTTAAAATTCTGCATATTTTATTTGTCAAAATAACACAATATAATTACTCCAGTTTCAATTATTTTGGTAATTAATTTCAAAATACCTGTCAACAAGTATGTCAACAATACAGAAAACAGCCAAAAAGATTCCTCCAGGACTGGAGAGTTAAAGAAAGCCCTACAACAACCCAGTTCCAGTTGGGGACTGCTGGAGGGGGCTGTGTGGGGGGCCCCAGAGCCCAGACACCAATACTCCTATCCCCCCAAAGCCCAGCTGTGGGGCATCCCCCAGCCCAGATACCCACACCCCCTTTTCCCCAGAGTCCAGCTGTGGAGCAGCCCCAGACTCCAGCACCTCCCCCACAGACCCAAGCTGCAGGGTACCCCCCAGACACCAGCACCTCCCTCCCCACAGAGCCCAACCATGGGGCAGCCCCCAGACACCAGGACCCCTCTCCCCACAGAGCCTAGCTGTGGGGCAGTCCCCCGCCCAGACAGCAGCACCCTCTGAGTCTTTACTCCCCCACACTTCTTTACTGTCCTGCGGGGGGACATGGTGTGGGGTGGCTCTGCCCTTCCTCACCCTTTCCCAGAGCTGGCTGGGTCTCCCAGGCCCTCTCCCATTCCCGGGAGAATGAGGGTTAAAGAGTATGCAGCCTCTAGCCCTGCCAGGCCGGGCACTCCACTCACTGAGAGCTGGCCTCTGCAGAGTCCAGTGCTCCTAGTGGTGGCCAGAAATTCTGCAGGGGAAACAGGGAATTCTGCAAAATTCTGCATTGCACAGTGGCACCGAATTCCCCTAGGAGTGATGTGTAAATGACTAGTGCAACACTTTAAATGAATCCAAACTCTCAGTGAATTAGGATTTGCTGGAAATACTCAAAAGATGACTTTTATTATTTTGTATAATGGGAGTGCCCAGAGGTGCTACTGTGAGCCAGGCCAGTTTACATCAGGTGCTGTCAATGGAGTTATGCCATTTGAGGATCAGGCCCAGTGTTGTCACTAACACCAGTGGAAGTAAGAGCAGAATCAAGTTCATGGCCTACTAAATAAGCCTATGGTACTTTGGGGTTAAAATAATGTCTCTAGCACCAAATCATCAAGATAATAGCTTTCACTTTTTATTTTCTGATTTGCATCTCTACATCAATGATAGACACTCGGGACTTGGTTCACACAGGTATCCACTCTAATGTAACTATGTTGATTTGAATGGACTTATTCCTTATTTACAATGGTGAAAAGGAGAGGAAAATCAGGCTCTTGATGTCAGTTTACAAGGACTTACGATGTGCTGACAGGATTTGTTTTTGGCATAACTTGTTTTAAAACATTTATACAGGGGTGACCAACTGATATCACAGACTCACAGCTCCCACTTTCAAGGGCATAACATCAGCACAGTGAAAACAAAAGCGATCTTCAAAAATGTAGCTAAAGGATTTGAATCCAAAGTTTATTCTTCTCCCACACACCCCGGTGTAATTCAGGAGCAACTACTGAAATTTATGAAGCTCCACTGCTTTAAACCTGTTAAGGGGAATGCGCTGAATCCAGACATCATCCTCTTGCCCAAGCCATGTGCAATTCCTAACATCCAGTGCCATCCACTTTTGAGCATGACTGATTGGCTGAGGGGCTCTGTGTGGCAGGGAGCATGCAGTCACCTTGCACCATCACAGCTTTCACTCAGCTGAGTTTTCTGTTGCTGCAGATCTTGCAGTCTGAGATGAACCTGTCCCATTGTATGTCAGTTATGAGGAGTCAATCAATATTTTGCACACATAACATATTGAATCATATAGTAATTAAGAAACAAAAACAAAATTATATTGTGAACCACTGAATTAAGTACATCTTTTACAGCCAAGAAGTAACTGAATACAGTTCTGTCTGAATACAATAGGAGTTATTCTGATTTACCATTAGATGGCACACATACAGTACGAAATGTGAATAAACAGAATTCCAGGATACTAGGTGAAAGGTTAAATAATACTTTTGTAACATAATACATGCACACTGAAGAATGCTATTAATACTTGTTCCCACTCTAAATTGCTAGGTTATTCTGCCTAAAGAATCTAAGGCTCTGTATACTGATTTTTTTCTAGATAATGTGAAATAAGATTGTGCTGCTAAATGTAGTACAATGATTGTTTATACCATCCTGCAGCTATAGGTATTAATCCTGCATTCCTTCCCCAATCCTTACTCACGTAAAACTCCCATTGAGCTCACTAGCGATTTTGCCAGAATAAAGCCTGCAAGACCAAACTCATAGTCTTTGTCTCTTTTAAGAGGAAAAAATAATTACACAACAAATAAAGCAATATCTGCAGTCTACTGTGAAAAAGCTTAATGAGTAACAAAAGCATTTCAAATCACTAATGGAATAGCTGAATTTCTTTTCCTGTCAAAGTAGAATTGCTCTTAATCTGTAAATACCTTAAAACAACACAACATACCAATATATTAAATTTATTGGATGTATAATAAAGAAAATGTGATTACTGAAAGAGGCCTCCAAGCTAAATTGTTTATTTTCTTATTTATGCTTCCAAGGACACTAGAAAGCCATTATGACAGATTCTTTGCACATACTTTTAGAGGTCCTTACAGAAAAACTAAGGTGAGTTACTGATGCTACAGGAAGTGGTTATTAGTGTTTGCTGTCAGATTTTAGTACAAATTTGCTCACCTGGGCTAAACAAACTCTTTCAACTTAGAGTTACAGGCATGTGTGAAATGCAAATTTTCTATAGTAATATAATAAATTGTATTTACTGTATTTTCTGGCGTATAAGACTACTTTTTAACCCAGGAAAATCTTCTCAAAAGTCGGGGGTCGTCTTATACGCCGGGTGTCGTCTTATAGGGCGGGTGCTGAAACTTCCGAGCCGGACTGGAGAATCTGCGGTCACCGCATATTGTGGGGGGAGCTCAAAAACGGCCACGGCCGCATCCCCGCCCGATGACGAGGTGAGGGGGCGCCTCACCAGGAAGGTGTAAGTGAAGGGCGGAGCAAGCTGCAGGCGTCCGGGACGCCCGGGGTATGGAAAAAAGAGATAGAGCGGCGCTGTGCCCAGAAAAACACGCCTCTTTCACCCGGCTGGCCCGCCCTTGTATCCTATTACCTCCTTCTCTGCCTCTCAGATCTCGCACATGCGCGCCTGCGCCGCTTCACTGCAGTCCTCAGGAGCGAGATCTGAGAGGCAGAGAAGGAGGTACAGTAATAGGATACAAGGGCGGGCCAGACGGGTGAAAGAGGCGTGTTTGCGCTACCGCTCTGATAGTCTTGGAGACAGGGAGGGCTGGGCAGGCAGGGAGAGCTGACCAATCCAAGCAGGCTTTGTATACAACAACCAGCCAATCGCCGGTAAGGTACATCGCTTGCCGTGATTGGCTGGTTGTTGTATACTGGGTACCACATACAGTACAGCACCAGTATCTGTACCTGTTCATACAGTATAGCACCAGTACATACAGTACAGTATACAAATGTCCAACAGTCAAAACCCCATCATGGCTCCACCAGCAAGAAGAAAGAAATATGAAGCCAGTTTCAAACTTAAAGTTGTAAACTTTGCCATGGAACATAATAACTGCGCTGCTGCAAGACAATATGGAGTAACAGAAAAGATGGTTCGGGACTGGAAAGCAAATGAAAAAGCATTAAAGAGTATGCCAAGGGGTAAGTGTGCATTAAGAAGAGGCACTCCACATTGGCCAGAACTCGAAAAACATGTAGCAGACATGGTGAATGAGCATCGCCAAAACGGTTATGTAGTGACACGAAATAAAATACATTTGTTTGCACTTCAGTGGGCCAAATCTAACCCGGATCACAGCAACAGATTTAAGGCCACTGTATCCTGGTGTACTAGATTCATGGGAAGGCATAATATGGTACTGAGGCAAAAGATGAAAATTGCCCCAAAATTACCTGCAGATCTTGATAGCAAAGTAAATAGTTTCCATCGATACGTAATACAACAGTGCACTAAACATGGCTATGCGTTAAGTAGTATTGGAAATATGGATGAAACTCCAATGAATTTTGATATGGTTGGAAATAAAACTGTCCATCAAAAAGGTGAAAAAACAATTTTAATTAAAACAACAGGACATGAGAAGTCCAGTTTTACAGTGGTACTAGGATGCACAGCTGATGGCGCCAAACTGAGACCAATGATTATTTTTAAAAGAAAAACAATGCCGAAATTCAAGTTCCCTGTTGGTTGTTTTGTACATGTGAATGAAAAGGCTGGATGGATGAAGAAGGGGTAAAGCTATGGCTTGATAATGTATGGAGCAGGTGACCAGGTGGACTTATTCAAAAATGTAGTCTACTGGTGTGGGATATGTTCAGGGCTCATTTAACTCCCAGCACCAAGCAAATGCTTGCAAGACTAAACACAGATGCGGCAGTTATTCCTGCAGGATTGACATAGTTGGTACAGCCACTGGATGTGTGCCTAAACAAGCCATTTAAAGATCGCATTCAAGAACAGTGGAATGAATGGATGGTTAGCGGCGAAGAGTCATTCACAAAAGGAGGAAACATGCGTGCTCCACAGTTGGATGTTTTGTGCAAGTTTGTCATAAAAGCCTGGAATGATATTGATGCAGAAACAGTAATCAAGTCTTTCAAGAAGTGTGGCATATCAAATTCATTAGATGGTATGGAGGACGACTACTTGTGGCAAGATGAAGAGGAAGCCGAAGCTGAGACCACACCATCTGATACGGAATTCGATCCATACGATGACTGCCTTACAAATGTATCACAAGATGTCATTGATGTACTTATGATATCAGATGACGAACAGGAGGATTTTGAAGGCTTTTAAAGGGAAACTGTCACGCCAGCAAAACCTGTAAAAATACCGTAGCTTGCAGTTATGATGGGCGTTGCTAACTCGCCAGGGACTTGCCCGGCACTTGCTCTCTCTCTCTTGTTTGTTATCTTCCTCCTATCATCATCAGTTCCAGTTTGGTTGACAGCTTAGAAAACAAACAGCATGGCAGCTCCCATGGGTTTATTGTCTTATCCTTCCTTTCAGCTTTAGAGTGAATTAGGAAAAGTTTAATCCACTTTCACTGTTTTATGTTTACATGTTTGATGACAAACAGCCTTATGTTTATAAGTGACAGTTTTCCTGCTAAGTACCTGCATGTCATAAGCATTTGAATTAAAATTACCATATTGAAATCAAATCTGATGTTTTTTTAATTTTTTTTTGGTGTGCGTTGGAAGAGGGGTAGTCTTATACGGCGAGTATATCCCAAACTCTATATTTTAACTGGAAAAGTTGGGGGTCGTCTTATATGCCCAGTCGTCTTATACGCCGGAAAATACGGTACATTATACAGCGAAGCACATTCTAGAAATCTGAAAAGAGGCAAATATGAGCTAGAAATTAGCTGCAGTAAATATTTGTGGGAGTTAAATTGTGAATAGATAAGGGGTAAATAGAGCCAGATCCACCAACACTTTGCCACACTTCCTTAACAGACTTTCTTCCATCTCAGCCAGTGCCACTGCCATGCTTCACACTCTTTTAGTCCTCTTCCCCACGCCACATCAGAATAGTTCTTGTCCGTCTCCCACTCCTGCATCCTTGATTTTCCTGCCAGCCCAAACCCATGCCAAAGGTGGGTGACAGGCCACCAGTAATCAGCTGTGTGTTGCATTCCATCTGCTGCACTGTCCCTGACTCATCATGAACTTCCAGGTTCCTCACAGTCACAGATCTTGGCCTTTATCCACGTCAGAGCTAAATAATTCAAGTGATAATTAACGAAGTGGTTCTGCTGTATGTTATCTGAACTGAACACTTTCAATATTTCACTTTGAAAGGGAGAGAGGAGAGACTGTATATGCAGAACACCTGCTAAAGTGAAGGACATTTTCAATGATGCAGGGATTTTTGGGGACAGTTTGTGGAGCGGTGGAGGAAAAATGGAGATTGGAGATACCTGATGATCTTTTAAAAGTGTCCCAATCCATATTATGTATTCATAATACCTACCAGTGAAATATGGTAACCAATCAGCACCACTCCTGCGTTATCCGACAGTTCCTCTCTATCTAAAATGTTACCTTTTCCTCTATTCAAGATGGATAAGAATCCTGGCAATCCAATTTGGATGCATAGATTCACAGGCCAGAAAGGACCATCTCATCTTTGTTACATTAACCAAGATATCCTATCTCCTAGAACTGGAAGGGACCTTGAAAGGTCATTGAGTCCAGCCCCCTGCCTTCACTAGCAGGACCAAGTACTGATTTTGCCCTAGATCCCTAAGTGGTCTCTTCAAGGATTGAGCTCACAACCCTAGATTTAGCAGGCCAATGCTCAAACCACTGAGCTATCCCTCCCCTCTGTCTGACTGCCTGCATAACACAGGCCATAGAATTTCCCCAAAATAATTCCTATAGCATATATTTTAGAGAAACTATCCAATCTTGATTTTAAAATTGCCAGTAACGGAGAATCTATCAGGACCCATGGTAATTTGTTCTACTGATTAATTACCCTCACTGTTAAAAATGTACACATTATTTTTGGTCTGAATTTGTCTAGCTTCAACTTCCAGCCATTGGACCTTGTTGCACCTTTCTCTGCTAGATTCAAGAGCCCATTATCAAATATTTTTCCCTGTGTAGGTGCTTACAGATTGTAATTAAGTCACCCCCTAAGCTTCTATTTGTTAAGGTAAACGGATTGAGCTCCTTGAGTCTATCATTCCCGTGGCTCCTCTCTGAACCCTTTCCAATTTTTCAACATCCTGTTTGAATTGTGAGCACCAGCAGCAGTTACATTGGTGCTGAACACAGAGGTAAAATAACCTGCCTATTCCTACTCAAGATTCCCCTCTTTATGCATCCAAGGTTCATATTAGCCCTTTTAACCATAAAATTGTACTGGGATAACTTATTATCCACCATGACACCCAAATTGTTTTCAGAGTCACTGCATCCTAAGATAATTCCCCATCCTGTACATATGGCCTACATTCTTTGCTCCAAAATGTATACATTTAGCCCTATTAAAACAAGTTTGCTTGCACCAGTGATATTCAGGGGTCTGACTTTGACACTGATTCATTCAGACTGTAATTTTAAAATATAGCATAAGAATGAGGAGCATATTACACACACAGTGCTGCATACATTTATAATAGAGCTGGGTGGGAAGTGGAATTTCCATCCCAGGGGAATTTTCACATTTCAAAAAAAAAAAAAAAAGTTCCATTTTGGAAGGTAAAGTCGGAAATGTAAAATTTTCTGTGGATCAGAAATTTTCAAAAAATCTGTTTTGGAGAAAATGAAATGACCTGTTTTTTAAAATTCTGGTAACACCTCCCTGGCTCTGCAGCAGTTTACCTGGCAGGCTGTCCAGGAGCTAGAACTCTGGGAGCCCCGAGTCTGCCGAGGAGCCTAGAATCCCAGGGAGCCCTGGCTCTGTGACAGCCCACCCGGTGAGCTGCTAGGGAGCCTGGAAGCTCTGTAGTGCATGTCCCTTTTTAAATTTTAGGCTAATCTTAGGAAGTGTCAGTGTTCACTGGCTCCACAGTGCCTGAGCTTGAGCTATAATCCCCCAATATGTGCACTTCACTCCAGTGAAAATTATAATGATGAGAATAAAAGCAGAAATAAAATAATGTAACACCCTTCCCCCAACATCCCGTCAACCCATGTAATATATACATGAAATTGAAGCAGCTGCTGTCAGCCTTGCGTGGCCAAGGAATTGTAGTGGGGACACAGATGAGCTGAGAGCTCTTTTAACAGTGAGTAAAGCTTTTTCTGATGCAATCCCACCTTTTGATCTCAAATGTCAGATCACACAAACCAAGCAAAGCAGGATTTGAACAGTAGTTGGATGGGAGGCCTCCCAGAAAAGAGAGGGTGCTGCAAGGATATGGTATTGATAATTCAGTAGGTGGCATTGTTCCTCTTCATTCAGTACTGAACCAACTGCCTGAGCCTGATGTTAGGGGGTGCTATTAGGAGACTGGAGTTAAGACCAACTTTCAGATGAGAAGGAAATCCGATCCACTTGTGTAAATTGGGTAAAGATCCCATGGTAAGGATGAGACGTTAGCCTGGTAAACTGGCCGAATCGTAACATAGGCTTAATTAGATTCCCACCTCACTTTAGCTACTTTAGTGTGCTTCACTTTCTGCCCTGAACTAATACGTGGTGTTGCTGAATGCCCCTGAGCTGTGGCCACATTTCATTCTACGGGCTTGCATTTCAATGGTGGATGAAACTGCTCCTGTACGAAATTGCTTTTCATCAGCGCAATGGGATGAGAAGTTCTCTATAAAGAGAAATATTGATTTAAAAATATTATTCATTTCTACTTGTGTCCCTTTTCTTTAAACAAACTTGCATTACACATAATGACAACATTAATTTCACTGAGAGATTTTTGGCCAGTCTTTAGTGTGTAAGGCTCACCCTCAAGAAGCCTTCATTTTCCTCTTTTCTTATTTTCCTTGGCATCATGCTCCTCCCCATTTTTCAAGTTCTGGTACATCAGTGTCCACAATAAATTTCATTGGTTATAACACTAGTGCACATTTTCCTGCAACTGAAACTCTATTGTTGATGCTGCATGGGTTGGCTCAAAGATGCAAAACCAGTTGGTACCTAGACCCTTAGGATTTCTGCCTAAGGTGGCCACGTTGAAGGCACATTTCATTAGTAAGTCACAACTTACTAGAAAATACAGATACTCATATTTGTTTCTGACTTGGAGGTACCCAGTGATTCCCACATAATTTGTTTCTGTAATATTGTAAAACAATTTTATTGAATATTTTAGGGATAAATCCTAAGCAACTGTACAGTCTCATAGCTCCATTGAAGTAATTGAAGACATGGCTGTTTACACTAGCGAGGGTCTGCCCACTTACTTTCTATTCAATCTGCAAAATTAGGATTAAAAAAAAAATAGTAGAACTGTTTGTGAATGTTCAGATGATTTTCAATGGAAAAATGCAGTTTCCACATAACTGAATTTTCAGCAGGAAAATTTTTATTTTTCTGAAATATTTCAATTTTTCTGTTGGGAAAATCGAAACTATTATTTTTTCAGGTTGGTTTGACATTAATCGAAACATTTGTTAGTCAAACCAAATTCAAATGTTTTGAGTTTATTCAACATTAATCTATGTCCTCCTGAGTCATCCTGGAGCCTGATGGGAACTGTAGTTCAGGTGCCTTGTGAAGGGTTAAAATCCATGTCTATTTTATATAACAGCCTGGTATATGGATTGTGCCAGCTCTTTTCCAGACACAAAGTCCAGAGTTTGGTCAAGGGACCAGAGGCCTAGCAAATAGTGATTAGCTAAGAGAAAGCAGAATAAACAAGATAACTTTGCCTTTGCTAAGATATGCTCGGTCAGTAGAAATGCCAGGTGTCGAAGCAATAACTGAATAATTATGTTTCAGATTGAACAAAGAATCCCTGTTCCTATTGTGTTAGTTTTTTCTGTAGGGAGACGTTCTTCCCACAGATCCAATCTTGAGTTTATGAAAGGTGGCACATGTCAGTATAAGATATGGCATCCTCCCACCTCCCTTTCCCAGGGACCAATGCCTGCCTTAAAACACAAAGGAGACAATATTGTCATATACTTTCACTGTTTCTTTGTTTTAACCCCTAGGCATGTATCTGTTGGACAATCAAAGGAGTTGCTTCATTCCTATGGACCCCAAATCAGAATTCAACATATATATTTTATACTAATAACATTTTATCAAAGTATTAATTAAATGTTAACTTGCTAACTTGAGACCACGGGTGGAGACATTATGTAACCTGTTAATCATTGGCTAATGTGCTATCTTGTCTTGCGGCTAGACCTATCCTGGGGTGTGGAACTGCCTACCCCGTCACTTTCCTCTGCCCATGGAAAATCCATATATTCTATTGTAATCAATTGATTGATAGTGTCTCTGAACCTAATAAGCAAGGTGACACTCCACCAGCGCTGTGTGTAATAAACTCCTATGTGTGACCTCTACCTGGTGTGGATTTATGTTCCTTCACCTTGTGTCTCCATTCTCCACTATGGGCTGGGCTGTCTGGATGGACTATGTAACACATAATACTCTGGTTGAACTGTTGCAGTACATGATGGAATATGTAGTCCAGCTGGGTAGCCTACCCCATAGAGGAGAATGGGGGATAGAGGAATATGAACTACAACTTCCACAGCTCTCAGGAGGCACTACAGTGGTTCAGGGGTACATAAAGTCACATAACAAAAATGTTTTGATTTATTTCAAAAAATGAAATGAAACATTTTGATTTGGCAATGCTGAGACATTTCATTTCACTCAAATGTCAAAAAGGAAAAGTTTTGACATTTCTAAATAAAAAAAAATTGAGCTTTTCATTTCATGAGAAATTTTGATATTTCAATTTTTCATTTTGATTCGGGACAAAAACAAATGTTGCAATATTGGTGTCACATTCTGGGATGCAATCCAGATCGGTGAAGAGTTGTCACCTCTTACCCTGTAACCCTTAAGTGCCTTAAAAGCTTTGCTACAGTAGCTTTCAGCCTGGGATGCTGACAGTCAGCAACAAGCACACGCTCTATGTCTATGTATTGGGCAGCCTTAGTCCAATGCTGCGGATCCAGAAGCCTGCCTGCAATACCACAGACTTTGACTGGTTTCCATCAGCCATGGTTAACAGCTTGGAATGGGTGACCCCAGTACACCCCCAGTCCCAGATTTTCCCCAAACTGTGTGCTCTGCAATGTCCAGCCTTCTCCTGGACCATTCAGAGAGAGATTAAGGTTCATTTGCTCCTTTAACGAGACAAACTCATCTCACAGTTTATTGACTTAACTGGGGATAAATACACCCTTCCCTTCAAGCATAACACTGAGTTGTTTTTTTGGTAAAAACAAAAGAAATTTATTAACAAGAGGACATAGATTAAGGGATGCCAAGTAATCCAAAAGTAGAAATGGTTACAAGCAAATAAAAGTGAAAACACACATATAAGTGTCTAAAACTTAACCTAGCAAGATACAGGCTTCATTCAAGGTGTTTTTTCTCATCAATATTCCTTCTTCCCAGCCATGGCTGATATTCCCTTAGTCGGGACCTTCCACAGAAGTACAAGGTGCTGGCTTCCCTTGTCTTCCTAGGTAAAAGATCTTTGCCTAGGCCGGTTACTCACCGGTTATTCAGTTCCCAAAGACTTCAACCCCTCCTTGGTGGAAAGACTTGTAAGAGCTCTGCCCCTTGTGCCTGTTTAGTGATGGATGCCAAAGACGGCTTCTATCCTTGCTTCTATCTTCCAAAGCTCAGTGACCTCATTTCAAAAGACAGGATGACCTCATGCTGTTCTTGTCTTCCTGTGCATTTCCCATCCCTCTGCTGATTTGTATGTAAATAGGGCTTCCACTGTTTTTGGTCACATCTGGCTTAATTTCATTGGAGACAGATAGCTGCTTTCCCTCCTGTCTGGGAGGGAACCTATTTTTACTTGTGTTTGGTCACAGACTTTAAATCATAATATCATTACGTATCCATATTCCCTCATGTAATGTTAATACCTGCATTTCACAATGATATTAAATCACCAGTGTGTCATTAGCTTTCAGAAAAGACCTTACTTGATACACTTTTATAACACAGTAATATTGTATACAATCAGATGATTCAATTACTTTTCATCTGAGGTTCAGACCCTTGTCTTTATAGACCAGATGAAGTTTTTCTCTTTTGTGGGGTGTAGACCAGTCCTACCTTCTCCTCCACTTGATAGCTTTGTTCATCTTATATGTAAATGGACCTTCATTGTCTCTGCCTGGTGGCCAGGCTGGCCAGAAAAGCAAATACTCTTTTTTTTTTTTTTTTTGTCTAAGGTAGACTGTGTTTATGCACTGCATGGCAAATGCATTTTAAGACTATAATTCTAGCCCATATCCATAACTCTTTTAAAACACATCACACAAGAATATTAATGATCAGTGAGTTACTAGTTTTCCAATGATATCTTGCATGCCACCTTTTAGATACAGATTATGACGACAGTGTATTAGGTGTACTGAGTCTGTCAGGCCTGATAAGAGCTGCTAACAGAGCGAACCACAGATGGTCCTCTGTGTCACAACTGGAATTCTCCATGTGATGGAAATTCTGATTTTTGACTAGTTCTATATATTAGGAAGTTGGATGCCAGTTTCTGTCTCTGTAAAACAATGAAATCTCTTACACTTGCCTTTTTATTTAATAAGAAAAGAGAAGGGGGATATTAACTGCAGTGCTAGTAATAAATAAGATGAAAAATAAATAACGTATGCTTCACAGAAGGTATGATGATTATAGTCTCACAGACTGAAATTAAAATGGATGTGTGGGGATAATCTTGCTGTACCCCTCTAATGTAAAAGCATGGTTTTACTATCATAAATATGACCCAGAGGACTAAACTGTGCCCTCTTGCACCTATAGTACTTAATAGAATTGACATTGAGAGACCAAGGCAAAGAGCTAACTTTGCTGCTCATACATCTCCCTCTCCAAAATAGCTTCTACACAGAACCTTGCATAACCAAAACCTAGCAACACAGCATGTCTTCCCAAGACTGAACAGTTACTCGTATACTAAGAATAAGAAGTTGGAAACAGCACTACCTGCTGACATCTGCCAGAACAATCTTAATAAAATAATAATTAATAATTATTAATTAATTATTAATATGCTGTGGCTGCATATTATGAGGCACTATTATTCTCAGGTCTCCCTGATATATGCTGCACTAGCCCTTAGGAGGGTTCACTATATCCCCATGCATGATCTTGCAACTAGTTTTGCTAGGCTGTCTGTATATGGGTGGGAAGAGGTAAGAGAAGATATGGTCTTCTTCTGTCCCTCTCCAACCCCTCTTAGATGGCTTGTTCCATGGAATCACTAGGAGTACATCTACACTGCAAAAAAACCCCAACCCAATTGCAGCATTGTGTCTCAGAGCCCAGGTCAAATGACTGGGGCTCACGTGGCTTGCTCTGTGGGGCTAAAAATGGCAGTGTAGGTGTTCCTGCTTGTCTGGAACCTGGGCTCTGGAGACCCCCCCCCCCCCCACAGGGTTTCAGAGCCTGGGCTCCAGCCTGCTACACTGCTCCAGCCGGTCTACATGGCTATTTTTAGACCCATAGAGTGAATCCTAGTCAATTGCCCTGTGCTCTGGAACTCACAGCTGTTGGTGTTTGTTTTCACTCCTAGAAGGGACTATAATTGTTTCTGGTCATTATGTGGTGGATATAAGTGTGTCGGCTGGGGGGCGGAGGAGGCTTCCAGCACTCACATCTCCTCCTCCCCTCCCTACATTGTATGTGCCGGTGCAACGGTCAGAGACAATCCAGCCCTAAATGATCAATATACAAAGGCAACAAAATAATATTAAGCAGGAAAAGCATCCCAGTACAGGGGTTTCAGCAGGGATTGGCAATGAGGCCTCCTGCGTTCTCTTTTTCACGCTGCCACCTATTTATTGTGCAACCTCGATAAGTCCCTTAACCTCTCTGTGCCTGTCATGTGTAATATAAAACCGTTACCTCATAGATGTGCTTTGCGGCTTACGTCATTCATGTTTAAACAGCACTTTGAGATCCTCAGAGGAAAAACATTGTAGACAAGCCATTATTATGAAACTATTGCACATCCAAACATTTTTTTTCTCACCTCATTTCCCTTAAAAGTCCTTAGTCTATTAGGAACTGTATGGCTTTGCCCCTATAATTTTTCAAAGAAGAGGAGTCAGGGATATAAGCAGTTTAAATCTTATCAGTTCTTGGGTCCTGTAGATGGCTCAGGGCAAAAGCAAAACGATAAGCGTAAGCAATTTGCGGCCATTATAATCACTGCTTGCATTATACATCAATTTTACTGGTCATTGTAACAGGTACAGGATTAGGAAGGAAGCCAAGATTGCCATAAGGAAGAAAATAGAAATGAACAAAAATCTATACAATTTTTAAAGCTTTGGATTTAAGGTTTTTCTTTTCCTTCATTATTTTGAAAAGTTAAAAAGAAATAAAAAGTAAAAAAGTTTGAGCTGTTTCCTTTGAAGGAAATGCACTAAATAGTGGCTTACTCACTAGTAGTTTGGGAATCAAGCGCTTTGTTAATTGATATCTTTAAAGTTGAAGGGAAAGAACTGTCCTGGTCAGTGGAAATCCTGCATAGCAATCACCTGGAATTATGCTGCAGAATTGGCTCTCTGAAGGGCAGACTCAACTTTTAGTATAGAAAACTGGGCTTCACAGGACTCCATGTCATGAGCTACATCTTAACACATGTGAGATGAAGTCCTGGCCACATTAAAATCAAGGGCAGAACTCTCATTGACTTCACTGAGGCCAGGATTTCACCCACGGTATGGATTGCTTATCTTTATTAAATCCCTGGGTTTTGTTTGTTTGTTTGTTTGTTTTTTGGTATCAAGAAGTCCATCTCAGTCATGTACCAAGAGGAAAGATTGGTTGAATGGTCCATGTTCAGAAGCTGAAATAAATTGCATTAGTTGTGTTTCCAGATAGATTTTTCAATTCTTAATGAGTGGGATTGACTTTTTAATGTCAAAATCTCAATTAAATCTGAGTTCTCAATTGGTAAAATGTTAACTTCTGCAGCTGTACAGAATCTGGAATGCCTGAGGTTGTGCTGTTGGGTTGATTATGAGAAGCCTCCCCTATCTCAACAGGAGTCTTGGACCCAGTTCCTATACCTCTCTCCCTGCAGCTTAAGAGAGACAATTAGGGGCTTGTATGAGGTGGCGAGATTCAGGCAAGGAAAGTGCTGCAGGGAGAAGAGTATCAGACAGGGTGTCTTTCCGGGCCCTTTGAAGATTGTGGAGATTGGTCTAGGTGGGAACAGGGTGGGGGTAAGGGATTCTCTCTTTCCTACCAAGGCAAGGGCAGGAACTCCAGTGGCGTTGTCCACTGTCAATGCTGAAACTAGGAGAGGACTTGGCTGGGCCATTCTCAGCTGGATCCAAGGAAAGGGCCTCTCAGGAAATGTCCTTTTCCATTACTCTGGTATTGAGAACTGTGGCTTTAAGGGCTGAGCGTCCATGACAGAGAGCTTGGGTGAGGCACTATGAAGTTCTTGTTATGCACAGCTAGTTGGAACCAGACATAGAATAAACCAGATCTCTTAGCAAGCACCGAGGCCCAGATTCACAAAGATACTTAGGCCCCTAAATCCCAGTTTTAGGCTCTGCTGCAATTCAGAAAACTCTTGCTAAACACTATATGCCCCTAAACTCATGTGGTGCCTAAATTTTCAGGGTAAGAGTTTCCTACGTACCTAAGTTTCTGCCTCTGTGCATTGTTCCCTCACCCTAGGCATCCAGTTGTCTATCTCCTAACAAAGCCCCAGAATGATTAATGAACCAGAGGAAGATGGCATTCGGCTGCCTAAGTTGTGTTTGGGGCCTGTGATAGGATGTTGGCCCCACGTTGGTCTCTAAGGGGTTCTTAGAGACCAACATGGGGACAACACCCTATCACAGGTTAATGGAGTCCTAGGGAGCCTGCATAGGAGGCAGCCAATTGGAAAGGGAATGAGAGTAGCAGCCAGTCAGGGCCTGGTAGGCCCATATAAGAAGATCTGCAGGGCAGAGCAGGGCCAGTTACTCCCTAGAACTCAAGGAGGGAGGCCTGGCTTCCTGGCAGGCAGAAAGAAGCTAGCATCCTGGACAGATCAGTGCTGCTAACAAGGACCGGGGGAGCTAGTGAGAGCTCCTGGCATTTGCAGGCTGAATCAAAGGTGAAGAGAGTGCTGGTGTTGTGAGGAAGTGGCTGGATAATTGACTGCAGCAGTCACCCCTGCATCATGAAGAGGATGCTGTGGTCCTTGGAGTGACATGAGTCTTAGAGCAGACATGATGGTGGGCGAGGCACCAGCAGGAGAGGGCATACCGACCTGTGGTGCTAATCTCAAAGACGGCCAGCAGGAGGTGCCAGCATGGTGAGTAGAGCCCTGTCATGGGGCCTGATCTGGTAGGCATGCTCAGAGGCCCCTACTGGATCGGATACCTTTCAAAATCAGGCCAGAGGAGGAGGTGTCCACCTTTTAACTTTTAGCCCAGCAGCCAGACCCCTGTCTTGGATGTGGGAGACCCAGGTTCAATTCCCCCTCTCTGCCAGATTGGGAGAAGGGATTTGAACAGGGGATCTCTCACCTCTCAGGAGGGTGCTCTAATCACTAAGCTATGGGATAGTCTGAGGTGAGGTTCCCATAGTTTGGATAACTAATTAGTCATTGGAGCAGGGGGACTGGACCTGGTTCTCCTGCCTCCCAAGTGGGTGCCCTAACCATTAGGCTACAAAGTCATTCTCACACACTCTCTCTGTCTGGTCTTATGACTCTAAGTCAGAGATCTCAAACTCAAATCACCACGAGGGCCACATGAGGACTAATACATTGGCCCGAGGGTCGCACCATTGAAACCTTTTCATACAAGGATACAAAAGCCCCGCCCCTGCCCCCACTCCACCCCTTCCATGTGGCCCTGCCTCTTCCCACCCCTTCTGCAAATCCCCACCCTTTTCTGCCTCCTCCCCTGAGCGCACCATGTCCCTGATCCTCCCCCCACCCTCCTGGAAAGTCCTTAGCGCCGCCAAACACCTGTTTGGCAGCGGGAAGCACTGGGAGGTAGGCAGAGGAGCGGGCTGGGGAAGGGTGAGGGGATCTTGGCTGCCGGTGGAGTCAGCGCCCATGGCCATGTGTTTGAGACCCCTGCTCTAAGTATTTATATACAATGGAACAGCTTCAAATGCTTGGTTATTGACCAGAGAGGGAGGGAGAGTGAGAGGACTCTGTGGTTTTGTGGATCACATTCTAAGGTGCCTGTCTCGCCCCATTCATTGTAGAGGGAGCTTAAGCACCAAACTCAGGCTTTGTTGTTCCTGTGATTTTTCTAAGTTTCTAAAAGTTAGGTGTTGCAATGCTCAGCATCACCCTTGTGAATCTGAGCTGGTGTGATCACTTAATGCTGCAATTACTAGCTGAGTCCAGAGAACATACTACTTTACTTCCACCTCTGGGGAGCTTAGTCCACCTCCTTATTGAATCTAGGGCAGTAAGGCTGCAGTTCCTCCCCGTCCATGGTTGGAGGAGGGGAAGTACCTGGCTGACTGCCAGATAGACAGAGAGCCAGTGCTGATGTGCTGTCAACAGTAGCCTGGAGAGGTAAATATTCATGAGCTAATATGCACCCATATTTGTGGTGTTTGGTAAATTCACTGTTGCTGCCATTACTGCTCTAAGAGGTGGTCATGGCATCTAAAGTCATTCAAGTGATTGATGCATTTTAAAACGACACAGTTCAGTTAGACAGTGTTCATCCCTACTATTTCCTGAGTACTTTGTGGAAACCCCTGTAAACACTACTGATTCCATCACCAAGAGACAATCTCAGCATGTCCTGTAGCTTTTATTTGGTATGAGATACTGATGTTCCTGCCTAGCTTCCATTTATTCTTGCTGTGCCTTATTTGACTTTGAGAATACAAGTACCAGCATCTAGAATCTGACTTTTGCAATGGCTTTTTATCTGCAGTGATTTCTCTAACATAAAGCAGCCAAAATATCTTCACTTTTCGAATATAGAGCAAATCATATATAGGTATTCTCTCCCTCTGATGCACACTTTGCAATAGCATGTAAACTGCTTGGCTCTTTTATTTTTTGGGGGGGACCTCATGTTAATTTTAAGCAACAAGAGGAGATTGCTTGTAGCTGGATTTGTGTTTGAGCCCAGGAAGGAATTTTTCAGCTGCAGGAATTCTGTGCTGCAATGTCATAAGAGCATGTAGTTATTATTCTGAATGCTGTGCAGACTGTAACATAAGACAGAAAGAAGTGCTCACGAGGAACATATTGAATTATAATAAATCTGTCTCGTCTGGAGACGATGATGAGCTGGCACATTTTGTCAAGTGGCAGTCACATAGAATGCTGTGCACTGCATACATATTACTGCATTAGCAATAGGCAAGGAGAGGATGGCACCAACAGGGGAAATGCTCAGACAGATAGGCTGATCATTTGTATTCCAGAGCTCAGCAAGTGCTCAATTCACTGATCCAAACCAAACATGTTGGAGTCAAGGCCTGTTTCTGTAACATGTTTGATATACAGCTGAGCAGTTACTGAATCAAAACAGCATCTTACTATTTGTTGTCTGGTGCTGTATGGGATGGCGAAGACGAGCAAAGCTTTTCCTGGTATTAGGGGCTTTGTTGTATGGAAATGGACAATTTCAATGGTAAATTTTCAGTGTGGCGCCCAGAGCATTAATTATACAGCTCCCATTACTATGTTGCATGCCCAGTTCCCTCAGCACTTAGTAATTAGAATACTGTAGCCATTCTGGATATGGAATTCCAGATGTTGCAACCCCTGCAGTGTTTGGTAAGTAATTTAAGTAATATAAAATAACTTGACATCCAAGATAAACACTCTTGTTGCTTTAGGGTACATGAAATAATTACCGCCTGGTAACTGGGACACTATCTCCAAAGCACCGTCTAATGGCATGGGGTGGCCCTGCAGACGTCCTTCTCTAAATTTTTCCTCTATATTCCAGGAATAATCTGCACATACCCAGAGTCTTTAAAAAGCAGTATTCCTCCTTTCTTGGGGTCTAATGTATTAAACACTCTCTAAAAGAGCCCCTTTTAGCACCACTCCCCCCCTTAGATTGAGGCTCCACAGGCCTTCTTCTGGTGCTAGAGTGACTTGATGTTCTGATATTAGGGGCTTTTTTTTAATATAGGACCCTATTACCCCGCCCTCCCCCCCCCTCGCCATGGGACCCTATTAACCCCTCCATCCTGATTTTTCACAATTGGTATCTGGTCACCCTATCTGGAGACATGTGGTTCAAGTCCTGTCCTCCCAGCGTGAAGCTCCCTCCTCCATCCCTTAAGTTCAGGGTTTCACATTCCTCCTTCTAGGGACGGTGTGTTTTCAAATCTTGGGCTTCCTGCCCTGAAAACTCTCCCCTTCAGTCTGCGGTTTCACAGCCCTCCTTCTGGGGACCGTGGCCTGGATCCACAAAGAGTCTTATTCATCGCAACACTGATTGTTGTGATGCCTAACTTTTCAGTGCCTAGAAAATCACTAGAACAAGAGTGGGATCCACAAAGCCTGAGTTAGATGCCTCCAAGGCTCCTTATACAATGAATGGGGAGAGGCACCTAAGAATGGGATCCACAAAAGCCAGCACACTAGGCAGGGAACCATCTAAGCTAGCCAATGGGAGATGCTGATGAGAGGGGCATATCCTAACCCCCACACCTCTCGTGGAGTTCGTGCCTAAGTCCAGGCTGCAGAGAGGTGCCTACCTCTGCTTGGGAGTCAGAACCCCTTTCCTGGAGTCAGGTGGCTTAGACACCTTAACTGTTTCTTGCAAAAAATGACAGAGAAGGTGGTGGTGGTGGTGCCAGTACCTTTCTTAAACTTTTAGTCTGGGGATTAGATCACTCACCCAGGATGTTGGAAACTGGGTTCAATTTTCCCTTCTTCCCAATGGGGAGAAGAGATTTGAACAGGGTCTCCCATCTCTAATACAAATGCCTTAACCCTGGACAATGGGATATTCTCATGTGGGTTTCCCTCAAGCTCTCCTGTGGAAGCTGTCCCTTTAGAGATCTGAGCTTGTGTGCTTCAAACCCCGGTCTCCCTGGCCCACACACTCACCCCTTAAGCCCAGGGATTCACAGCCCTCCTTCTAGGGAATACATCTTTGATGAGTTCTTCCTTCAGCAGACTCCTGATGGACTGAACTTGGAGTGTCCGTTTGACTCACTCAACCAGTCAACTAATCAGTCTCTTGATTTCCCCAGGCGGGTCTAATAACCACAATCACCTGTCTGCAATGGCTGGGAGAGAGGAGAACCTTGTCCCACCCACTCTACAGGGCTAGTGGTCCCTGGGCCCTTAAAGGAACAATTGTCAGGGATGGCTTTATACCTTCAATCTCCCAGGTACTAATTGCTCCCTGGACCATCGTCCCCTCTCTCAATGACTGCTTCAGTATTTTTCTTGCCTTTCTCTACTTTTGCGGGATGCATGGAATAATTGGCCTCTTAAGCTATCTCCTTTGGCCTTAAAATCCAGTATTCCATTATACTCCCATTCAGATTTATAGCAGGTATCTAACTACAGGAAACTGCCATGCTAATTACCTGAGCCACCAAACCTCAAATCTATGGGCGTATTAGTGTATATAATATCTGTAAATACAAAACATCCCTTTATTAGCTACCAGTTAAGGTTGCTTGAGTGTAAATCCCACCAATTCAAATCTTTAAAAGCAGGGAAGTGACCAGTTGAAGGAAGCTTCTGTCCTGTACTGCAACACCATTCCCTCACATTCCCCATTCTAACTGATGGTTTCCACCACTCTGCCTCTCGAGGTGCTGCCATCACATAGGCAGACACCTAGTATACTCACAGCCTTCCTGTAACTCAAACTGCAATGCTAATCCTTAATGCTGAGCTCACCTTTTCTAATTAGACATACATAACATATTGTGCATTTCAAGAATGAACAGATGTGAGCAGTATACATATTTTGATTTTGCTGAGATAGAAGTTAAGGATATGCTAATGACGTCCTCTATTATTTTCACTAAACAATTTACCTGCCCTTATTAGTGGGTCAGTTTTTCTATAAGCAGATATTTTTGGGAAACATTCAATAAGGGCTGAAGGAATTAGGCATTTTCTTCCCTGTAAATCTCAATCTATTAACAGTTGTGCAAATAATTATTATTATTAATTATGCACAAATGCCTTTTACCTTTATAGTAGTATGTAAGGTGCTACTCATGAGCAGGTATTCCCTATAATTAGAATGAGGAATGCCACTATTATAGACAGGTTGGTCTTGGCTGTTTTGATATAGAGAGTAAGCTTACAGAGAATCTAGTCAAAGAATGATGACAAGCTCATCTAACTGAACCTAGGCGTGGCAAAATCTGGATTCAGGATATGGAACTGAAACTGCCTTAGTGGCATTACTAGATCTCCTCCTGTCAATGGACAAAGGTTGGACATCCATTCTCATCCTCCTAGGTCTCTCTGCAGCGTTTGACACTGCTGACCATAAGATATTGCTGTCTCACCTGCAAAAGGTGGCAGAGTTACAAGAAACTGTACTAAAATCTTTCTGGAAGGGGTGCACCAAGTGAATGTCAATTGGAAACTGCACCCCCATCACTAGACCCTCCTCACTGTGGGGTCCTGTAAGGACCAATTATTCCTCCAGTCCTTTTAAGCATCTACATGCAGACTACTAGGTGAACTGGTCAGCTGACTCCAACTCCAGGGCCAGGAATATGCAGATGACACACAGCTCTATCCATCCTTCACCACATCTGACCATATCACTGCCATCAAGATGGCCCAGCACATAGACAAGATCAGCTCATAGATGAAGAACAGCTGGCTGAAGCTGAACCTGAGCAAGACAGAGATGATGCTGGTGGGTAGAGGAAACATTCTGAAGAGTTTACAGCCATGGTGCAGTCTCCTTTGGTTGAAGAGACACTTACGCTCACAATTCAGTCTGTAGTTTAGGAGTACTCTTGGATTCTTTTCTGATGCTAAGTTCTCACATAGCAGGATCCAGGAGTAACACTTTCAGTCATCTCCAGTTGCCTAGGAAACTCGGCCTCATTCTGGTGGACAATCACCTGGTATCAATAATTCACATCTTCATCATCTCTTGTCTGGATTACAACACCACGGTATACCTGGGCATGAAGCCTTCAGTGCTTCAGAAACTCCAGCTGTTACAGAATGCTGCAGTACATCTCCTCAGCAATAGACTACTGAATACAGTTTTATTCAAACCTTCCAGAACTGTGGGGGGTTATTTTATCTCTTTCATACTTCTATTACCTTAACATCTGCTTAGCCAGTTTCCCCACCCAGGTCATTATCGTTAAAATAAACAACAAGGAAATGGCACTTTTCAGGTAAATGATTTGTGTGCAATCTATCAGATATTCAGTTTCAATTTGGATTTGGTGTGGATTATAGTTAGGGCCAAATAATGTGAAATTAAGTGCATGGTAGCTGAGCCTGATGAGAACCTTGCTGGATTACCTCTGTAGTATTCTGATAAATTGTTGATAACAGTAAGTGTTATGACCATATCAGTCAAGGGCAGCATATGCCTCATCCAATGAAATCTTCACCAGATTCTTCATATTACTTTCAATATTATTCTAGGATATATCAAGTAGGATATTTTTCCTCCCAGAAACAGAACAATTGTCTAGTTGTCTATGTCTCTGATCCATTATTTGCCTGTGTTCTAATTAAAAATATCTTAAATGGACCATGTAGAAATGACCCCTGTGACATAACATGGGGAGATGATTTGGGACCGGACTGTCTTTAGGATTAGGTAGCTGCTCCATGGATTGTCCCCTCCACTGGGAACAAATGGGAGCAGGAAAGGAATTGTGGGCATGCCCTAAGGCTTTGTCTACGCTACACTTACATTGACTTAAAGTGGAGTCTACACTGTGCTATGTCGAAGGGAGATGCTCTCCCATTGACATAGCTTCCGCCTCTCATTGAGGTGGAGTACGGAAGTCGATGGGATTTAGTGCATCTTCACCAGACCAGCTAAACTGATGCCGCTGCATTGATGGCGGGGGCGCTGATTTAGCATGGTAGTGAAGACAAGCACTAAATCACTGATATCTTCCCTGCATTCCTCCAGGAGAGGGTGAAGTTCCTGAGAGTCCTAATTGTAGTGCTGAGCTAAAGGCATTTTTTTTACAAGAATGACATAACATATGCAACATAGTGGTCATTTTAAACCTGCACAACACCAGTTTGAGGTTTCTTTTTTACAACATTTTTAGCAACTGATTATGTAAACAAAAGAAAGTTCTTTTTCTGTTGCAGGAGTATGTAATCTCTGTATGCTTACAATCCAAACTGTTTGTAAATCTTGGCTGGTTTCCACTTTTAAAGGTTATGCAGCTCAGTAATCTCTACAAATACCAAGCTGCAATAACATGTATTTAAACTTCAAATGTCTTTGGCAGATTGTCCCGTTTTTGTCATATCCTGGAAAATGTAAATGTAGTTTAGGAGGTAGCAAAGGGTTTATATGATAGATGCGATCCTGCCACCTTTACTTACACAGAGTAGAACGTCCTCTTCATGTAAATCCCATTGTAAAAAAAAATGGAACAATTTACAGAGTAAGGCACTACTCAGCATGAATGAGGGTGGCAGAATCTCTCTCTCTGTTATTAAAACCCTCTGAAACAGTGGGAGTTTCTCTGGCTCCAGATATTCCTCAGTTTGGAGACAAGAGCTGTTATTTTGTTACAAGTCACTGAATTCAGCGCTGTGTGACAAATAGTGCAGAGAGATTCCAGCGTCTATAAAACCTCCAAACACAGCAGAAACGCTGATCCCAGCCGTTCCTTCACCTCAGTCTCCATGTGAAAATGCAGAAATATATCAATTAGCTTTTCAACTAGGCAATCCTGTTAGTGCCTAATAAAGGGACTGAACTGAGATGGCTGGATCCTACCGTTTTACTTACTTGCATCCCAGGCAACACCATGGAGTCAATGATATATACAAGGTGTAAATCAGCACATATTCTGGCCCCAAATCTCTTCTCATCCAAATAGCTGAACAGCTGGAAAAGGTGGTTAGGGGGACAGGAAACAACATGTTAATGTAAATTCTTTCCTAACTATTCTCCCCCTAGTTCTCCTCAATTCTTTTGTATCTGTTCTGCCTGTGCACTGAACCCAATACTCACCTGACACCAGGGGACTAGTTTTCTGTCTACCCCTCAGGGAAAAACCTAAGGGAGCAGCCATAGGAGAACAAAATGTGCAACGTTAGTGTGAACTGATGGTACTGAACACCTGGCAGGACTGGATTCTTATTTTCCAAAGGTATGAGTCACCTTGTCTCCACTCAAGAAAAGTATTTAATAACTAATACAAATTAAAGCAACTAGTTGATCTGATATGTCATTGATTTTAAGCCTTATCTAATGAATCTTCAATTTATAATTGATTTATTATTAAGAGCCTGATTCTGTTCTCCTTACTCATATTGAGTCATATTTTACACTATGGATAGTGCCATTGGCTACTAAGCTTGAGTAAGAGTGGCAGAATCAGGCCTTTAGGAAGTAAATTAAAAGTATATTGATGATATTCCTAAGTGCAATCCAGACCAGTGAGGGGCTGTGTCTCCCCTGCCCTACAACCTTGAGTGTCTCATCAATGCTTCACAGTTGTAGCTCTCACCTGGCCGCTGACAAACAGCCTGCCAGCATGCAGGTAACACCCTGAGTGTCTGTGTATCCCTGCAGCCCTGCCAGCCCACTCCAGTTACACTCTAGCTTTCACCAGCACACTCCCAGTCCCAGATTTTCCCCAGAAACATGTGATTAGCACTAGCTGGCCCTCTCTTGGACAGTCCAGATATATTAGGCCCATTGCCTCTCTAAGGGGATCAAGGTACAACAGCTTGCCACCTCACTTTTATAGTTCAGTCACCCTTTGAGCTGCATTTTCCTGAAAGTGACACTTAGATGAAGTTCTTTCCAGTTGAGAGCATGGAGATATGGAGTCTGGTGGGGAAGAAGTGTTATGCTGTTTCTTTTCACCTGTGTATGCACAGGCGCCAACTTTTGAAAGTGCCAGGGGGTGCTCAATCCCCTGGCTCTGCCCCAGGCCCTGCTCCCACTCCACCTCTTCCCCCGAGGCCCTACCACGCCATGCCTCTTCCCACCCTTGTTCCACCCATGCCCCGGCTCTTCCCGTCCCCGCTCTGCCCCCACCCTGCCTTGTTCCGCCCCCTCTCCTGAGTATGCCATGTCCTTGCTCCTCTCCCCTCCCTCCCAGCCTTCTGCATGCTGCAAAACAGCTGTTCGCAGTGGGCAGGAGGCATGGGGAGGGAAGGGGAGACTCTGATCCACGGGGCCCACATGCAGACGGGAGAAGCTGATATGGGGAGCACCCACCATTTTTTCCTGTGGGTGCTCCATGGAGTTGTGCTTATGTGTGTATGCTGAAATGCAGGTTTTCTTTGTCTCATTCCTTCGCTCTCTCCTGTCTGACTTTATATGCAAATTGAGGTAAACACACATCCATTTGTTTAAGAGAGACTTACAGGACAAGTTCTATCTAATTGGGGCTACGTGAGTTGAACATATGCCTTTAGCATCTTATGGGGGATTTCATAACTTCACACATGATGTTACTACAAACATTTCATCATATTATTGACCAGCAAGTTATTTGTTTTAAAATGATACCTCACAAAGCATATTCTGTACCAAGATTATTATAATAGTGAGTAGGGTGTGAATACAGGGGTGCTTTGGCTCACAATAGTTTAGCTTTTTTTCCCACCTTTTTCTCTATTACTCAGGTTTTAAGTTTCAGGTTGAGTATATCACTTTGCATATTTATATTCAGCTACTTATTAGCATGGATACATATCAAATGTGGTTCACGGACCTGCTGAGATCGAGTGCTGTAGTTTCCTGGTTTCCTTTCTCAACCCATTCATTCAGTTGAGAACAGGGCATATATCAAAAGGGAGGTACAAGAATATTGGCCATATCACTGGTCTTTTAAACCAAATCTTTGATCAGATCTGCCATCTTGCAATACAGATCTTTGCAAATGAGATTAGAATGTGAATAATGTTTTGTCATCTGACAAGTGATTGTCCAGTCATCCAGTATAATTCCAAATAACAGGAGATGCAGTGTTGAAAAATATTTAACTCATGTAGTTTATTAGAATGTGGATGGAGAAATTATTAGCTCTTTAAAACAAAACAGAAATTGATTATGGATTTCTGAAGCATGGGAAAATGTCAAGAGTCCTTTAAGATACATGGATGATCCACAAAGCAACTTCAAAGATGTATCTGTTGTTTATTTGAGAAAAGCCTTCACATAAACTAGGGTGAAATATACTGACTCTCCCTTGCCTCAAGATTTTGCTTCAGAAGAATCTGTCTAAGCAACTTAAACCTTCAAAGTTGGCCTATTGTAGGTCAGCTTTTAACTATCTTTGACTTGTAAAAGTGCTGCAAGAACTATGACTGTGTCATAACTGTAGATATGTGTTTGATGTTGTAATGATCTCTGTATATTGTGTGTATAACCACAGGTGCCGGCTTCTTCCTTTCCCTGGGGGTGCTCTGCCCCCGCCCCTGCTTCTTCCCATTCCTGCTCTGCCCCTGCCCCCCCTCTTCCTGTCTAATTCCTCCCCTTCCCCAAGTATGCCACATCCCTGCTCCTCCCACTCCCTCGCAGCGCCTCCTGCATGCCGCAGAATAGCTGATCCGCAGTGGGCGGAAGGCACTTGGAGGGAGGGGGAGGAGTTGATTGGTGGGGTCGCCTACAGGCGGGAAGCGCTAGAGGAGAAGGCGGGAGCTGGCTGCTGTGGGTGCTAAGGACCCACTAATATTTTCCCATGGGTGCTCCTGCCCTGGAGAACAGGGCATATATCTGTTGATGCCTATGTGTATAAGCATCTGTTACTTTGCCCTACACAAACTTCTTTCCATTTGACAATGATGGCTGGCCATGGTACTTCTGAAAAATCAGAACGATCACACACTTTTCAGCTAGAGGTGGATTTTTGCACACTGACCTGTGTGGGAAGTCAAATGTTGGAGAGTTGAAAACAATATTAAAGGAACTAGCAAAATATTGTGTGCAAAACTTTTGTGAAAAAGTATTCACTAACTTTACCCAGCAACTCTAGGTTTGTTCTAAGGAACAGACACTGGTAGCAGAATGAGTCCTGATCCCTGAGGCAGAATCCCTGCGCAAGCCTTCCCAGGGCAAAGACTGGGCAGTGCCTATACGACACAACCTATTCCTTAAAAATTCAGTGAGGCATGTGACATATACTTACGTGTGTGTGGAAATAAACGGAGGCAATCACAGAACATGGTGTCCTGCTGCAAAACTGTCCAATAGGCAAAATGCTTGTTTGAGTCTGTCATGATGCCTTTCTGTAGATATTTGTTTGTATGCTGTTGGCCTGGTCTTTACTGGTGGGCTTCTAAACTGACAGGGTTCTGTGCTGGTAAAATGAAGGTTGAACTGAAGTTTTTCATGCAAGCACATGACGTTACAAGCGGGATTTTGTTTTCAAATCTGTCAAGTGTACAGACTCTGTAACTGAATAAATATTCCACATAGACTAACAATTTAGCACTTCATTTGCAAGGAATAGTGCTCCTCTCTGACCTTTTTTCCTTATTTTAAACATTAGGTATTTATATCCCTCAGTCTTGTGTCCATTCCGACCCTTCCAAAAATATTAATTCTAATTACAGTTTGAACCTGCCATTTACTGAGGTATCAGAATACCAGACTTTGTGAAAACAAGGCATAAAGTGTGTACAGGCAGGGCCTGATTTCGGAGGGGTTGAGCAGCCATAGTTCCCTCTAGCCTCCTGGCCTGAGGTCTGTCTGCAGCACCCTGCCTCTTTTTACCCCTCCCCAGGGCCACTTAATAACTCTACATAGTCTTTCTCATCCAATCACACATCCTTCTGTGTGGAGAGGGAGGCGGTCTGTTTTTTCATTAACACAAAGTTCAAAAAAACACAAACCCAAATCTTCTACTCAGCCTTAAGCTGGGCACAGCCTTCCTGAAGTACTGTTCCATCCTGCTCTCTGATGACCGTCTCTCCCTACAAGTTCACTCTGCTTTCACTGCAACTGACTCTGACCCTCTGTAACCCAAGGTGCAGCCCTTGCCCCCTGAAGTGGCCCACCTGGGAGCACCTCCTCTGGCACAGGGGCGCTAGACCTAGTTTAATCACAGGGTCCAGCCACCTGTGACACTCCTATTGAGTTAAATCAGTGATCTTTTTGTCCAGGCAGATTTTTTTTTTAATAGTATCCAGTCAAGTCCTTTGAAGAATAACCAACTATATTTTTAGATTCTGGCCACACACCTACTATTCATCTGCTCGGTTCACAGTTTTACTCTCTTCCTCTATCCCCGCATAACCCCACATAGAGACTACCATTGAGCAGTGGCCTGCAGTGCATAACAGTGTTGCACAATCCCCTTCAGGGGCTCTGAGGTTTCATTTCATTTTAGCCCAGGAATTGACCCATGGATTGTTACAGCAATTCTCATTCACTAACATTTTGCTCTCTGTATTGCAAAGCTTAGGTTCTTCATCTCTGGTGGTGAAATGGACAACACTGTAGTGTTGCCAGCCTCCTGAATACATTGCAGATTATTTACTCCTTGCAAAAGGAATCTTTATAAAACAGAATATGTGCTTCCATTGTGAGGGAGGCAAGAACAGTTAAGCCTCTAAAATGGCTGTAGTTACTTGATAGTTTTTGTTTATCTTCTGTTTGTGTTCATTATTTCAACTGTGCTTGGTCATTAAATATAACCCTTAAATTATGTTTTAGCCCTAATTAAATTAGGTGGTGACACACACTTTGTTGTTGATGACAGCAACGGCTGACTCACTTGACATTGTTAAATCCATATTAGAATTCATTCAGCATTCAAAACTACTACAATCCTGCTCACTGATTTTTTTTTTTACATATATACACAGAGTAAATTCCCCTAAATTATTTAATGTGATTATAAATCATCTTTACTGTATTTTTTTTGGGGGGGGGGGAAGAGATACATTTCTCCATGATACATTTCCCAGTTTGTTAAATAAATATAGTGGGCAGAGGGATGGAACTATGAGCATGACCCTTCTCAAGAATCCAGTGCCAGTAGCAACACTAGTCATGAGCAATCTTTTGCTCAGGGAACTACAAGACCTGCCATTGGGATCCATCCCTGTGTGGGTGCACAACAGGGAAGTCTGAATGCTTTGGGATATCTGCATGGTTTCTTATTTAACTAGGTTTATACTATGGAAAAAGATATTTGTCATGTGGATTACAACAATGCAAATGGTTGCATCAGTTACCTTTCTGCCAAAATGCTATATGCTCTAGGTGTTGCATAAATCCAGAAAAAATGGCTGTTTTTCTGCCTTCTCTCACCTCCTGCTGACTCACCTTTTCCCTTTCTTTTCCATACCTTTGGGTTTTTTTTTTCTTTTTCCCTCACAGGAACTAGTTGATTGATTTTTTTTTCCTGCCCCAGTCCTAATTTTAAAGTAGAGAACCTGAAGCAGCAAGAGGGGAGATTCCTTGTGATTCTGGACAGAAGACAGAACTGCCCGCGTTAACCTCCTCTCTGGGGGATGGGGGTGAATTACTGCTTTGAGGAGTCAAGGAGAGGCTTGCAGGAGGAGGTAGCTACTATCTAAGGTTCCTAAGCCATGCTAGAGGACAGCTTCCTAGCAGGACTGCCCAGAGGGGAGGGCAAGTGGGGCAATTTGCCCCAGGCCCCCACAAGAATATAGCATTCTATAGTATTGCAACTTTTTTTTATGGAAGGGGCCCCCGAAATTGCTTTGCCCCAGACCCCCTGAATCCTCTGGGCGGCCCTGCTTCCTAGTGTGGAATTCCTAAAACTGCACAGCAGGGAAGTGTAACTGCCACGCATAACTCCTAAGCTCTGCTGTAGCAGAGCTCCATATCTGTGTGGCTTAGGAACCTGAGGTGGCAGCTGCTGTTTGAGTTTTGTTCCTGATGTCATTACTTGCAATCTGCTCCACCAATCTGGTACAGTCTAATAATTGCCTCCCTCCCACCTCCCCTCCCTCCCACATACACTCCTGAATAGCACCTAAACCCCAAGGAGTAGTATTTGTGACAGACTGATAATTCCCTGCAATATCCTGGATTAACTTTATTGAATTAAATTAAACTTCCTTGAATTAAGTTAATACAATGGACCCCCAAAGGTATTAAAAATGCAAATATGTATGTGTTATTGTGGAATTATATGTAGTTCCATGGAAATTGTAAATAGGAGAACAACAGGGGATGATTGTAACATCTCCAGAGAAATCACCCTCCAGCCCAGGTTCACATATATTAGTTCAAACTGGATTCTCCAGGGACCAACAGACAAAGAAAGGGTTTTAAACTGGCTCAGGGCCTTCTTCTTGATCCAGAAAATGGACAGGACCCCTGGTCCACAGAGGGCCCCAATCCTTAGGGCAGGATTGGAAGGACTGAACCAGCCAGAACACATGGTAGAGTTGGAGTTAATTCTGGTAAACTTATTAGCATGTGTGGAGGTTCTTTTATTGTTTTGAATGTGTTTTCTCTATAATGCTTTTTATTATAGGAATAAAGTAGGCTTGCATAGGAAGTGCTGTGTGGTAACTTATAACTGTTGATGATCATTCTTGTTGGAGAATAACAGAGTTCTCACTTTGTCTCTCTCTCTGCTCTTTCAGTACCGATATCATCCCTACTCATTCATCTGCGGTCAGTTGTCTTCTATTTAAATGGTAAATTCTCCAGGGGCAAGAACTGCCTTTTTGTAATTGGATTGTAGGGTGTTTGGGGCAATGGGGCTGGGCCTCTAGGACCACAATACAAATAATAAATACAATAATAATATCTAGGCACTGTTCTTGGGGTGACCGAGGCTAAGGGTGAAATCCTGGCCTCAGTGAAGTCACTTGCAAAACTCCTAAGATGGAATCCATGAAGAAACTTGGATGCCTAAGTCCTGATTTTACGTACAATCTACAAAACTTTTGCTGAATGCTGTAGGCATCTAAATGCATGTGGCCCCTAAGCTTTTCAAAGTCAAAACTAGCACCTAAGTTTCTGCCTCTGGGCATATGCACTGTTGCCTCTCTTTAGGTGTTGTGCATGAGATCCAGGGAAAGCAAGGTATTCGGTCACCTAATTCGCTCAAGGGGCCTGATCTGGTAGGGATACTCGGAGGGTGCCCACTGGATTGAGGCCCATTCAAAATCCGGCTGGAGGAGATAGTGGGGGTGCTAGTGCTGATGCTGCCCCCCTTACAGCTTTTAGCCCATTGGTCAGAGAATTTACCTGGGATGTGGGAGACCCAGGTTCAAGGGGAATTGGAACTGGAGTCTCCTACCTCTCAGGTGAGTGCTCTAATCACTGAGCTATGGGATATTCTGAGGGGGGTGGGGTGGGGTGTTCAGTATCTCCTGTTGAAGCTGTTTCACTGGATAAATAAGGAAAGAGGGGTTAGAACAGGAAGATTTGATCCAGGGACTGCTGCCCCCTAATCACTGGATTACAGAGTCATTGTCTCTCACTCTCTCTGGCTACCTCCTCCTCCTAGTATGGAAAAAAGGCAGCCATCTAACACATTCCTGCAAGAAACTACAATTAAGCCAGGAGAGGGGTTCCTTTTCCTGGATCACTAGTAGTGTTATGCACTTCCCTGCAGCTTAGACTTTGGCACCTATTTCTGAGAAAGGGGCAGGGATTAGCACATTGGCATCTCCCATGGCTAGCTTAGCCAGCTCCCCACCTAGCATGCTGGCTTTTGTGCATGTCCAAGACCAATACAGGTTCGAATGAGTATTCGAGTGGAAGAGAAAAATTGAGACAGAGGCAGATTGTAATTCAAAACAGGTGGCCGTTTATTAATGGGGGATGAATTACTCATAGACTTTAAGGTCAGAAGGGACCATTATGATCATCTGGTCTGACCCCCTGCATGCTGCAGGCCGCAAGACCCTTCCCTGGACTCTGCCGTTGAAGTCCCCAATCCTGTGTTTTAGTGACTTCAATCGGCTGAGACCCTCCTGCTAGTGATCCCTGCCCCATGCTGTGGAGGAAGGCGAAAAACCTCCAGAGGCTCAGCCAATCTACCCTGGAGGAAAATTCCTTCCCGACCCCAAATATGGCGATCAGTAATACCCCGAGCATATAGGCAAGAGTCTCTAGCCTGACCTTTGTTGGCCATTATGCTATTCACATACCATTGCTTGGTTTTCCTTGGCTACTATGTTTTACCATTTAAACCATTCCCTCCATAAACTTATCCAACTTAATCTTAAAACCAGACAGGTCCGTCGCCCCCACCGTTTCCCTCGGAAGGCCGTTCCAATATTTCACCCCTCTGACTGTCAGAAACCTTCGTCTAATTTCAAGCCTGAACTTCCCCCCGGCCAGTTTATATCCATTCGTTCTCGTGTCCACATTAGTACTAAGCTGGAATAATTCCTCTCCCTCCCTTGTATTAACCCCTCTGATATATTTGAAGATAGCAATCATATCCCCCCTCAGCCTTCGCTTTGTCAGACTAAACAACCCAAGCTCCTCTAATCTCTTTTCATACGACAGGTTTTCCATTCCTCTGATCATCTTAGTCGCCCTTCTCTGCACCCGTTCCAGTTTGAGTTCATCTTTTTTAAACATGGGAGACCAGAACTGCACACAGTACTCCAAATGAGGTCTCACCAGCGCCAATTACAACTTGGGCTGGGGAGGGGTACCTTTACCAACTAACAATACAAATTCAATTGAAATAGGAACAAGTAACCAACCAAAAATGTCACCAGAACAGTAATATAAAACAGTCTATGTACACTTAACAACAAGGAATCAGATAATTTACAACCAACTGTTTACTGACAAATCAGAACAAACATACAAAACTGAGTAAACTGTAACAATTTGTCCTCTATACACTGTACATGAGATTTGGTACCAAGTAATAAAGAAAAAGGACCTAACAAACAGAATATCTACAAAAATTAATATGAACATACCACACTGCAGGCGCAGCTGACCAGCAGTACAGACACCAGGGACATGACGTGATGTAACCCGAGATGACACGACACGAGCCAGCTAAATCCGGAGGAGATCCTGGCTGAAAGGGTGATCAGGCCTTTCAGCTAACACGCGGACACTCCTGCTGATTTAGGCGAGGGACATAGTTTTATTCGAAGACCCTTGCTCGTGCTAACATCTAATTGGTTCCCCGCTCCTACACCAACCAGGCTCCGAGCTGGTGTCCTCTACGTAAACAGATACTGCACCCAGCACGCTAAGCTTATGCACATGGCACGCTGGAATTGTAGCACACGGTACCAATGTGACCCACAATTGACCAGGCGGAAGGTTCGAGAATGGTCACACGGCCCCAATGTGTTGCACACGACACCAAGGCGCTGCACATGGCACCAAGGTGCTGCACACGGCACCAAGGTGACCTTCTGACCGATAATTGGCCATCCAGACGCCATGACAGAGCATAGGGTTGCGTCAGTGCATTGCATTCTTAGGTTCCTATCTCTCCCTATTCATTGTATAAGGAGCTTAGGTGCCTAACTCAGCCTTTATGGATCCCATTGTGGATCCCATTGTTGTTCCTGTGATATTTCAAGGCACTTAAAAGTTAGATGCTATGATGCTCAGCATTGCAATGCCTCAGTCCCTTAGTGGACTTCAGCGAGGCCAGGATTTCACCTTAGGTTAGATGCAAAGTTAGGTTCTGATCCTTCTCCCATTAAAGTAGGTGGCTCTTAATTTGCTTGGTCTTTAGTGCAAAGAGAACAGTTTTGCTATTTACAATACAGTGTAAAAGAGAATTTGCTTTTAGATGAAGAAAGGAAAAATAAAGATACTGCATCTGATATGCCAGAATTAGCATCAGTTTTAATTGGAAATGAGATTACTTCATGGGGTAAATTATGAGCCTGATGCAGAAGGCATTTGGCTGCAGAGTCCTTTTTATCTGCACTTGCTCAGTTTTCATTTTTGAGATCCAATGACAAGATGTGATTAAAAAGAGATATGAAAAAAATACTTTTGGCTTTGTTCAATACATAGGGAGAGTAATTTATTAACAAGAACAAAGGATTTTGGGTGTCAGGGTTCTGGCACCTTTCACAATCTGTAAGGTGAGGATTTTCAAGTGTGAGAAGAGGCACCTGAAGAAGTGACCTGATTTTCAAAAGTGTCAAAACTTTTGTCCTCAAGTATTTTGCCACAGTTTTTCAACCTATACAATTGGAATAATCATATCTACTTCATGAGGATGTTGTGACAATTCAGCAGTTAATGTTTATAAAGTGAAAATCCTCCAGTGGCTCGAAGACTAGTGGCCCATTAACAACTGTTCCTTGTAAAGCTCTTTTATATGTTGGCAACTATGTCCAGGACAAGCAGCAAATGTACATCTCCAGCAGTGGTTGGTTGAGATGGGGAACAAAAAGCTTGACTCATCTTATTTATAAAATGTGTCCACTAAATTTGGGATTTATGCCCCCAAATCATCTTATTACCTCTCCCCAAAATCCTCAGCCTGGTCCTATGCATTGGGGTGTGGTCCCAGGGGACAGGAATTGGTTACTTTTGGTAATGGCAGCAAAAAATTGTTTTGTGGGTCCATCCCAAAATGCTAACCCATTGTCTGGATGTAATGGACCACTGCTGTGACCTCTGCTGGAATCAGGGCCGGAGCGCGAGTGCAGGGGGACCGGTGGGGGGCAGGAGGGGGAGAGAGCGGGTGGGAGAGAGAGAGAAGTGGGTGGCCAGGGCTACAGCAGGGGCACTGCCACGTGGCCCCTCCTGCCTGCCACGAGGGCTCTGCTCCGGTCAGCGGGGAGGGAAGGAAGAGGACTGCCCTGCAGGGCGCTCTGGTTCTCTGCGCCGCCGCCCCCTACAGGACGGCCGGAGCGGAACAAAAAAAAAAGCAGCCGTGCCGCCCTAGGGTTGGGCAGAATGCCGCCTCGAACAATCTGCCGCCTCAAGCACCAGCTTGCTCAGCTGGTGCCTGGAGCCAGCCCTGGCTGGAGTGAGAATACTTTGCCTGTTGGCTCCCGATGGAAGAGCTACAATTAGTACATTCTGCTTGAACACCACACTGTGATATTTGATCCACACTCTTAGGCTAGGTCCACACTACCCGCCCGATTTGGCGGGTAGAGATTGATCTTCTGGGATCGATTTATCGCATCTCATCTGGATGCGATAAATCGATCCCAGAAGCACTCCCTTGTTGACTGCGAAACTCCTGCTCGCCGTATTCTCGTAGCTGAAGTTGCGTTTCCTAGATCGATCCCCTGCCCCAGTGTGGACCAGCCCTTAGGCTCATATCCTTCAAACACACATGTGCTTAACTTTACTACCATGAGAAGTCCCATGGTAGTAAAGTTAAGCACGTGAGTAAATGTTTGCAGGATTGGGGCCTTACTCATTTCTGGCAAAGCTGAAGACCATGGCCCACTATTCTCCAATACAGCCCCAAGACTGGCAGTAGTTTAAAGGTGCCATTACAAATTTATCTGTATATAAATTACTGCCTGTGTTTTTTTTAAATGCATTTAATTCTTTGGGCTTTGCAAGAGGCAATGATGAATATTTCTATTAAGAGAACAATCATAATGGATAATATTAAGTCCTTCTACTTTATAGGGAAAATGATGTTTTAGATCATCCCTTGGTCTCACTTTATGAAAATTCTATATAAAGCCAATTTTGCCAGTTCTGCAGACACTATAATTAGCAATGTGATTAGAGTGTTATTTTAGCATCAGCACCCTTCAGAATGAATAGGAAGCTTGAATACAACTGTGGTTCTTGACTTTTTTTTTTTTTTTTTTTTTTTTTTAAATGCTGCCCTAGATTGTCAGTGGAATGGGATCTACATGTAGATTAATCACAAGGTCAGATCCTCAGTGTGGCTGAAGAGCACTCTGTGCAGCAGACAAAGGCTGGAAGAAAGGTGCCCTTTGCATTGCCCTCATTCTAAGGCTGCTCTGCACTTAGCCAGTCTTCCCACACAGATTAGAGCAGCCAGAAAATTGCCCTAACTGCACTAGATGGGAATGGCCCCATGGGGCCCTTATAGGAGCTGGAAATCACTGGTACATATGGGAACCCCCTCTATAACCTCTCCCCTATGCCAACAGGATGGGGTGAGATTACTACAGGTGTTCATTCCACTACCTAAGAATCCCCCTGTGAAACAGAGCCAGATCCACTGGGCTCAGGCCCACTTTGGGCCAATGGAGAGGTGCAAAGTGACTGACGCCGAGGATCAGGGATGTAATCTTCAGTGTGTTGTATAATAATCTCAGTGTCTGCAACAACAGGTAAAGAAGTCCTTTGAGTGAGTTACCACTAAAACAACAGACATTGGGAGGCTTTAGCAGAAATGACTAAGCAGGAACCACCATTTATAAAGCTGGTTTTATGAGTTGTTGTGAACGTGTTATGATGAGCCATGATGTGTCAAACAATAGGGAGCTAGCAGAGAAGGCGGTAGACACCCAGGTTGGAAGAACATTCCATTTTTTTCAATATAGGAATATATAATATCTTTTAAACAATGGCTCTTGAGTAATACGTCCTCTACAAGTTTAGAATTCCCCATTATGAAGATTATGTGCTGAATCTTAATTTAAAGTCTTAATGTTTTCAACATTATATGATTTAACATTTATCTCTATTCTTCATCAGCTGCTCTTTAATTTTGGCAAGGAAAACAAGAAGCTTGATAGTGGAGCTAGCCATAACATTTATGTATGGATCTGTGACACAGTTTGGAGGAACTGTACAACCTATGAACTCTGGTCGATGCTATGAAGTTTTTGTTGTGAATGCCTCTGTGTGGATGTGGAATCCACCATTTGCTCATAAAGGCTGTGTCATGGTCTAGATAATATTATTTAGTCCTGCCATGAGTGCAGGGGACTGGACTAGATGACCTCTCGAGGTCCCTTCCAGTTCTATGGTTCTATGTCCCTCCCATACCAGGTACAATGGTGAGTCGTTAGAACTTTATGGCCACCTGTTCAGGTGGCAGCACCAGGGGAAAATGAGCTAGCTCAAGCTTAGGAGGACCAGTTTTCTCTTACTTCCCTGCAGGAGGCTTGCATTTAGATTTTAGAAAATCTCCAGACTCAGGACAAAGAAATCATGTTGTTGATGCTAATCTTTAAAAATCAGAGGTTGGGTGAATGAGGAGAAGACTCACACAGCCCCACAGGAAGCTTTTGGGCAGGAGAGGGGAAGAGGCAGACAGGCTTTCATAGCAGGGGATACTGTTTAATAGTGGACCAGCCAAGGTCAGAGAAAACTAGAAGTCTGCTTGTTTGGAAGGAAAGTCATATGCAGGCTTAGGGGAAGGATCCCAGATAACTAAGAGGGCTCTGTTCAATGCCAAACAACTTTCCAGAGCTGTGAGGAAACTGAAGCATGGGATATGCATGTAGGGGTGTCTATTTTGTCAAGATTTGTGTAACTCTTGTGCTGTTATGTATAGAGCAATGGCATTTCAGAATTCGATGGGAAAGCTATTTTTGTGTCTGTTGGTTTCACTATTGCATGCCACTGAAGAGGTAAACTGTAAACCCAGAGTGCCCTCAAAGCTGGGGGAGAGTGTGTTTAAGCTACATGGAAATCTGAGGGGGTCACCACTGGTTTCAGGGACTAGGCAGTTGTACTGCAGGGTCTCAGCTCTTAGAAGAGGGTACTAGATAGAGAATCTGTACCCTGAGAATAAGTCTAAATACCCCAACCCAGGAGCAGAGTCTGGTCTCTGTTCAGACTCTGGAGGCTGAAAGCATGCCCCTAAAAACAGTGGCTCCACCCTGCAGGGAAGGACCCCTGACTCAGGAAATAATCATGTGAGAGAAGTTGGGGTAATGGGCGTATGCTTTCTGCCCAGGTGTCCCCTCTCCTGTCCCCTCTCCTTTTCTGTTGTTTCTGAGCTTATGGCTGTCATCTTCTGGAGAACTCCACTTCCTTGTGCTAAACCAACAAGGAGGAGGTTGTGAAGTCTCACAAGAGTATATAGTTCAGAAAAAAAAATCTAACACGTTAACATATCTTTTGATAAATACTTGTTATCAAGCCTTCAGGTGTTTTACAGTCACTACACATGGGTGCTTGCCTGCTGAACACTCTTCAGCTATCAGATTTCATCCTCTGCCACCACATGCTCTTCTCCTGCCCACACCCACGTTGATTTAGGGAACAAAGCAATTCTAGTCAGGAACCAATGGACACTGATCTCCATTTTCAGGGTCAGGAAGGAATTTTCCCCCAGGTCAGATCAGGAAGGACTTTGGGAGGTTTTTGCCACATTCTGCAGTGGGGCACGCATGTCACTTTCTAGGTGTATCTCACCAAATCAATTACCTGCTCTTGCAGGGGCCTTGGAACACCTCAGTCCCTTCTTTTATCTGCCTGGGGTTCACAATGGTTTAGGAGGTTAGTCTAATCCAGATTATTGGGCTCAGTGTGGGGTAGTTGGGTGGGGTTTATTGGCCTGTGATGTGAAGATCAGTCTGATCTGGTGATCACTCATGGCCTTGAACTCTATGACTCTGATGATGTCATCATGCTACTTTCTACGGTTTGGACTCTGGATATTCTCTGGTTTATGCTGAGGGGTTCTTTGCTCCAACCCCTTATTTTTCTGCTCTGTGCTTCTCTCCTCACTTCCCCACCCCCCCTTCTATATCCCTTCTCCATTCCTTATTCTTTCCATCCAGCTAATCCCCTGATATCAAAACCTCACCCAAAGAACTATTATAAAAATACCTTTCCACAAACATCCCACAAAGGGGACAAAAATTTGTGGAGCTAATATGAAGTTTGCAGCCCTGTTCACTCTGCTTGTTATATCCCATTCCCCCACCCTTTGTCTATCACTTTGTACATTTTCTATCACAATGAGGTTACATTCTCAGCTGATCCTTAAATGCTATTGTAACAAAATAAATAATATTAACTCCAGGAGCTAGACTCAAAACCAAAGAAGTCAATATCTGACATTAGATTAGTTTCTGTGCCTAAGTAGCCACTTATAAGCCAAAAAATAAAAGTCTAGGTCCCCTGAGTCTCCAGGATGGGAGAGTAGCTCCAGGCTTTCAGAATAGAGGGCTGTTAAAGGCAAATTACTCCTTTTTGAGGAATAGGATTAGGTTAGGGTTGATTGCAGCCAGCAGGAAACTATAAAAAACTCTTTGGGAGTCTTGTGGAATGGTAATTTGGGAGCTCAATAGTTAAGGAGCTAGCTGGGAAAGGTGGCTCATAGCCTTGAGCTCAGGGAGGCTTGGGAAGACTTAGATTGGGGCTAGTAAGTGGCTTAGGCTGCAATCCTGCAAAGCATACTGTGACAAAGTTCCTCCTCTATCTTGGTGGGTCCTGCGCTTATTGGCAGATTTTCTTGCCTCAGAGATTCACCATGTGGGTTGGGGAACAGCCCAGAGACCTTCCCCTCTGGAAGAACCCACAGTCCAGGTCAATTGGGAGGTTTGGGGGGAACCCAGGCCCACCCTCTACTCCAGGTTCCAGGCCAGGGCCCTGTAGACTGCAGCTATCTCTAGTGCCTCCTGTAACAGCTGCATAACAGCTACAACTCCCTGGGCTACTTCCCCATGGCCTCCTCCAAACACCTTCCTTATTCTCACCACAGGATCTTCCTCCTGGTGTCTGATAATGCTTGTGCTCCTCAGTCCTCCATCAGCACACCCTCTCACTCTCAACTCCTTACACCTCTTGCTCCTCACACTCACACCAAAAACTGAAGTGAGTTCCTTTTAAAACCCAGGTGCCCTGATTAGCTTGCCTTAATTGATTCTAGCAGCTTCTTCTTAATTGGCTCCAGGTGTCCTAATTAGCCTGCCTGCCTTAACTGGTTCTAGCAGGTTCCTGATTACTCTAGTACAGCCCCTTCTCTGGTCACTCAGGGAAGAGAAAACTACTCATCCAGTGACCAGTATATTTGCCCTGGACCAGACTCCTGTACCCCACTGGTCTGGGTCTGTCATAATACTTACTCTTCAGTGGAATCCCATTAAGTTTGTGGCCTGAGTAAGTCCTGTTGAATCTCCTGAAAATGAGCTGGGCATTTTGGAGTTTGTGAGATTTAAAGCAGACGTGAGTCTGAGGAACACTTGGTGGTGTGGCAGTCTTGTGAATGTTATAACAGTGTACCCTCTCTTTTTGTTTTGTTGTTGTATTCCTTAGTATGCATAAGTAACATCAAGCACACTTGTACCTTGAAGAATTAGATCTTTGACTGTTTTTGGGCTGCTTAACACCCAACTGGGCATAGTTTTACTAGAAATTTGGCGCCTTTTAGAAAAACAATTGCAACCAAAATAAACATTGTTTACATGGATAGATTAAAATAATTTCAGAGCTATCTAGAAAATTCTGCTGTAACTTGCTTGAATTAACAACTAGCTTTTTATATTTCCATGAAAACTTGATTAAGTATTGCTAATCAATAAATCACCTTCTTGGAAAATTATATTCTAGAATCATTTAATTTGCCAGCATGACCCTCTTAAGTTTCAGTACATTCTGTTCAAAATCATTCATTTTATATATAGACTTTTGCAATCACAGACTTCCTTATGGTTATTATTATCCTTGAATATTAATCAGAAACGAGACGCTGTGCTGCGGATCTGCTGCATAAAAGATACAAGCTGGAATTTGTGCAACAGCAGGAAAATGTGCTATAAAGTATCATGTGCAAATCCTAAACTGTTGAGCACTTACAGGAACTCGTTATATGTTCTTTCTCACTATTTAAAAAAAAAACCTCCCAAATAATTAATGAATACATGCTAAAGAGTAGAACCTTAGAACTTGCCCAGTGATGATGATCACTTAAAAACTACCAATAATACTTTTACCAAGCTTGTAAAACTGCAGGGGGTGTCCATCATTGTGTCTTACAGTCCCCCTGGGGGAGCTGCAGCCTCGGCACCAGAGCACAAGGAGAGCTGAAGGAATACCATTTGAGTGCCAAATGGGAGAGGGTGAGTTGCCATATACACTGCATGTGGTACCATATATGGAGTCCTATTTTTCATGCGAAGAATGTATCCTGTGCCAGATATGTCATTGGTGTAACTTCATTGGCATTCCTGTGTGCATAACTTGGGGGGCGGGGGGAGACATCAGTAATGGGCTGAAACTGAGCAAGAATCATTTAATAGTGAGGCCTATTATTAGACTGTAAAAGTCTCTGAAAAGAAGTGAGGGAAGCCCCATCACTTGAATCATTTAGGACTTGACAAAGCACTAAAGAATATACTGGAGTGAATACTCCTGAACTTGCGTGGGGATAGAGTGAATGGCCTAATGGGGCTTTTATACAGACTCACATCCTCTGTTTCACACAGTCCAAACCCTGCATGAACAAGTGGCGAACACTTTTTTTATTAAAATAGGGTGTTCCTACCATTTTATTTTGTACAATTTTTAATTTAACAAAGTTCACTTATTTTAAAACTTGTTAAAGATCAGTGGGTTATGTTAGAAGCGTTAACATCTCAGAAGACAGAAAGCAGCTGTTTGTATAGTATATGCAATCTGATAGACATAGATAGTTAACTGTAGCAGCATGTGTTGCAATTTTCTCAATTGTATCATCAAGATGTTGTAAATGCTTTGTATAAATTGGAATAAAAATAGCAGATGTGCTGAAAACAGGTTACTGAATCATGTCTATTAGACAGTGGCTTTCAAAAGTTTGTTTTCCAGTTCAGTTTTATCATGTTGACAATATATTCTGTTGTGATACTGTATGATCACCAGTCAGCACTGTCAAAAGAATTCAAACTTGTTATGTAGCCTCATACTACTGGGAAAATAAATATTTTACCTATATGGATTAATAGGTTGGTAGTTATGTATAGTGATCTGAAGTAAAATCTGACAGTGCCACAGCACGGTCTGTTGGTTCCCCAGTCCTAATGCATTCAAAATTTGTAATGCCTGGGACATTGATTATTGATATCCTGTTTGGGGCAAGGTAAACTCTTTTAAACATAAATTGGAATCTTTTCAAAAGGAATGGGAATTGTATTGTCTATACGGGAGGGGGGAGGGGAATCTTTATATGGGCTACATCCAAAGCCTATTGAAGTTAATGGGAATCTTTCCATTGATTTCACTGGAGTTTGGATCTTGTCCTCAGTCACCAAACTGTTCACTCACAATCTTAACTCTGATATGGCAGCTCTTTATCTGAGGTGGCAGTGTATTATTATCTGCATTGTGGGGCATTGAAAGGCCTTACCAGGGGGGCAAGGGCCCATTGTGCTACACATCAGTTATCTCCTACAGCTGTGCAAAACATTTCTTTCCTGAAATAGATGCTTTTGCTGGTAAAACCTTCAATCTTCTCCAAAGCCATTAATATGGAAGCCACAATTAAAGTGGAACTTACAGGAAATTTCAATTTCACTTTGACCTTTGACATTGATCTGCATGTTAGACAGCAGTTACAGTAGCAAGACCATACATGGTGCAGTGTGAGTATCAGGAAAAAAATTAAAGAGCCTCCCCCCCCCCCCCCCCCCCCCCCCCCCCAAAAAAAAAGCCTCTTTATTTCTTTTATGTTCTACTGTAGTAAAAAATACAACTAGAGAAATTTGGAATTTTTGGTGTTGTGTTTTGCTGTGTTAAGAAACGGGTTTGTAACTGTAGCCGTGGGAGATAGCTGATACTGCTCTTTGCCATGTAATCTAGACCCATGACACGTGACTGAGGCCAAACAAAGAAAATTTGGTCTCTTATCAGTGCTCTGCTGTGTTGCATGGTTATTGCAAGGGACAACCAAGCAAAATGGGCACAAATTGCATACATTGTCCTTTCCAGGTCACCCTTTAAATTTGCCACAGAAACGACACATAGCCATCCACTGAATGGGAGAGAAACTACTGAGGTGAGCAAAGAGATGGGAGTGATACACATGCTCATATGAGCTATTGCCAACTCTCCTAAAAGACAACTAATAGATCTGGGGTGATGGTCCCCCTTACCCCAGATATAAAGATCAGATGTCAATCGGTCTGCTGTTTGTGTACAAAAAGTGTCCATATAAAGAAAGAAGGTCCTCACTTGGAAAATCTGCCCTAATAAGCCCCTTGACAAATTGCCTAAATTTACAGTAGCATGGGAGATGCATCTTGGGCTGAATACAGAAAACCAGAGCAGAAGGGGACAGATGGAAAGAGAGAGGAGAGAAGCTGTTGATGAGAGGGATGACACAAATAAGGCTGGGAATGGATCAAGGACAGACATTCCCATTTTGTCCCAGAATCTCCATTATTATCCTTTTTTCCACATTCTTATTACTGAAGCCAGAGGTAATGTTTGCAAGACAGCAATGAATGTAGTAGTGGCAGCAGGTGTTGCTCTCACGATGGCATTAGTGGGAAATTGGCTAATACAAAGCCCTGAGTCTGCCATTGGGTAACAGAGGCACTGTGCTGAAGCCAATAAATGGACAATAAGCACAAAGACAGAAGAATGTGAATAAAATAAAAATATTTTATTCTGCTTATGGGTGGCACATTTGCAGTAAGAGAAAATATCAATATTTGGGCTGCGTTTGCCTTTGCCCTTTGTCCAGCTCTAGCATTTATCTAATGCTACAATCAGGATTATGCATTGAACTGAATGATGAGGTGTAGGCAGTTTATAGCATTCATAGCCTATTTTTGCCCTTGAAGTTTATTTATCTGATTATTTCTGGTAGAGTAAGTTGTTGAGCTAAAGGACTTTAAATATACTGGCAGGAAATTGACCATCAGAACCTACAGCTTATTGGCAATGAACTTTTAGAAAGATAATAAAACACAGAAGAAATCGTTATGGAAAGGCAGCAGCCACTCTATGCTTTAGATAGCAATTCAGTTTATATTGCAACCTAATTTTCCCTAGTTCCTCCTAACCTATGATCCACAATGAATGCAATGTCAGTCTCAAAATTGGTACTTGAGGTCTGTGGTCAAATTAGTCTTTCTTTTGACCAGAGGTGTTAACTGGAGTCCAAAAAGTTATAACTGTTTTAGCAAAAAAAGATAAGGAGGAATAAAATAAAACCAAGTTCACCAGACTGATCTAGTTAAGATCTAGTGGATAGGACTAATTTAGTCAATTAACCTAATATTAGAAGTTATTAACATTTGAAATAATAATGTCACATTGATTCATTGGCTAAAGTGAGCTTAAAATCGGTGTGACAGATGCCTGCTTAGATCTAACCTTACCTTTTAAAAAAAAATAAATGAACACACATTTCTTGCTTTTCTCCATAGAATGATGGATGCTGTTTTGTAAACTAGTTGCTAGTAAGCCCCAGGGCCGGCTCCAGGGTTTTGGACGCCCCAAGCAGCGGAAAAAAAATAAAAAAGCCGTGAGCGGGAGTGAGGGACCGTCCACCGAATTGCCACCGAATAGCTGGCTCTCCAGAGTGGCCGCCCCAAGCACCTGCTTGCCAAGCTGGTGCCTGGAGCCAGCCCTGGTAAGGCCCCTCAGTTGAAAAATGACTTTCCTTATGAAAACTGAAGTTAACCAGATATATTGTTTTGTAAATTGACACATTTTTTAAAAATATATACACTATTGTTAGAAACTACACTACTGTTGCTTTTTTTTTGCCAGATCCTTGCTTGAGAATGAACAATAAATATTCACAATTAAAGTTATTAGATTCATAAATTCAAGGCCAGAAGGGACAATTATGACCATCTAAGCTGACTTCCTTTATAGCAATTTCACACAATTATTCTTGCATCAAATCCATATCTTGGATTTGAGCCAGAGCATATTTTGTAGAAAGAATCCAATTCTGATTTAAAGACTTCAAGGGGCCGAGAATCCACCACATCTCTTGGTAAGTTGTATCGGTCATTAATTACCCTCACTGCTAAAATAAGTGTGCCTTATTTCTAACCTGAACTTATCTAGCTTATCTAGCTTTAGCTTCTAGCCACTGGATCTTGTATATCGTTGTTTGTTAGGTTAAAGAGCCCTCTACTATCAGAAACCTTCTTCCCAGGTAGATACTATAGACCTTGATAAAATTGTCTCTTAACCTTCTGTTGAATCAGTTTAATAGATTGAGCTTCTTAAGTCTCTCACTGTTATAATAGAAGTGTAGGACTGGAAGATACCTCAGTAGATCCTGAAATGTGGCGCCCAGAACTGGACACAATACTCCAGATGAGGCCTAATTAGCACAGAGTAGAGCGGAAGAATTACCTCTCGTGTCTTGCTTACAACACTCCTGCTAATACACCCCAGAATGTTTGCTTTTTTTGCAAGTGTTTCACTGTTGACTCATAATTAGTTTGTGATCCACTATGACCCCTACATCCCTTTCCTCAGTACTCCTTCCTAGGAAGTCATTTCACATTTTGTATATGTGTAATTGATTGTTCCTTACTAAGTGGAGTACTTTGCATTTGTCCTTATTAAATTTCATCCTATTTTCTTCAGACTGTTTGTCCAGATTATTTTGAACTTTAATCCTATCCTCCAAAGTACTTGCAACCCCTCCCAGGTTCGTATCGTCTGCAAACTTTATAAGTGCACTCTCTATGCCTTTAGCTAAATCATTGATGAAGATATTGAACAGAATCAGACCCAGAACTGATCCCTGTGGGACCCCATTTGATATGCACTTCCAGCTTGACTGTGAACCACTGATAACTACTCTCTGGGAACAGTTATCCAAACAGTTATGCATACATCTTATAGTAGCTCCATCTAGGTGGTATTTCCCTAGTTTGTTTATGAGATGATCATATGAGACAGCATCAAAAGCTTTACTAAAGTCAAGATATACCAGATCTACTGCTTTCTCCCATCCACAAGGCTTGTTACTCTGTCAAAAAAAGCTATTAGGTTGGTTTGACATGATTTGTTCTTGACAAATGTTGACTGTTACTTATCACCTTATTATCTTCCAGGTGTTTGCAAATTTCTAGCTTGACTATTTGCTCCATTATCTTTCCAGGTACTGAAGTTAAGCTGACTGGTCTGTAATTCCCCAAGTTGTCTTTATTTCTTTTTATACATATTGGCACTATATTTGTCCTCTTCCAGTCCTATGGAACCTCTCCCATCTTCCACGAGTTTTCAAAGGTAATCGCTAACGGCTCAGATATCTCCTCAGCCAGCTCCTTGAGTGTTCTAGGATGTATTTCATTAGGCCCAGGCGAATTGAAGACATCTAATTTGTCTAAGTAATTTTTAACTTTCTGTTCTTTCCCTATTTTAGCCTCAGATCCTTCCTCATTTTCACTGGTGTTCACTATTTCAGATATCTGAATGCTACTAACCTTTTTGGTGAAAACTGAAACAAAGAAGTCAATAAGTTCTTCTGCCATTTCCTGATATTATCTTTTCCCGCTCATTGAGTAATGGACCTACACTGTCCTTGGTCTTCCTCTTGCTTCCAGTGTATTTGTAGAATGTTTTCTTGTTATCTTTTATGTCTCTAGCTAGTTTGATCTCATTTTGTGCCTTGGTCTTTCTAATTTTGTCCCTATATCCTTGTTCATTTATATTCATCCTTCATAATTTGACCTAGTTTCCACTTTTTGTAGGACTCTTTTTTGAGTTTCAGATCACTGAAGAGCTCCTGGTTAAGCCAGAAAGGAAGTGTGGCAAGAGACCAATCTTTCCTATACAGTGGGATAGTTTGCTCTTGTGCCCTTAAAAATGTCTCTCTGAAAAACTTCCAACTCTCTCAAATTGTTTTTCTCTCATAGACTTGCCTCCCATGGGTTCTTATCACTTCAATCTATGTACTTTGTTAATAAACTTATTCTTAGTTTTATTACAAGCCCTCTCAGTGCTGTACATTAGAGTGCATAACTCCAGCTGAGCTAACAAGCTGTTGTGTGTACTGGCTCTTTGGAGGTAATGAACTTGGCGTTATCTATGTGAGCTCCAATAAGAGGATCTTAACACTGCAGGGGAGATGGTTTTGGGAAGACTTGGGACCAGAAGGGTTGTTGGGGTCACCCTTCAAGAAGTAACTGAGCTGGTGGAAGCCAAGGTCAGACCATTGTGCTGTGAGTAGTCTGAGCCAAAGCTGCACAGCACAGAGGCACCCAGGGTTAAAGGGCAGCCGGTGACAGAACCCCTTACTGTCACAGTGACCCACAGTCTTTGTTCGTACACGTGCCACCTTGCATTTGTCTGCATTAAAATGCATGTTATCCAAGTGACCTCAGCTTACAAAGCAATCCAGATCACTCTGTATAACTGACCTCTTCTTATTGTTCTTTACCACTCCAACATTTTTATGTATTTCAGACTTTATCAGCAATGATTTAAAAATCTCTTCTAGGTCATTGATAAAGATACTGCATAATATTGGACCAACAACAGATTCCCATGGAACCCCTTGAAACATGCCCTGTGGCTGACTATTCCTCCTTGGCATTTACAGTACTTTATATAAGATCTATCAATTAACCAATTTTTTATCAGTTGAATATGTGCTGCATTGATTTTTTGATAGTGATAATTTTTACATCAGAATGATCTAGTCAAGATGTAGTGCAGAGGTCCAAAATTTCAAAATTAAGAAAAACAAGAAATTTTGCATACATGCTAAAAACAAACATATAATAGCAGGAAAATTCACAATCATGGTCACCTGAAAACCCTTTGCACTTCCCCAATACTAGCAGAACTCTGAAACCATTTTAGCTATCTGTAATGATAAATGTTTTGGTTTATTGTACGTCTAAGGTTCCATTCATAACAAAGGTTCATCTCATCAATGTCTACATTAGTTACTTAATATTAACAGTACATTAGTTGAGCAATGGTCATATGTAGTCCTTGTACAATTAATACCAGGATGCCCATTTGCTCTGGTAGCTTACAGAGAGAGGCTGCGATGGTCTGGACACCTGTCTATGTACAATTTATTATTTATTTGAGCTTGTGAACTCTCTCTGTTTAAGCCTTATGAGTATCTGCGCTGCATTCTTGTCTCATAACCCTTGTACTAAGGAACAAGGGAGTGACACCTGAATGTCTGTCTTTGATTAAGACAGGTGTTAAGGGCTATCAACATATAAGTACATTATGCCTGAACAAAAGAGTGGGCGGCTGGAGTCAAGGAAAACCAGCTCTCTCTAGGGCTTTGTCTACTGGATACGTCTATACTACCCGCCGGATCGGATCGTTGGGTAGTGTTCGATGTACCGGGGATCGATTTATCGTATCTCGTCTAGACGCGATAAATTGATCCCTGAATCAACGCCTGTACTCCATCTCCATCTTGGCAGGAGGAGTAAGCGGAGTCAACGGGGGAGCTGCGGTGGTCAACTCGCTGCCGTGAGGACAGCTAGGTAAGTCAAACTAAGATGCTTCAGCTACACAAATAGTGTAGCTGAAGTTGCGTATCTTAGTTCGAACCCCCCTGCTAGTGTAGCCCAGGCCTGAGAGTTAGATCGACATAAGCCAGATTATGTCAACCTAACTGTCAGTGTCTACACTATAGCCTTGCTTCCTCTGATGTAAGTGCCCCACTACACAACATAATAACTTCACCTCCACCAGAGGCGCAAGACTTATGTAGGTGTAGTTAGGGAGACGTAGTGTTTGTGTAAACACTGAGTTCCTTATATCAGCTGTTGGCTGTCATTCTTGTCAATTTTATGGCAGCTGACCAGACTCCAGGTGCAGATCTACCTGCCGGAGGTGAGATGCCCCAGGTGGCTCCCCCATAACTGCTGCCAGGTGGGAGAGTGGAGGCAAGAAGCCCTGGGGGGTTGCTGGGCTCCTGAAGGGAGCTTCACAGAACTGGCTCCCAGCCCCCCACACTGCCCTGTTCAGTCGGTGAAGGCATTCCTGGTGAGGACGCATACACTGACAGAAGGAGGGTAGTGTAGACATCAACCACCGCAGTAATTATTGTGGTGGCTGTAAGTCGACCTAACATAGGTCGAATTAAGATCATAGTGTAGACATATGCCCTAGATGTCTAGAAGAGAAGGACTGAAAAATCCCCAGGAGGAAACAAGGTCACTGAGCTGTTGGTACAGTCCTTTAAAAACATAAAGGATGAGAAGTTAGGGAGGGGCTCACAGAATGATTGACTTTAAGGGTCAGGTTTCTGGAGTGAGAGGGAATCTTGTTGACTCCTGGACCAGCCAGAACTGAAGGATGCTGACTGTAGGTGTCAGATAGAAAAACTCTATGTTCCAGGGGAGAAGCCATGTGCAGGACAAGTGGGAGAGGAAGGATCCTGGGTTCATTAGAAAACTCTAACCAAATCTCAAAAAATTCTCAGGAGTGGTGAGGAAACTGAGGCAGGGAATGGTTTGCAGGCATTTATTGTTTTCTCTGGATCTGTATATCTCTTGTGCTGTGTAAAGCAAAGAGTGGCTGGTTTTAGAAATACTTTTTCAAAGGCTATGTTTATTTATTTCAATTATCACATCCGTGAAGGGGCAACCTGTAAACCAGAATGCCCACAACACTGGAGCTCTGTGATTAAGCTACTGGAGTGTCTTGAGGGTTCTGTACTGGTCCTGGGGGCCTAGAGCAGCTGGACTGCGAGGTCTCACTTCCATTAAGGGGTATCAGATAGAAAGTCTTTGCCCAGGAAATGTGCCAGGGAGGTCAAAGACAGATAGAGTGCTGGAGACTGCCCAGACCAAGGGAAGCTTAAAGTGCATGGGTCCTCTGTGTGGGAGCCAAACACAGCAGTCTGGTGAATGTCCAGCAAGGGGAGCTGTGACAGATGCATACAGTGGATTTATTAATTTCCATTTCAATATGAATTGAAGTCCCTACATAACTTTACAAAAACAAAACAAATTAAAAATGGAAAGCTAACCAGATTTCATTAAATAGAACTAATCTACAAACCATCTCCACATAATGGTATGCCAGTGGGCTTGGCTTAATATGCAAAGCTGACATGAGCCAGAATCAAACACTGAGAAGCACAGTATTCAGTCCATATGGGGACCATGTGCACATTTTTGTGCAGAGTTTGAGCCATACAATGATTAGCCATAAGATAACTTTCTTTCAATTCCCTCTGGGATACACAAAATGTCAACAAAGGGAACAGCATGTATCGAATATTAATTGGCACCAAACAAACTCACTATTCTGTGAAAGATGTTGTACATCAACAGGGAGCCATCTGCATTGTATTTACATACAGAACAATTGGTTTCTCTATTATTGCCCTGCTGGATCCTTGACAAAATAACAAGGTATTCCTAATGCAATCACTTACTCCTTTCACTTTGATTACAGATGCTAGTGAACAAACCAGGCTGGAAAGGTTCATGACTTTGAGCTTATGGTGGTCAAATATGTTTAATTCAAATGCAGTATGAAAATATGTATGATTAATTACTTATCATACATGTTCCTTCTGAAGGACCAGAATTAAGCCACAAAATATTTTGAATGTTTTTTTCTTTTAGAATTATTTACATGATAGATTGATAACATCTGACATAAACACTGCTGGTCAATGGTTATGCATTCAGTACAGCTGCAGTTTCTTGCACTTAATGGAAAATGGTAGAGTATGAAAACTCATTTGTTTCTTGTAAACATAAACTGGACAGGTTTGGGTGTTCAGAAAAGATCTTCTCTTATATCTCACCTACCTCCAAATTGGTTGGGTATCAGTGTTTCCATAACTGTTGACAGTGTTCAAAAATCTTGTTCGGAAAAAAAAATGAACAGGAGACCGTAATCTTGAATGGCTGACACTGTAATGTGGAAGTAGTTGGCAACTAGTCATGAAAGGGACTTCCAGGAATGGAAAAAAAATGTGGGCTCTAAATTCGTCAGATAACATATAACGGTGAACTTCACAGGATTCTCAGACTATATTTGAAGTTCACAAAACTAATTTTTACTCCTATAGATGTTGTACTGCTATTTAAATATGTTGTATTAATTTCAACAAGCATATTTTTCTATCTAAAGGGATAAAAGAACATGCATTTCAAATCTCAGCATGCTACGGTAGGCAAGGGAGATCTTTGCTATTTATTAAGAATAGAAGAACATTCTCCTTGACCCTGAAAAGAGTTAGGCTATACAAGTGAATGCTCTATAAGCAATCTGTAGAGTAGACTGCGTGGTGTTGAAAGCACAACCTGCGAAGCCAGTATACAAATTATATTAAATTTTAACTATATTCATTTTAACTTCATTTTTTCATTAGAATTTTACTCTTGCTTCTTGTCTCTTTTGTTTCTCTGTTTGCTTTTTTTAAAAATTTCTGCCAGCTCTTTGCTTAATTTTTCCTCCTAGGAAGAAAGTAACCCATAATGGGAGGATTCAAAATGAGGCACAATGAATTTGACCATTCCTATCAGAAAGGTTTGGTGGGAATATCCAGAATTCATCTGGCACACTATATCACTAGTTCCAATTTTGTCTTCTATTTGAATTTTGTGTAAGGATCTGATGGAAATCATGTAGCAATATGCTGGGTGCGTGACCTTTCCATAATGGAAAACTTCTTGAATCACCAAGTAGTTGAACTCTAAAATCCACTGAAATAATTGAATTTAGTAACCCTATTGTTGCTCATTAGTAAGTTCTCCACATCGGCCTTACAAATTCATTTTTAATATAGGAAATCATTTATAAGTGTTAACATTGTATTTTTATGGTTGGTTCCAGACTAGCCATGCAAATCAGTTTGTAATGTTAGAAAAAATGGTTTATTCCCAATTCAGTTCATTGAATTAAATGTACTCTATGAAAACTGCTGGACATGATGTGAGAGAGAACAACTGGAGAATAGCATTTCTGTACACTTCCTCTCTCTTTGTCTCTTCAGTGTGTGTGTGTGTGTGTGTGTGTGTGTGTGTGTGTACACTGCAGAAAGTAGTGTTAAAGCTGAGTAAAGTTCACAGTAATTATGGCAGTTCAAGCAGTGAAAACACAGAATCCCACTCAAGCCTGCATTACTTAATGTGACTTTTTCTACAGTGTTCATAAAAGAAATGAGATAGGCAAATAATATTACAAGGAAAATCTCAGACTACTGCAGAACCCATATAAACACACCTCTTACTTTAATGAACCAATAATTTGTGCCTGTAAGTTGGCTTCCCATGTTGTATTGCACTGTATTGAACATATTCTTTTCTCCCTGACCATGGGACTAGTATTTCAGGTATTCAAAAGAACTCCAAAGGGAGCTGTTTAGGGGTGAATATATCAAAATACATAACAAGAGAAAGATATGAAAATTGTTTGGCTGGAAAAGGAGGTAGCCTGACATTATCTTACCTCAAATATGAGGTGCTAATACAAAACAAAGCTTTAACAGCTATAGAATTTGCTGCAGGGTCTTGCTGCTGCAACAGATTGAATCTAAGACGGGATAGAATTTCATGTCTGTCTTGGACATCCCCGTATACTATTTTTAGTGATGGTGCTCTAGGTATATAATGCTATATTCTATCCCCAGCCTGAATATGTATGAGCACATTACAAAGACTGTGTCTTAAAACCAAACTTCCCTATTAAACGTATGTAATGAATTGACTAATATGTATGTGTAACATTATTTATGTGCAAATATAAGGCGTTAATGCAAAACAAAGCTTTGAAAACAGTAAGATTGTCTGCAGGCTCTTGTTGCTCAGATGGAGTGAATTACAGGTGATGGTTCTTGGCTGGTCTCCGTGGCTGCTTTTGATGCTCTTAAAACGCCATCTGAAAATAGTTGGTGATTAGGAAAGGCTTCACCTCTTTTTTTTTTTTTATTTTGTTTTTTTTTAATGCATTGTAAGGACCAAAATTTGTAAACCTTGGGGGCCTTACAATTAGGCTCCTAAATCAAATCTTCCTACCCTTTATGCAAATGGGCGAAGCTGGGGGTTAAAAATACTGTCATGTGCGGGCCTGGCTAATGAAGGGGAAACAGGAAGGCTTGCTGTACTCCAGCTTGGTTTAGAAGGGAATAAAAGTTGTCAGGCCAAAAGGAAAAAACAGAATGTTTCATCTCTTAACCCGGCCACCTTCTGAGCCAAATGCTGCTCAAAATCCGAGTAAATGAGCTTTCTAACTAGGCTTCTCTGGTGGAATAGGAAGGCAGAATTCTACCTCCTGCTCTCCAGGAACAATAGTAAGGCCAATCTCTGGCTACTGCTGTGTCCTCAGTGCTCTAGTAGTTTCTGAAAAAAAAAAAAAAAAAATGTGTTCCCCCTTTCTGTGCAGGTTTTGGCCACTGTATTCTCTGCCTTATACTCACCCACCTGCCTGGTCATATGGACTGAGCCAAACCACAGTGCAGAAGGGAAAGACATTCCCCTACATGACCTTTCAGCAGCTGGGACCTCCCCACACTGGGCTGAATCCACTGCCTTTGTGGCCTTTTCCAAACCAAAGGATTTGCACATTTGTCTAATTTCCTTTGTGTTTGTTACAAAAGCGAAGTTTGGTTTGCAAAGCATGTTGAGTAGAATTAGGCACTGTTGGACACTCCACAAGAACTGTGGATTTTGCTCCATGTCTGCCTTCCTTATTTAAGCTGGTTGAGGTAATATCTTTTATTGGAACAACTTCTGTTGGTGAGTGAAAGACAAGCTTTTGAGCCACACACAGCTCTTCTTCAGGTCTGGGTAAAGTACTCCCATTGTCACAGCAAAATGCAAGGTGGAAGGGATTGTTTAGTGTAAGTAGTTAGCGCATATTGTAAAGAACCATTCAAGGTAGAGTGGCCTGTTAACACTTCTGCAGTCATAATACTCTTGTCTCTCTAATATCCTGGGCCTTACATGGCTGCATCTACATTCCTTATTTAAAGAATACATGAAAAAGATGAAATCAAAGGACAGAAAATAATCATAAATGTAATGTTCTGATTCTGTTCTGCCACAGTATGTCCAGCAGTTCATATAAACTTCATTTAAATGGAATCCAGTGAATTTAATTGGAATCTTATGAACTGAACTCCAGTCTGCAAGCCAGTGTAATTACAGAAGAATATAAAATGTTAATACCTATAAAAGGTTTCCTACTTTAATGTGAACATGAGAAACTAATGTTGAGAAGTTATTGGTAATGGTGAGCAGAGGGTTAGAAAACATGCTGTTGAAAGAATTGCTAATGTTTTATGTATGGTAGAGGAGGGGGGGCTGATAACAGTCATCAAATATGTAAAAGGTTGTTATAAAGAGCACGGTGATCAGCTGGTCTGCATGTCCACTGAAGGTACCACAAGAAGTATTTGGCTTAATCTGCAGCAAGGGAGAATCAAGTTAGATAGCAGGAAAAACTTTGTAACTATAAGGGTAGTTAAGTATTGGAACAAGTTACCAAGGGAAGTTGTGGAATCCCCATCATTGGAGGTTTTTAAAAACCGGTTAGACAAATATCTGTCAGGTAAGGTATACGTATACTTGGTCCTGGCTCAGCATAGGGGGATGGACTAGATGACCTCTCAAGGTCCCTTCAAGTATAAATAATTATTTGTTTGTTTATCCAGAGGGACATGGTATCAGAGACAAGAGTAAAACCATAAAGGCCTATACACCTAGGTCTTACTTATCCTTTCCTTGTCAGCGTAGGGTAAAGTGTAAATTCTACTCAGCCAAGACCTCCCTACTCCTGGGCTGGGCATGACAGGCAGCCCCCTGAAGCATTCTCTATCTCTCTCTGTCAGAGACTCCTCTCTATATCAGCTGCTGCCCACACAAACCCTTGCGCTCTAGCCTAGGATCTTTAAGGTTTTAGTGTCCCATTGATCCTAGGTTCTGGTCTGGAGAAAATAAACTTTGCTAGTATATCTGGAGCCAGGCAAGGACATTCCCCACTGTTAATTAATAGCTTCCCCACTGTTTCCTCAAGGACCTACTGTACCTTATCACTGTCATTGCTTCATTTCCTGTTTGTTTCCTCCCCCAATGGTCTCCCTTGATTTAACTCCTTGCATTCAGGCATTATAATAACAAGCAGATAAACTGACGCGCATCTGATGTTCATACAAAATAATACAGATAACTCCCTAATTTTCCACACGTTGCTTGGCAGATTTTCAGATGGAATGTATGTATAATATGTAATATAATACCGGTTCTGTATGTAATCATTATAGTTTAGGATCTGACCTGTTGTTGTTTTGCTTCCCAAACTGGACACAGCAAAGTGTTGCAACTTAAGGTTAGATTTGTCCTGACTGGCTAAGCTGGATGCTTATTAGACAAAAGCCAGAAAAGATAAATAGGTGGTGGGAATTGACACACTCGCCATGGAGAAGTGCAAGGATTGCAGGAGCCAGAGGTTCACAACTAAGAAGTTGCTCAGGACACAGCCATGGAGGAGATGATGATGATGGTGGTGGTGATGATGCTGTCTGGTTCCCTCTCCTCATCTGGTCTGGTCAGGAAATCTTTTGGGTTAAAGAAAAAGGAAGGCCCAATGGTGAGCAGCACAACCGGCTTTAGGAAGTGCGGGGCCCGATTCGAACAGTTTTGACGGGGCCCCGGCAGGGATGACTGAAAAAAAAAACCACTTAAAAAAACATGTGGGGCTTGTACTCACTGGGCGGCACTCGTAGTCTTCGGCGGTTTGTCCTTCACTCGCTCCGGGTCTTTGGTGGCACTGAAGGACCCGCCACTGAAGTGCCGCCGAAGACCCGGAGCGCTGCTGGGTGAGTAAAAATTAAAAAGGAGCCTCTAGCCAGGGAAGGGATTCTCGGCCACTTGCCCCCACCCCGGGGGCGGCCCTGCCCCTGGGCGCGGGGCCCTCTTAGGCGCGGGGCCCGATTCGGGGGAATTGGTGGAATTGGCCTAAAGCCGGCCCTGGTGAGCTGGTCAGTTCTTAGTTCCCATTGTAAGGTAATGGTGGAGGCAAATATAGTGATGCTTGTCAATGAGATGGCAATGGTGATGCTTCTCTCTCATTCCAAGTCGGCTGTCATGCTGAGCTGCTTTTAACTTTCTCCTCAGAAAAGAAATAGCCAAAAGGGGTAGCAATCTTGTCCATCAAAACTGTCAATCAAAACAAGTTTCTGGTGGTCCACATATGCACAATTTCAGCTGAAGAACATTTTGTCTGTTGCTAATACAACCCTGTAACCTAATTAGTAGTCTTGAAACTCCCTGAGCTGCACAGTTCTTTTAGTTCAAACATGCTCAGTTCACACCATTTCTTTGATTCCACTGTGTACTTTCAAAGATTTCACATAACATGTTTATAGATTAAAATTATTTTCCTGCTGCCTTGCACTCAGTATGGACAATTTAAGACAGCAACTCAGGATACAGTTTAACACAGTAGCTCTGATGTTTTAATGTATCTTTTGTGTTGTGTTATTACTTTCTACAACACCGAGAAAGGAGGGGGAGAAAGGCAGGAAGGAATTTGGATGGAGGAAACCAACATTAACCCAAAGGGATAGATTATCTTCCCCTAATCCCCCAGCCCTTCCCAGTCAATTGAAAAGATTCCCCCCATAAGACAGATAGGCACATGCCTCCTGGGGGCGGGGAGAGAAGTGTGTGTGTGTGTGTGTGTGTGTGTGTGTGTGTGTGTGTGTGGAGAAAAAGAGAGAGAGTTAGTTCTAATGAAAGGTAATTCCAGTTTCTGAATGGATTATTTCTTTCCCTTTTTGGAAGTTAGAGAATACAGCAGAGCAACTCTACCAGACTTCACATAAGAAATGTGATTGTGACAGTTTACATCTAACACCTTTAATTTTCTATATATATTTTTTCTGGTGTATATCAACTGATATTAAAATTCTGATTTGTAAAAACCAGAATAAAACCAAAAGTAACTGTTACAGTACATTTATTTTGGGTAGGTGCTTGTCTAGTGTGTATGAAGAAAAATGTCATTCCGTCCACTAATCTGAGGGAGGTGTTGGCAGATGAAGGCCTAAAGCCTAAGCATTTATCATGACTATGCTAAACTCCCAGGAAGCTTTGCAAAAAGAGATGATATAGAATTATTAGCAAATAACAGCTAAACTTCTTGTTAAATGGAAATATGTTTTTCATAGCTGTATAAGCTATTGCATGTGTGCTGACTAGGTGAATATGATTGACTAAGAGATTTGAATAACAAATTATAAATTGTAATGGAAACCACAAGAAAGGGATAGGTAGATAAAAATATTATAAAAAGAAAAAACAATGAAAAAGCAGATATGACAGAATATAACATTTAATAATGATTAGTTGAAGACTTGGTTTGAACCCATGCTAACAGAGGTCAAAATTGTTATGCTTGTTTATGTCTGAAAATTTGGGGGCAGAGTGGAATTTGTAAGATGTTGACATTTGTTAATGATTAGATGACACCAGCTCTGCAGCTAAACTGCAAACATTGCAATATGGAATAAACAAGGGAGAAGGAGTCTATCCAAACCCTTAAGGTCGTAGCCCACCTCAAATGAGTGTGGGCAGATAGACCTGGTGCCCCTCAATTGGTAAATTAGCCTCTTTTTTGTGTGCTATTGGATTTTATATGCCTAATCTATGTTTAATCAACCAAACTTAATCTTTACCAGTTGATTTCTCAATCAATAAATCAACAAAAGAACCCATTATTCACAGAGATAAAAGTGTGGCATGAGCGACAGGCTGGTTATTAGTCATAGCTCATTGGTAGCAAGGGAACCATAGGATATTGAATCTCAAGAGTTGCCATTGGGAACCTGAGTGAAACAACCTGAAGATGACACGCATAGTCACCTCTGTAAACGTTAACAGTTAGATCCACAGTCCATTAAAGTTGCATGTAGTTTTTTCATTGGCTTTACTACACTTTGGCTCAGACCCTAAACACTGCTGATGAAAAACACTCTATAAGAGTTAAATGATTGATTGATATATGTTTTATATATAGCTTATATCTCTTGTATTGCAAGTGATTTTGAAATGTGTGCAGGAGGAGTGATTTGAAACGGGATATTTTCTTCATTGTGTACAGAGTCTGTGATCAACAAGAATAAGGATGCAGCATCTCGCCTTTATTTATAATGAAATTCAGTGAAAGATCCCATTTAAGTAATATACAGATGAATTGCTTTCATAACGATTTTATACTATTCATTTAATGCATCTATTTAGATGAGATAACAACTGAATGAGTATAGCTTTTTAACTCATGATTAAGAGACATGTGGAAAACATCCATGTATCTCATGATAAAGTAATTTATTCAGGAGGACAGGATGTTTATAGCTAATTTATCAGTGATCTGCAAGACAGTGTGTAAATAATTTATCAGTGGTGTACAGGAAATGAACAAAACTATTTTTAGATTTTACTAATTTGATGTGATTATGACCATGTGACTTTCCAATAGCTAGTAGTTGAAATAATATTTTATAATATGATTGCCTATCATTTTTACACCTCTTTCCCCTTTGTTTTTAATTATATTACAGTCATGTGAATATAATACCTGGAATTAGAACATTGTAAACTTAACCTAGCAATAGCTCAATTGTTTTGTATCCTACATAAATTAATGAGTTATTATGAACCGTACTGGAGGGTGAAGGGAGACGATAAAGCCAGATTGCAGTAAGTAGTAACTAACCATGAAGATAAAATAAAATAATAAAACAAAATTCAAAAGGTTTGTAAACTGAATTCTGGAAAGCTAATTAAAATTATTCATATATCAGCCACTTGACATTAGTGTTCTTGAAGCTATATGTTTGATTACAGTGGAAATAGTATATTATGATGACCCCAAACTTCCAGTATTGGTGCTGATCTTGTTAGCTACTGTTATGGTTCTAAAAAATAAATTTGTATTTAATGGTTTGGAATTGTTTAACAACATGTTTGATATTTAGCTCTTAAAATTATGCAAATCAGGAAAGTAACTGCAGAATTGATACAGAAATTGTGTGCCTAAAATGTATTTATAATGTGTAATTTTCCTACCAGGAGTCTTTTTATTTAACATTCCTTTTAGAGCGCATTGAATAACTGCATAACAACTAAAGAGCCACATTTTGCATATGGTAAGAACACTGAACTGTTGGGGGGAAAAATTGTAAACTAGATGTTACGTTACTATTACTAAACATTCTGATGTTGAAGACATTGTGTTCAGAAATAATAATAAAAAAAGGAAGTAAACAGTTACCAGGATTACAAACCATGTATATAGCACAGCAAAAACAAAAGTCTTTTCTCTTATTGGAAAGATATGAAAATGGAACTGAATAAACAACCATAACAATTTATAAGGTGTAGATGGAATAAAATAAACTTTTAATCACATACTGAACATGTAAATGTATTACCATCTTGATAATTGTAACATAGAAACATGCTGAGTACATTCACTGTAACACTCTAATAAAATTGATCACTTCATCCAGAAAGCGTGAGACTTGGACATTATGTGATGCAGACAACAAAAGAATATAAAGAAGAAAAAGAAAGTTGTAATTTGCTAATCCCAATGAAAAAATATAAACTAGTTTTTTTCACAGAAGTGTGAGTATTTATACACATTTGTAGCTGCTGTCACACATCTATTATGTATACATAGTTTCATTTATTGCTTCTGTTTATTATTTGTTTAAAGATCTCACGAACCTGTATATAATTAATTAGAATATAATATAATATGTGAGCATATTCCTCAAAAGACATAATTTAGTTTGACAATTATATTGATTAAATATACCCTGGACAATTATAGTACTTTTGTATTTAAATTAGAGCGATCTTAGTAGGTCAGAACAGTATCTCTTGCTGAAGGGCTCAGTTTGTTTAATTGTTATTTGTATTCCAGTAGTGCAAGGGGCCATGCAGTACTAGGCACTATACAGCCAGAGTAAGAGATAGTCTCTTCACTGAAGATCTTGTAATCTAAATAGACAAGCCACATATAGAGTGAAAGAGAGGGACATCCCATGCAGAGTGAACAGAGGGAATGTCATGTTAAATATCATGTTAGTTCCATGATAGCGAGTGTGTTTGTGTGTGTGTGTGTTATTTTGAGATGGATTTGTATTTATTTCCATTTATGTAAAAATAAAATGTAAAAGGGAAAAACAAAGGAAGGGAGAGGGGATGCAGAGGGCAAGGGAGAGTAATGGAGACAGGAGAAGATCGGGGTCAGAGGAGGAGAGGGAGGGAAGGAAAGAGGAGAGCATGGAGTGAGACTGAAGAGAAAGAGACTGTGAAGGAGGCAGCCGAAGAGATGGTTGCAACGAAAAGCCAATTAGCAAGAGGAAAGGATGTGTGGAGTCAAAACTGTAGAAGGCATATTTTGATGAAAATGCTTGTGTAGCTTGCTCCTGGGAGAGTGAGCCTGCGCACTTGGTTGCTCTGCTCTGGGAGTTTCTGCATTTTTTGCATCCATATGGCTAGGCCTTTTGCATCTACCTTGGCAGAAAGAGAAGGATGTACAATTCTGAGGGAAGGCTGTCCTCCTCCCCGTTCTCCTCCCTTCCCCGCCAGCCCTTGTGGTAATGGTGTACCCGCTGAACTGCTTATATAGTTCTCTGCCAGCTTGAATCTCTAACTCCTGTCTGACTCCAAATAATTTTACTTCTCCAGCCAGATAGCCTCATGCCTACTTGCTCTCTTCAGCTCCCTCCTTAAGCCCTCTACCCTCCCTCCTTCTGACTTTCTTTGTCTAAGTTCTTGACATCTTCTCCAAGGAGATGATTGATAAAATCTAACTTGAGCTTCCTCCATCATCTCCCCCTTCTCCCATCATTCCCTTCCCCAGTACCCTTTCCTTCTTTACCCTGTTTTCTGCCTCAAAGGTAGCTTCCTTATTTACTAAATTGAACCCCTCCCCCATCTCTATGTTGACCGCCTCAAGTTTCTTCCTCTCAGCATACAAAAATTCTCTTGTATTCCCCATCAAAAAACAGTTCTTGGCCCCAGCTATCGCTAACGTCAATCTGGCCTCCCTTTTCTACTTCAAATCTAATTTCCTTCCACATATCCTGTACAACCTTCATTACCTTTCCTCCCAGATCCACTCCAATATAACTTCGGTCTTCTCTATTCCCCAAAATTGTTCTCAGTGACATTTCAAATGACCTCTTCTTGGCTAAGGCTCAACTTCTTTTGTTTTCTATTTTCACACTCCTTGATTTCTTTGAATTGTGATATTATTAGGGAAAATTCCTCTCTTTTTGTTTGTTTGTTCGTTTTCTCCTTGTGTGTACAGGGTTGGCGAGTTCTGAGTGCATAAGCTCCTTGGAGCTGAGAGATATACAGTGGTCAAATAGAGAAGAAGGGTGAGAAGTAGGGAAAACACACTTCTGTATACAAATAACTTGAGGTGATTGCTATTTTATCTGTATTCTTCTCTGTAAAATCAGGGTATTAACACTTGGTTAACTCACTGGGGTGTGGTGAGGATTAATTATTTGATGGTTGCAAAGCTCTACTGCAGAGGCGCTAACATTCTCTAGAATGCACACAAAAACCTCAAGTAGTCCAGACCCCCCCTCCAATCCCTCATCTTATTTGAATTGTCCCTTGGAAAACTTTTTAAAATGTTGCAACTATGCCTAGGCCCCCACATAAATTCCACTTCTATAGAAGCATGAGGACTACTGAGAGACATCAATGAATTCTTAAAGAGGTTGGCTCTGTAGACAACTGAAAAAGTTCTCTCGTAATTCATAGATCCCACGGACCTATTTAAAAATTTGATTCTCTAATAGTCCCCATAGCAGGAAGGTGAAGATATGGGGAAATATCTATCTTTTAAGTAAAATGAGTCAGTTAAGTATTTAAAGGCCTCTAGCAAGATCAGGGCCCCACCATGCTAGTCACTGTACAAACACATAGACTGACTTTACTCAAGTTATGTTTAAAAGCTTATTTTTCCCCTTTGAGCCACAGCAAGGCCAATGTAAAGAGCAGTTTTCTCAGAGATGCATAACTTGAGGGCTGTTACTGTCTCCTTCCACTTAAAATTTTAGGGGGGCTGATCCAAAATGCAATGAAGCCAATGGTGACTTCAACGAGCTTTGAATCAGTGCCATAATTAGGGATTCAGATAGCACAGCGATGAGCATGGTACAAATGCATGGATGGACATTTAGGAAATTTCACATCACCATTAACTAGAAATCAGTTCCTATAAAGATTCACTTGTAGAGAGAACCCCAAGAATTTGAAACAGTGAACACCCGTTATCTTTCTCAGTCAGTCTCAATCATTCTCAACCAGTCTTCACTGATTTACAACAAACCCTCAATCATTATCCACTTTTACCTCCTGGAATTTTTTTTACAGTAGCAAGAAAAAAACCTCCACATTCTTAACACACAGGTCAATGACAGCCCATTATGAGGAAAAGTATTTTAAATCCAGCAAAGTTTGACACACTGTTTGACAAGAGCTTTTTTTTCTTTTCCCTCTGAGAAATAGTTTTTCAACATTAGCTGCAAGGTCCTATGATTAACTTTAAATGCTATTAAACTTTCAGCAGGACTAGCATTTATATTGCTAAATTTAGCTATAGTACTGCTGTTGGTTGCTGATAAGCTAAAATTACATCCTTTTGACTGGCCTGCCATTTAAAAAATATTTTAGGGGATTATTAAGTTCATAATCAGAATTATCACTCTCTCGCCATACTGGGTTTAAGTCTTATGGCTGAAGTGTGATTTCATACTTGACTATCTTTGTTTTCCCAGACAATATGCATCATAAATTTAACAAAGTAGCCATAAAGAGAGCAACAGAGAGAATGCATCCATTTTTTTAATACTTAGACTCTTAAACATATTCTGTCAGAATGGTAATTTGCCATAAAATAAAATAGACCATAACAATTAATTGTCCACTAGTTTGAACCCACAGAGAATTTATTGAAAGAGGCTGTAGTAATGCCCTGGCAGTTGTTTACATTAGTTGTGTGACTCAATATTGTCTTTCATACAGACATGTGCAAAAAGCTTTTCACTCAGAGAAATTCAGGAGACTGGTGCCCTTTTTTTTTTTTTTTTCAAATCTCATAATGAAGTTCCCTTTTCACTAATTGCAGAATTTTTAATCCTCTAAGTAAAAGTAATTTTCAGAAGTGCAACTATTTTTTGAAAATGCAAACAATGCATCCTAATAGTGGGGTAGATGGAGTTAGAAACAGGTGCTCTAGAGGTCAACAGTTAAACTCTACTCACTGTGATCCATTTTGGTTTGGCGACTCTTTTATGAGAACAAGAAAGAGTCAATGTATAGGCTTGTCCCAGATGTATAGGGACAGAATTAGAAATGGGCCTGAACACCTCTCAGCCCTGGCAGTTATTCCAGAGTTAACACTTTATAATCTTACAAGGTGACACGGGGTCAGATTCTCCAGTGCATCGTGGCTCATATGTGCTGAGAAGCTGGCATAATCTGGTCACAAACCCTGCTTAACTGGCCCAAGGAGAATCATCCCATTTTAAGAATGAATCTTATAATATGGAGATCTCCCATCTCCTAGAACTGGAAGGGACCCCGAAAGGTCATCGAGTCCAGCCCCCTGCCTTCACTAGCAGGACCAAGTACTGATTTTGCCCCAGATCCCTAAGTGGCCCCCTCAAGGATTGAACTCACAACCCTGGGTTTAGCACGCCAATGCTCAAACCAAATCTTCAGAGAAGCAGATACAAAGAAGGGGCTCTTAAGCCACCACTCTCCTAGTTGCCAGTGCAGCAGGCCGAAATGGGTGTAGCATGAGAAAAGGGGGCATTGTCAGGATGCTCCTATGACACACTGATCCTGGGCTTTGTGTAGGTTAGAAGAGCCCTTAAGCTGCAGTAACATTGCAAATGAGGAAACAACCATGTACAGAACACCAGAATTGGCACAGTGCAAAGAAAAGTGGTAAGCGACCTTTGCATATCATCCTTCCAAGCTATACTCCCTTGGGTACAGATTTCAGTACCCTTATTCATGCTACAGTGGGATTACAAGAGGAGTGAGGTGTGACATTGCACCCCATAATGCTTTATAGAAATATGATTATGAGTGTAAATGAGTGTAACTGGAATATGTTTTATGCAAGATCTGCCATGTAACATATCTTTGCAAAGGTTATATTCTACTGAATGTATTCATCCTATTTGTATGCATGTATTATTTTTATATCTGAAGTTATGAGCATTGGCTCTATGCTTGTATTTAAAGTGTTTGCTGTAGGAAGCACATAAGGCAGATTTGGTCAACATAGTGTGAAGGGGTTATTCAAGTAATTGGAAGTACTTAGCTAACAATGGACCTTGAGAGATGCAAATCCACATCTGAGCTTTCCTGGGAACATTCAAACTAACATATAAACAATGGTGGTTGCCTGTAAAGAATTGAGTCATGAATGGACATGTGACTTGCCCATGTAAGGCCCTGGGAAACCCCTCCGTTTTGTCTTCAGGAGATAGCCTCTCCACCCTAAAGAGATGCCTGGAAGAAACTGGAACAAAGGACAGTAACTACGGGGGAGTGAGTGATTGCTGGAAGTAAGGAGTCTAGTCTGTCAAAGAAGCTTATTGGAACATCTCTGAGGGTGAGATTTACCGGGATTTAGTTTCCTACTGTATTAGGCTTAGACTTGCATGTTTTTGTTTTATTTTGCTTGGTAATTAACTTTGTTCTGTCTGTTATTACTTGGAACCATTTAAACACTACTTTTTTATATTTAATAAAATCACTTTTTACTTATTAATTAACCCAGAGTAAGTAATTAGTTCCTGGGGGAGCAAACAGCTGTGCATAACTCTATCAGTGTTATAGAGGACGAACAATTTATGAGTTTACCTTGTGATTCCATGAGTAACACATAAAGAACTGCCTTCTGAAATTCAAATTCTGTTATATCCTTCTGACGTTGTCATAAATATAAAGCGAAGGGTAACAACCTTTATGTATGCAGTAACATAAAATCCCTCCTGGCCAGAGGTACAGAATCACTTTACCTGTAAGAGGTTAAGAAGATCAAATAACCTGGTTGGCACCTGACCAAAAGGACCAATAAGGAAAGAAGATACTTTCAAATTGGGGGAGAAGTTTGTTTGTGCTCTCTTTGTTTGTTCCCTCTCTGAACAGAGAGAGAGAGAGATTGAAAAGATACCTGAAATGATACATATAAAATTACAGAAATTGTAAGTAAAGGCAAGGAAATGTGTTAGATTATCTTTTGTTTTAGCTTGTGAATTTTCCCTATTCTAAAAGGGAGTTTTATTTCTGTATTTTTGTAACTTTGAAGCTGAGTCTAGAGGGGAATCCTCTGTGTTTTAAATCTTTTTATTTACCCTGTAAAGTTACCTTCCATCCTGATTTTGCAGATGTAATTCTTTCACCTTTTTTCAAATAAAATTCTTCTTTTAAGAACCTGATTTTTTTTAGGACATTGAAAATTACAGGGGTTTGGTCTGTGCTCACTTTGTAACCAATTGGTTAGTATATTATTCTCAAGCCTCCCCAGGAAAGGGGGTGAAGAGGCTTGGGGGAATATTTTGGAGAAATAGGGACTCCAAGTGGCCCTTTTTCCTGAATTTTTGTCTAAATCACTTGGTGTTGGCAGCAATACTGTCCAAGGACAAGGAAGGGATTTGTGCCTTGGGGAAGTTTTAACCTAAGCTGGTAAAAATAAGCTTAGGGGGTCTTTCATGCGGGTCCCCACATCTGTACCCCAGAGTTCAGAGTAGGGAGGGAACCCTGACAGAGGTAGACCCAAACTGATATTTATTATAATATTTTGAAAACAGACTTTTCTGACATATAGACTGCAGTGTCCCAAATTTCAATTTCAAACCACACCAAGAACATCAATCAAATTTCATGGAAAATTGGTCTTCTGCTGTGATATTGAAAATTCTGCCATTCTGTTTCCAAGGCAATAAGCTCTTAAGAGACCTAATATTATTTTCTTCTGTGTAAAACTGAATTTTTTAAACATGCATTGTACTGTACATGAAACTGGATATAATTTAACATTTAGAGTTACTTAAAATGTATGTTGAAAAAATATTCTGTCATTTGTCCTTTTACACTGTGATTATTTTAAATATTTAGCTAAATTCAAAGTCTTTTGAATCAAGCCTTCCATAAAATGCATAATTTTTATGCTACTTTTGCATGGATACCTGTCTTGTGCTGACATCATCCTGTAAACCTGATCAAAGGACTCCCTTTTCAACTGGGAAGGAGAAAAGAGTTCAAGGCTTATTGGGAAGAATATATTTGTATGATATAGCTACATTCTGGAACATTACTGCCTTTTTTGTTTATATTACAGAGCAATCAGCTAATTGGAGCTTCTTGTGGACATTGAGGCCTGAAGCTTAGCAAGAATCCAAAAAAGACTTATATGGATAATGAGAATATCTGGAGTTACATTGAATAGGATAAAATATATATATAAAAAGTATGTAAACCCTCATGCTTCCAGTCATAAGCAAAGCACTGGATGAAAGGGTTAGGAAGAAGATTCCCCAGTGGACAGGTTACTTCATAATTGTCTACTGCAATACAGCTTTTTTTTTTTTTTTTTTGTATCTTTGTCCCAAGCATCAGGCACTGGCCACTGTCAAAGGTGGCATATCAGACAAAATTACCCTCTGGTCTGGTCTGGCTGGAAATTCTTATTTAGGGCTGATATTTGCTGTGGTGCTTTTTTTTTTTTTTTTTTTTTTTTTTTTTTATAAACAACAGTAGCATAGCCATACAGCCACATGAAACTGCTGTGATTTTAATGATAATTGGAGTAGCTTGAATACTATTTGCCAGTAAAATTGAGTGGTTCGCTTGAAGAGTTTGCTAATCCCTATGGCACTATTTGCTTGAAGGCCAGTGGAGTAGAGAGTAGCTATCCATAAATATTATCTGAGTATCTGTGAGACTTACAAACATCAAAGTGACCTTTCTGTACTGTCTGTATTCATTGTGCATCTGCAGCACAAGTTGCACGTGGGTTTGGCCTTTCTGAGCAGATGTATTTTGTCTAAAATGTGCAGAAATTCTGCAGTTTGCTTTTTTAAAAGCCATCTTGCTCTATCCTTAATTGAACTAACTCGAGAAGGGTAACCTCTGAATATTACAGCGACAATCCATAGCAACAATCCAGATCAATTTCTTTTTGGGAGCAGTAGGGAGGCTCAGCTCATTGGCTGTTTGAATTTTATTTCAAGATACTTATTTCTTTGGAGTGCTTTACAAGATTAAACTATTTATTCTTTTTTTTTTTTTTTTTTTTGGTCACTCTAAACACAGTGATACATAGTTCCTAATTCCCAAAGGCAAACATACAGCCCAATTCTGCATGTGTTATTTTGAAGGCTTTACATCTGAAGAGGGTTTTGCTCTCTCTTTTTTTTCCCAACCAGCATAAAACAATAGGCCATAATTATCTGAGGTGAAGGACATTCGCCTTGTTTTAAAAGGGCATTCATAAAGCTGACGATTGTCAGCCAAGAGGCAATGGGCGCCAATTCAGGGAGCACATAAGGAATATAAATCATTTATGAATCAGGATGTGGCTCAAGTATGCCATCTCTGAATTGACCTTGCACACGTCAAAGCCTCAAAGGGCTCTGGATTTGTAACAAGAACTTTAATCAGCCTGCAGTTACTAACTAAAAAGCATCAAGAGCCCTAAATCAACAGTGTTGTGCTTCATTGTTATTGTACACAGCCAATTGCTGCTCCTGGTGCTTCACTGATATATAACCTTGTGATTAGGTCCTATTTAGAAAGTTTTCGAGAAGGTATTTTGCCTGCTCTCAATGCTTTGCATGCCCTTACAGAATGAGAAAAGTGGACACTATGAGAACAGGATTTTGATAGTGTCAGTTAGTTCTGCGGCCTATTGTTTGTTGCTGGTGGATTTGTTTTGTGTTGTTTTGTGTTGTTTTGTTTTGGGGTTTTTTTGCTGATGAAGTCCCTGACCATTAGATTTGTTCAGTGGGTAATGAAAGGGGGCGGACTGTGTGTTCTTGCTCTAGTGACTTTTTTTTTTTTATAAAGTTGCATGCATTATGCACTATGTCTATTGTACCTGGATTCAAGTGGTTTGCTTTATACCATTGCTCTGGAAACTTTGCCAAAACGTGTGTGTTCGGTTTTGAGGCTGTTTGCAAAATGTGCTGTTGCCCTCTAAATATGTCAGGAAGTCATTTTGAAGAGCATGGTGTCACGGAGTATTGGGGGACTCAGGGCCCTGCACCCCCGGCTTCCTGTGATTCACCATGACTCTCAGCCAGCCAGTAAAGCAGAAGGTTTATTTGGATGACAGAAATACAGTCCAAGACAGGTCTTGCAGGCACAGACAACAGGGCCCCCCTCAGTTAGGTCCAGCTTGGGGTCCCAGGGCATCCCAGCCCACCCCCCTTTGGGGGGTCAGAGTCATCTCTGTCTCCCAGCCATCTCTCCAGCCCGCTTCCAGCACTCTGCCTTCAGCGACCCCTCCCACAGCCTTTGTTCAGTTTCCCGGGCCAAGGTATCACCTGGCCTTCAACCCCTTCCTGGGTTCTCATGTTACACACTCAGGTATGCGCCTTCGGGCAGACTCCCATCCCGCAATGCAGACTATCCCAGCCACACTCCCCTGTCAGCATTCACAGACCACAGTAAGAACAGTCCCAGTTTGTCACACATGGGTAGTCAAAATACAATCCTTAAATACATGTTGTACTAGTCCTTACATCTCTGGTTATTTTCAGGGACTTGGGAGAAAAGCCAGTGCATGTCATGGTATGATTCTGTCTGTTCCCTGTCAGAGAAGCATGATACTGCATGAATACTCTTTCTGGTAACTACTAAAAGATGAACAATTTGGGGGAAGATCACAGAAGGCACAGAGTTCAATTGTTGAGCTGTTCCATGAGTTGCTCTAATGCCAATTGAGGGTCCAGTTTTGAAACTTGTCTAAGATCAAGCATCTAAATCCACATTTGGGCATACCTGTACTGTATGTATTTTAAGCACCTACAATCAGTGCTGATGTAGGTGTGCACCCCAGCTATGTCGGTGCTTTAAAATGGATTAAGTTATCTTTAGTAGAATTATAGCAGTTCTTAGTGGCCCAGCTAAAAATAGGGCCTGTTATTAGTTCTGTACAAACACATAGTAAGAGAAAGTCCCTTCCCCAAAGAGCTTACCAACTAAGTAGACCTGACAGAAGAAGTGTAGGAGAAAAAAAGCATTATTATCCCCATTTTGTAGGTAGGGAACTGAGGCACTCTCAGGGTCTCAGAGCCCGGGCTCCAGCCCAATTCTACATGTCTACACTGCAAGTTTATAGCCCCACAGCCTAAGCCCCACAAACCTGAGTTAGCTGACTCCAGGCCAGCTGTGGCTGTGCCACAGGTCTTTTATGTCAGTGTATATGTACCCGATTTGTCTTAACTGATTATTAAAAAGCTGCCATATGGAAGAAATGGCTTTCTTTTCATTTCTTATCAGTCTGGGAAAGAGAAAGAGAGTCACAGTTCTGTGAGGGTACCGTAGGCATGTACAATAGCCTGCCTGAGAATAAGTGTCAATGATATTTCAGCAACAGTAGTACATCTTGTTCCCCAGCAAAAAGTCAGAAAAAAATTCCACATGTTTTGTTTTTGTTGTTCTCCCTGTAATGAGGTCACTCAAAGTTGCACCTCAGATGCAGCATCTGATTTTCTTAACGTGATGCTTTTTTTTCCCTACTGACTTTAATAATTGTTTGACTAAGGTACAAACAACTCACTCAAGGTTAAAAGCAGTGAGGGGCACAGTGTGCATTCTCACAAAAAAGTAAGAGGGACAAAACTGGCTTTGGCAACTGTGTCAAACAAAGCCATACATCTTGAAGGCTTCAATAAGATCTGGGGTAAGTTTTGGGTTCAAGTAAGTTTTGGGTTCAACTCCTCTTTTTGTGTGATTAGTGGCCATTTGAGTTTGGGTTCTGCACTTTTCACCCTCTTGTTACAATAACCAGAGGGTGAGATCTGCCCTGAGTGAATGGCTGAGCTGAATTAAACCACGCTACCCCTTAATCTTTTGAATATCTGAAGTACACCTTTTGTATCCTATGCAGAGAGTCCCTGGACAACTGGTACCACCAGAGTGGCCTGAAAGTCAATAGATAGAAAACCCAGTCAGTGACTTTGGAGAGAACCTTGGGCAAGGAAGGTAATGTGTTGAGAATTAATAAATATTGTCGTGTCCTGCTTTACCTGCTATTCACAGAATATCTTCAAATCCAGATGACGTAGGGAACTTTAAGGCATAGGGAACTTTATCTTTGGATTTTCACCTCTCATTTGTGTAAGAAGCTTCAGGTCTTGCCCTTTCAAGTTGTTTATAGCATAATCCATTGTTGTCTCCACAACATGGGGAACTCTATCTTTCAAAAAAACAGGAACTAAAAGCTTACAAGAATTCGTGTACAAGTTTAACCAGTGATCAAATGGAGGAGAAAAAAATAATAGGTTATAAGTGGGTTGCACCATGGGGTTGAGACCTGCGCTGAGGCCAGGAGGTTGGTGGACATGCTTGATACACATGGACGGGGAGCAGCTGAGTCTCGCTGAAAGACTGGGGAGAGGTCGTTGTCCAAAGTGTGCACCCAGTTGCATAGGCCAGGGTGCAAACAGGTTTAGTCAGCCCAGAGAGGGAAAGGCAGTGGATGAATAGGCAAGGCGTAGAGCTGGTCAATGTATGCAGCAGGTGGACACAGGGATAGGCTTGGCAGGATGGGATTCAGGCAGGTCAGAAGACTGTCTTGTGTGAGCAGGAGTTTTGTTCCAGCTGTGGTCTGGATGGCCACAGGCCCAAGAGACTAGTTGCTCAGACAAGCGGGGTGGGCAGGAAGAAGAAATATTATACTAAGTGGTGTCCAATCAGCAGTCAGTTGATCCCACTGAGTCGATGGCTGTGCCCTGTTTGTGGTTATCAACTGCAGTTTCCTAGTCTGACTTTGAAATGTGGTGGTGTAGAGGTTAAGGTTCTTGCTTAGCAACTTGTAGGCCTGAGTTTGAGGTCTGTGGTGCCTAACAGGTTTAAAGTAAAGCTCAACAACTTTCAAATAGTTCAGTAATGCACAATGGTTCCATCACTGCTGCAGGAATTTATCCTGTCTATACTGGATTACTTGTCACTGATTGGTAAATTCTTTTCATGAAATGTCCCTTGAGCTGGCAGGAAGGTGTACTGGACATGAAAAGTATCTCACTGCACAGCAGTGGAAGAGGTTATTAAAGGTAATACTGTCTAGGGACCAATTGCTGCCTATTCTATCTGTGCCCTGTGGCCAAAGAGGTCTGTGGAATCACAAGGAGGTAACCTCCATCATCAGGGTGCCTGCATAGATCTTAAACAGCTGCCCATTTCTTTCTCTGCTTTCCAGGTCCATAGTCCTTCTAGGTGCTGGAGAGGAAATAGCCTGTGCTGTGCTTCCAGGAGATGGGGTGGGGTGGGATGCTGCTGGCTGAGTGAGCATCTGGGAAAAAGCTGAAAGGTCCCACTTAACCTTATTTTAGCTGGCTCTTAAAGTGAGCTGTTGGCAGGGAGAGGAAATGGGTTTCCATTCGGCTGCTGAATCCCTGCTTTCCTCACAGAGATTAATAATTTTTTCTTTGATTTAAAAACTGAAGCTATTGGTTCCTCCCTTTCCATATTGAAGGAACTGTGTGGAGATACTTGCTACCCTAGGTGTGATGGGGTCTTCACCCCACAGAAGGCAGAGCAGGTTGGTAGGACAATTAACCTGATAGGCTGCACCTGGGGGGAGGGGCAGGGACTGAAAGCTGGGCAGGGGAAGGCTGAGCAAGCTGGGAAGAGAAGGGGGCTGTAGAAGAACTAATCTGCCATCACTCTCTGGGAGAATGGAGGTGTGTTTGGGGTTACAGAGTCTGGCAAGAAGTACTCTATAGTTACTCCCTGGTAGGAGGGAGTTTGGGCTAGTAAGACTAGGGGGGTTAGAAGATAGAGCAGGAAGGTAGGGAGGAATCCAGGAAAATAGCAACATGGTCTGGGAACAAGCAGACCATAATTGCTAGACATAGGGTCCCTGGACTGGAAGCCAGAGAAGTGGTCTGGCTTGGTTTTCTCTGCCAGCCTCTAGGAAAGTGGCACAGAACCTGGCCTTGGATGGGTAGACTGTCTGGAATGGCATGTGGACAGCTGATCCAGAGGGACTTTGCTACCCAGGAAAGACGGGACTGTACAGTGACTGGCCGGAGGGCTGAGTCACAAAGAAGGAGCACTGCGAGTCCTAGAGAGCAAGGAGAAATGCAGTGTGAACAATCACTGGAAGAGGGGGCATCAGATGTACCCAATGGCACTCTGAGGTGCCCAATGGTGAGTGACGTAACAGGAAAGTAAGAGGGACAGGGATACATAGAGGGCTGTTTGTGAGTGAAGCAATTAACATAAGCGCTCCCACTTTCCTAAGGTACTCTATTTAGTAAGTGCAGGCTGTGCACTGATCCCAAAATATATTGGGCCTTACCATCTGCCCCCAGAATCAATCAGTCCTATGTAGATTCAGTTAATGTGACAGCAAGATGCTATCACACCCCTTTCTAATGTATAAGCTGGCCAGAGGTCTTGACCCAAAATGAGCTGTAAGGAGTTGCTTTTGCCTCCAGGAACTTGGGCCAAGGTCAAATCTCAAGTACATTTGTATATCTACAGTAACTCTACTGGAGTTACTGTAGAATTATACTGGTGTAACTGGGAGAAAGAATCAGTCCCCTCCAATTTGTATATACTCCTAGTGCAGAAAGGCATACAGAAACGTCAATTAAATGTAACCATGAGCTGCTAATAATGGAACTGCCAAGCAACTGAATGCTCCAATCAATAGAAAACTACTGTATATTGAATCAAATTAACAAGCATGCTGGCTCCATCATGTAATAAAAGTTACAGTACATTAAAGGCAAATCACTGTCTGCATGTGTGGGTGGTCGACTTAAAATTCTTCAATCAGTATTACTGTTATGCTGGAGGCAGCATACTAAATATAGCAAACAACTTCATTGTTCTTGAACTGGGAACTGGATAAAATTGTGAAGGATTAATTGGAAGTGGCAGAATCCCGAATGGGAGCCTCTAGGCTTCCTATAGCAATATGACCCCAACATATAACGGCCATATAATCAAGTGAGCAAACTATTTAGATTCTTTGTTTCTAGCTTCTATTTATTTTACTGCTTAACCCTCTGCTTCATATAAGATCTATGTATCTTATTTTGAAAGTTGAAGAATATATTTTGGTAATCTTCTGAAATGTACAGCTCAAGAAAAGATTTTTTTTTGGTAAATATAATACCAAAATTAAAAAAGAAGTATTGAAATATTAATTCAAATTAACTCTTATAAGTACCGTCACCTACTATAAGGATAGTGTTGTCTACTACTTTGATCTTTCCTATTTTTTGTTCTTCTAATTAATTAGCCTTTTGATACTATCTTCATAATCTTGCACCATAGTACCAACAAATTAGCTTAATTGTTTTTTAGAAATGAAGTCTACAGTAGTGAAATCCAACTCCCTTGTAAAATGATTATTAGATTTCAAAATGCAGAGCTTAACTTCGATATGAGATACATCTCAATATAGCAAACCACATTGACCTCTACTACAAAGAATGATCTTCTATCCCACAAATTCTCCTCTGTTATATCTTAGTGAAAAATAGATTTGTAGTTTTTTACAGCAAACAAAACAAAAGATACATATTATGTTGGGAGCTGAACTATTGAAGTGTGACTGAAAAATGGCTTTGGAAGGAGCATCACAGCATCCCATGTTTATTGTCTCTCATGGGTTTGCATATGTAATGTGACCAGTTTACATGTAAAACAATGTATTTTCCAATTGTCAACTTGGGATCTGAGAGTCAAGCTATGATCTTTCCTTCTCATGCAGCATCTGTAATAAAGGTTCTGGGGATAGCAACTCTTACCTATGGCACAGGGGTTTTTTGACAGTTAAGTAGTAAATGTTTGCAAAAGGTTTTTGACATGCTAAAATTCACTGGAATGCAAACAATCTTCCAGAAGCCGAGGACCAACTAACCTTTAGCTCCCCAGCATACATGGAAAATTCTTATCTAAAGGTTGGCAAGTAAGCACAAACACCAAGGACCTAGGCTCCCTTTCTTCAGCACAAGTTTTATATAAAATGAATCTGCCTGAAAGAACCATTTCTTTGAACCATCATGAAATCGTAAGATGGGCCCTGTACATAGTTGTGTTACCATACTGGAATGGGGTAAGCTACCAAGAGAGGGAAGGATGTCAAAAGTTGTTTTGTGTAAACCTAGAATTCTGAGCAGTGCTGCTTGGGCAATACCCAGCTGACTGGCCAGATCAGGGAGAAGAGAGTGTGCTGCACTCAGTAAAAGGGTGGACGTTCTGGTCTATGTTCCCTCCATAACATACTGGTTAGTGTGGATTATGAATTCTCTTTCTATGTCCAGTCCACAGAGGATGCATCTGTTACCGCCCCAAGCTTCAGAACTTGGCTTTTGAGTTCAAGCTGTAGAGACTAACATTTTTAACTCTGGAGATTCTCAGGTCAATCCTCAATGTGTCAGCCCAGATGGCAGCTATATCACCTCCATGCTACTGGAGTTAGTGAACCCCAATAAAGCTGTTTTGTGCTGCTCTAGTGGTGCAATACAGCATTAAAGCTTGAATAAGTGGTCAGGTAAGGAATCTCCCAGACTAAGTACAGATTAAGGTCAATGGGATTTTTACCCTGGTCTTCAAATTGAGTAGAACGAGACTATATGCTGGGCTATAACTTGTTTTGTTAGCAAAACTCACTTTATATCTGTTCAGACTATTTACCCTCCCCCCCGGCCCATAGTTCTATTTTCTCCTGGCACTGAAGTCTGAAATTAATTTCCATTTAATAGATGACTGCATGTGTGGATTTGTTTAATGTTTATGCAGTTTGAAGATGATTTTATTTTTACATATAGACCCGTTTAGTGTGTTACTCTGAAATGTATGTATTTCAATATCATGCATAATAGCTGCTGGCTATCTATTCTGGATAAGAATAATAAAGAGTACTTATGGATGCTTGGAATAAATCTATATAAATTATCCCTGGAAGTAACAGGATATGATAGCAGCCAGAGGCAAGAAGGAAACAAAATTAATTGGCAAGGCAAGCAAAGGAGGGTGGGAAAAGTTTACCCTTTCCCTCAGGCCTTGAACACTGCTGCATCTTTGTCACAAGTGGTGTATGTTTAACAAGGGCAGTGGTAAAATACTTAGTGCTGGAAGAACTATGAAATGAATCATGGACTTTCATGGAAGGCATTACCTAGATTAAGTAAAATTGAATCGCTGCTTGGTTCCTGGGAAAATAAAAATTGCCCTTATGTGTGCAGTAACTTGTCCTGTTAATAATATTTATTATATAATCTTGCTTTTCTCATCACAAAAGCAAGTGAATAATTTAATTTGCTCAACAAATTTAGCCTCTTTTTTCATTTCTTAATCTCCAGTTACAGATTATGATTTCTGTGAATTTACATGTTTGAAATTATACAGGTTTTTTTTCAGAATTTTTTTTTTAACTTTGTAGACAGATAACATACTCTTTGCTACAAATATTCAGTACTCAGTGTTTGAAATTCTCGCTGTTAGTTGTGGCTGGTCATATAAACCACACTGCATTGTTTCTGTTAAGTAGATGAGCATAATTCCCATAATCATAAACACAAGAAGCCACTGGGGATTTGACTCTCTCAATAACTGGTAAGAAGTTTAGGGAGAAGTAGCAGATAAATGGGATTAGGAAATTTTAGAAAATGTTAAATTTCTAACCTCCAACACAACTTTTAATAAATTCAATTGATTATAATAAAAACAATGGAGAACTAACGAGTTATATGTAACTAGAAGTTTCTCATTTTCTTTCACTGTTGTAACTATAAATCACCTGTATTTCCCCCTTTTACCCTTTGTTCAGAGGCATCCCTTGCTCTGCTCTGCTTTCATTCCAATTGTAAACTCCTCAAGGAAGGGACCTGTCGGTTTTACTTGCCTCTAAAGTACCATGTATATCTCTGGCATTATATTCATAATAAAACTGTTGATGGTGAATTCTTTGTTAGAGTTTCCTGTACATTTTTAATGAGGCTAATCTGCATAGCCGCATATTTCAGATTGCCCCGAAAGGCTTTTATCATCAATTGCTTGCACTGACTTCCCCCAAGGGCAATAGGCTGGAGTGAGAGGTGGAGATCAGAAGCCAATACAGAAAATAGCTAGAGGACTGAGGACAGAAGGTGGTACCACAGGAAAGCAGCTGCCAGCTGAAGCTTCAAGAAAACTCTAAAGAACTGGCAGACATGTTATACTTGCCTGAATCCAGAGGCCTTCTGTGGACTATCTATAGCACTTGCCTATTTAATAAAGTCAGACTGCCAGTCTGGGAGTCTTTTTTTTCGATAAGACTCAAGACAACCTGATCTTCCCTGAGCTCTTGGAGTTATCACAATATCAACTCCTGGCTGGAATTAAATCCTCACTGGTGGATAAAAATAAGGGACAGCGTATGCATAGTTGTATAGTTCAAAATCCTGCATTCAGTGTACTAGTTTTCATTTTGCTGTGTACAGTAAGTTTTAAGTGGCACTCTATTTGGCTGGTATCAATATGATGAACAATGGGCTTTTATTGTATTGTATAAAATGGAGGTGCCCTGAAGTAAACCCAATTGTGAGAAAGTAATTTCAGCAATGGGGGGTTATATCTTAGCAATGTGTGTACTGTTTTGAATTCTGATATACTTCAGTAAGACCTTCCATAACTATCTTAACCCACAAAAAAATTGGGGTTGCTTTTGTGCCTACCAACATAGGTATTTCAACATCAGTTTTAATAACTATTGGATGGTTATATACTTGGTCTCATAGATTAGAAGTGGTTAATTTTTGTTCAAGAGAATTGGTAAACTAGATAATGGGATCGCTGCTTGAAACTTAAAGGGCAAAAAATAGTGATAACTACACAGGAAAATCTATTACTATGAGTATAGCATTAACACCCCCTTGAGCACTGGACTAGGACTCTGGAGACTGGGTTAAGTCCTGCCACTGGTTGGCTGGGTGAGCTTGGGCAAGTCACAGCCCCTGTCTGTGCCTCAGTTTCACTATCTATAAAGGGGGATAATGATACTGATCTCCTTTGTACAATGCTTTGAGATCTCCTGACAAGTGCTAAATAGGAGCTAGGTATTTTATTTTATCTTTTTATGTGACTTTTCATGTGTTATATCATGCTGTGTGTAACCAAGTTCTATTTCAAAGTGATCTCACCTGAATGGATATATATTTGAAAATTGAATGGGGGAAATAATTACAAGAATTAGGAGGAATAGTGAGCCACTTATGCACTACAATTGGCCCTGCGGGCTTACAAAAATGATACTGAATTAGTGTTCAAATAGAAATTTTTCCTTTTGTCAGATTGCTCTCTCAAAAGATGACTTCCTATTAGAATAAGGAAATGTTATTGCTCCTTTGATAAAATTGCACCATTATGCCTTGATCCTGCAGTTCCTTGCATACTGAAGGAGTGTTGCTTCCATGTAGAACCCCTTTGACTTCAATGGGGCAGTAAGGGGACAGTAAGATGCTCCACTAAAAGGGGCAAAATACCTTCCGCCCTCCACAGAGCAAGCAGGAGAAGAACTTTCACCCTTTGAGTTTCTTCCTTCCTTTCACAGTCTTCATTCTCTGGTGCTGAGGTACTGCAGTGAGTCACTTCACCTTTGGGGGAGGGATAGCTCAGTGATTTGAGCATTGGCCTACTAAACCCAGGGTTATGAGTTCAATCTTTGAAGGGGCCCCTTGGGATCTGGGGTAAAATCAGTACTTGGTTCTACTAGTGAAGGCAGGGGGCTGGACTTGATGTCCTTTCAAGGTCCCTTCTAGGTCTAGGAGGTGGGATATCTCCATTAATTATTATTCAGACCACATTGTAAAGTAGTTGTAACCTAGCTCTTCATAGGGATATCTCTGGGTCCTCATAGAACCTCCTTCTTCAATCTTACTTACCATGTATGTTAGTTCTTTAGAGCTCCCCTTGACACTTCAGTTGACAGCTGCTTTCATGCTTGGGACCATGTTTCATTCTCAATCCTTCCATATCCATGTTTCTCATTTGTTTCTGGTTTCATCCCCTCAACATAAATAGTTGCTTTTGGGAAAACAGACGAAGTTGTCTGACTTCAGTATACTAGAGCATGGACAGTAAGGGCCAGATTCTCCCTTGGACAGGCACATGGAACTCCTATTCCCTTCACATGTATGTGAAGACAGAGTTTTGCCCTAATTATTTACTGTATGATTTTAACACACTTCCATATGAAAAATGGTTATTTTATAACCCATATTCACTCCACATGTATACATAATCAATAACGTGCCCACTCAACTAGAAATAAAGTAAAATAGAACCAGGACAGTGGTGCGAAGGTAGAAGTTACAATAATTTCAGTATCAATTCTATGTTGTCTATTTCTTCAGCATAAACACAATTATTGCCATAACAATTTAGTTGCTCAGGAACCATTGCATTTTGGAGCATAAGCTGATTATAAGGTTCCAGAACATAGTGATGCTCTGCTAAGATTATATATAATATTTTTTTTTCAATCAAGAAGAAATGAGATTTAAATAAAACCAAAAACCTTTTCCAGGATAAATACTGCTTTTTGTCCATTTTTGTTAGTACTTTTACAAAGATGTGCTGAACCAATTGAGTTATCGCTCTGAACACAGGTGTACCGAAGCGTAGTTTACTAACTGGCAGTCTGGAGAGGGATTGAAACAGACTTCTTAAATTTGGGGGGAAACATTCCAGTGTAAATCTTAATAAAGCTTTCTATGTTTACTGATGTCAAGTACATTTCTTAAAATATCCAGTTAATTTGTCCCTCTCGTGGTCTCATAGGTATAGATGCCCTCTTAACTTCACTGTCTCTGAAATTGTATCATCATAAAAGCTGTCTAAGTACTATATATAATGGATGTGTACACATACAAAAACTAGAGATGGTGGTAGTATTGATGCTAAGGTACAGTGGTTCATCCTTGGATCACAATGCCAACAAATGAACACGTTACTTCAATTTTTGGAAAGGAAACAGATTACCTGATTTTTTTTATCCAAATTTCTCCTTAAGCCCCATTTACTTTGCCTTGATTTAATTCACTGTTAACTAAGGTTCTGTCTGCTCCCACCTCACATACAATAGTTTGTAGGTGCTTCTGGACAAAGAGCTCTCCTAAACAAGTGTCAGATTTTGCTCCCGGTTATACCAATGTAAATCTGAAGTAACTGCATTAAACTCAGTGGAGTTCATCCAGATGTATAGTGGTGTAACTAAATGCAGAATTTATAGAGTAAGTATTTTGTAATGTTAGTTGTAACTATGGTGCTCTTATTCCAGTATATAAGTAATAAAAAAGACAATATATGGAATGATTATCAGGTATATTAAATTGTATTAGCATTTTATAGTGGTAGTTTGCCTAATTTTTCATGAAATATTACAGATATTGCAATTGTGCAGGTAGATATCCTAAAACTGACATAAAAAAAGGACATAGCGAAACAAAAATGTGATCACTACATGAAAAATTATGGTGTGAGGTATTGTGGGTTTGGCAATAAAAACTTGATAAAGTTGCTTGTAGTATCATGTGCTTGCAACATAGAACCATCAATCAGTGCAAGTTCACTCAAAACTGGGCAAAGATTTGTGAATTTTACAGGATCCGATTCAATGCCCATTCAAGTCAATGGAAAGACTCCCGTTGACCTCATTGGGCATAAGATCAATGATCCTGGACTGAGTAACAAGTTTTGTAACTAAACTCAAAGCCAGGCAAGTTATCAGTGGCAATGAAAGTATATTGCAGCTTTAATCAATACCTGTCCTTTTCCAAAGGAAAACAGTCAGTATGATTTTTTTTAAGTTGCTACTGAAACATGTGAATGGTGAGCAGAGGCAGAGTTCAGCTATTATTCCATTTCCTTCTGAGTTCCAAAACAGCCCTGATCATTAAAATAGATTGTCATTTCTCTAATCTTATATTGTTTTAAATAATGATATGTTGCATAAGGTTATTTATACCTGATCATGCTTTTGTTTCTATTGTTTATATTTTTGGATGCCGTGTTTTATTTTCCTGTCCTTTCCCAGAAATTGAATCCAAATGAGGGAATAAAACTGACACTTTTAGAAAGAAAGTGAACTTTTTATTTCACATACCCTGTGGCCTGTCAACTTTGTTAATTTCCTGCATGTTGCTGTTATACTATATATCAGGCAGGAGTGTGATTGCAACTGGCAAAAGTGCTTTTCAATGCCATACTTTATTTATCTACTTGATTTGACTACCCAACTGACTTCAATCAAGACATGCCATCACACTCGGTCTTATTAAATCATAACTATTAATTATTGTTTGTATTGGCATATATGTGTAATATGTGATCACATAATTATACTGAATGATATATTGTCTAGTAGATTAGATTAGATTTTGTATAGTGGTAGTTTCCTAATTTTTCCTGAAATATTTCATGTATTGCTCCTATTAGTTATGTTACACACATTGCTGGTGGTGTTTTTCTGACACAATTTATTTGTTTGGATTTATAATATAAACCTTTAAATCAGTTCTCATTCTGTGGATCTGTTGCAATCATATCTGCAGAAATAAAATCTGAATAAGATTACGGATGTGAATTAGTCCTGACTTTGTTTATTGCAGACAGCGATCACTTTAAGATTGGTCCATCATTTGGACTACGAACTGGACTTGGGCCGGTTATCATATTGCCAGCTTTGGGGAATGAGAATTCAATGGAATCCTTTTCAATAATGTTATAAAAATGGGCTTTGAAGTTGCTAGTATTTAAATCCGTTATCCTTATAAAATAGCTATGTAACTTGTTTTGTCACCCCTTGCCGAACAATCTGTCATGTAAGCCCATGGTAATTTAACTTGTCTTTCTGATCCAGTTCATCCACTCATCCCACAGTTTATAAATTCCTCTGGTGCAGTTGCTGAATATTTGGATAGCCTTGTACTGGGTTCAGAGGTTGACTTTTGTCACTGGTGAAGGCTTCAGTTCCTATTAGCTAGTCCTGCCTGTTCTTCTAAGATCATTTGAAGCGGAAAAGGTAACAAAGTATGGGATTTTCTTATCTGGGTATTTTGAACTCTGCTTAACTTCTATAACTTCATGTGACTAGATGCGGAGGAAAAGGTTCTCTTTAGTAACCATTTGTAAGGGCTTGTATCTTCCCTGGATCCCTATGAGCCACTGACAGCAGCATGGTGCTGCTCTGTGCTGCTTCCTGCTGCAGTTTGGGTGGGGTTATGACTTTCATTGCCCACCTTCAGTGATCAGCATTGGCAATGGTGGCCGTGGTACCTCCCTGTGAAGACCTCAGAGGGAATAGTAGACTTTTCTGAACTTGCCAAACAGAATGAGCAGGCCTGACGGCAGGGTCTTTAGGTAAAATGATACAAATTTATGAATGGTTGTTTACATTAGTTTAACCAGGGCTTATATTAGTTTAGCTTGCACCTGGAAGATTTCATAATCAGATAGTATCTTGCTTCTTTATTTTTCTCTTTCTCTATTTGAAAAGTGGTGTTAAGCATAGGAAAGCCAAAGGACTTCCAAAGCTACTGTAGGGTAAATTCGGTTATTGTTTCTGACAGTATTTAAACACTGTTAAATTACCTAACTAAAAATAAATAAATATCAGAATTTATCCTGCCACAACTTTGAAAGATCCTAGTTGATCACACTCTTTCCTATGTTTCAGTATATTTCCTGTGACTCAAATTATGGTCTTGATACTACAATTGAATCTGCCAATATGAACCCCAGTGCTTGTGTGGAGTCCTGTTGACAGGTGTCTGGGTTCATGCTAGGAGGACCCAATCTTGCAATCCAGTATGTCAACAGAACAATCTTCTTACTGACTAATATCGGCAAAATTACATCTCTTGCTAGAAGACATAAATGGAATTTTGTTTATTGAGCTATTGAAACATGACAGGAACTTCTAAAATAGTTTTGAGACTGTATATTGTATAGATGGAGAAACATATGATAGTAACAAGTATCAGGGGGTAGCCGTGTTAGTCTGTATCTACAAAAACAACAAGGAGTCTGGTGGCACCTTAAAGATAACAGATTTATTTGGGCATAAGCGTTCATGGGTAAAAACCTCACTTCTTCTTGCATCCGAAGAAGTGAGGTTTTTACCCATGAACGCTTATGCCCAAATAAATCTGTTATCTTTAAGGTGCCACCAGACTCCTTGTTGTTTTTATATGATAGTAACAGACTCTTCCTACGTAATAAATATTCATTTTGCTTAGATTTTAGAAGTAAAGAGCACCATTTTCACAACTTTTGCATAAGTATCTGTAATCCATTTGCAAATTATGCAGATTATTCATGTAATATCATATCAGAACTGTGGTAACAATGATGACAAATACTGTATTCTCCTCTCCATGAAAATACAGAACTCTTATTAGCATTCAGTGGTCATTATATCCAAAGGAAAAATATTTCCCCAGGTTTTAAATCTCCATCCTTCTGCCACAAAAGGGGGGGAAAATCCCCAAATATTACACATTATAATGGATTATCCTTTTAAATATGTTCTGTTAAAGGCAGAGAATCAACTTAGAAAGAATAATTCAAATGTTCTGTTAAAATTTCTCATGTTTTCCGTATCCAAACCCAATAGCATCTGTTGTATTGTTTTCATTACTTTTTTAAATGTCATCCAAGATGATTGCCACCTTCCTTCTATAATCAACAAAAAATAACCCTATCTTGGCAATTTAAAAAAAATCAAGATGTGATAGTAGGACAACAGCTAATGTGTCCTACTTTAACTTTAAAAATATTGTAATAGTTCAGGAATTGCATATAATATTAATATGTTTTTAGTATCTACATTTTGGGAGAATACATGGCTGGGGAAATGCCAAAATACAATAGAACAGACGTAGTCTCATTCCTGGGGTTTCTATCACCAGTAAAGTTGTTCAGGGGAAGTCTACAGGCCCTTGTCCAGCTCTGTGCTGTCCCACACCATAAGAAGATACTGGAGAGGATCTCTGAATGGTTTAGAGCAGTGGTCCCCAACTTTTTGACGAGCCACGGAGGACTGTGGCGGCGGACGAGCATCCGCCGAAATGCAGCCGACAAGTGGCAATATCAATAGGTGTCACCGCCGAAATGCCGCTGACAAGCAGCGTCATTCAGAGGAGGCGTCGCCGCTGAAACACCATCGAAAATCGGCGGCATTTCAGCAGTGACGCCTCTGGATGCTGCTGCTTGTCGGCGGCATTTCGGCGAGTGCTCGTCCGCCGACCAGTACGCGGGCTCACTTAGACGCTCCAGCAGGCGCCATGGTGCCCACGGACACCACGTTGGGGACCCCTGGGTTAGAGTAGTGATGTAGACATGATCCATAAACATAGCGAGCGCCATGGGCTGCTCCTGCAATCCATTGGACGTAGTAACAATTGCAAACCAACTGCACTTGGGCTGCACCATGTTCTGCTTCTGGGCTGTACTGAGAATTCTTATCTGCTCAGATGTAAGTTCCCCCCCACACACAGCTCATTCACCCCGACTTTGTTCGGGGAACAAGAATATCACCCACATTGAGTTGTTGCTTCATAGCATTGAGTCTCATCCTTGACAAACATCATCTGCCATAGAACTAGTCTACTGTTTTTGCATAAATGTAAAATTGAAATTAGCTAGTCAGAGAACATTTTGCTTGGTAGTATTTCCTGTGTTCACTGAAGGAAAAAAGAAAAAAATCAATTTTTATAAGTGTCATTGGAGGGAAGACAGTGAGCATTGTAAATCACTAACTAAACTATTTTTAGGAAGTGGAATTCTAGTTTTTCTTGGTATATAATAAATACTTAACCTGAACTCCTCCTTATTGTGAAATGCTTCAGAGAAAATCATTCTAGTCATGCCAATATTCTTTACTGTATCACATTGTCTCAAAGCTCTTGCCTTCTCAGCTGAGCAAGAGCTACTCATTTGAATCTCCAGATGAAGAAGTGGGGAAGATCAGGGGCTGCTCATCTAAAGAGGTACTGCTGTGCACTAGCTGTTGAGGAGAGACAGGACGTGAGAAAAGCCTTCTCTCTGGTACTCTACTTGCTGGTCAAAACATGGGGGGAGAATAAGCATTACTCCCCCATACCTGTGTGTTCAAAGTAATGTCATCGGTATAATCAAATTTCTGTGATGATCTTTGGAGAAGATCACTGGTATAGATTTAAAATTTTATTAGAAAATATTTTAAAAAATAAACGATACAGAAGATTTGAAGCGTCAGTTATTCGTCATTGGGGGTAACATACAGAGTATAGGGGGATGCTAGTATTTTGGGGTTGGGCAGCACACATAATATATACAGACTGCAATGTCCGCAATGGAGGGGGTAAATGGTGGGCGGGATCAAGATACAGCCGACAAGCGGTGAGGATCCATCACTCATACAGAAAGTACAGACAGTCATGGGTATAAGTAAGCGGGCTGGGTAATGGGGATGGGGTGACCCTCACGTAATGGGGTTCAGTTAGGTTCGGTGGGTTCAGGGCTCAGGGGATAAAGTTCAGTGGGGGGGGCAGGGGGGAGATTATAGGTCTCTTCCCCCTTGCGGGTGCACGAGGTCTCCCCAGCTCACTCCCGGTATTGGCGGTGGCCGGTGATGGCCATGTTTGAGACTACATGGCCTGCTAACCTGGTCACAAAGGAAAACAGAAAACCTACATTTCATCAGGACTTCTCAGAAGAATTTTTTCACTGCATTGCATGGGATAACTTTTCTGGCTTTCAGGATGAGGCTGTTCTTCCAAATGGTGTTATGGGCAGCTTTCTTAGACTTTCCTGCTGCCTCAGTCTGAAGGTTTTCACTGCAATCCCACCGCTGTTTGTGACATCAGGGCTAATATTTGGTTCAGTGTGGCTGCACCCTGGTCAGAAATCCTTTTGTTCATTTGGTAACATTACTTCTACAAATGTCATAATCCTTGCCATAAATATTCTGTCCATGAACTCTACGGCATGTAGAGGAGCAATATAGGCTGCTATGATGAAGGATTACTTGTTGGATTCCCAGGTTTGGCAATGGCAATAACAATATCTTCATGCCAGGTCTGGAGCTTTCCCAGCTTTTGTGAGTGAGTAGGCCTTATTTACCTCCTCGACAGTGAATGGCAATGATGGGGGAGAAAAAGGCCAGTAGCAAGCTGATTGGTTGGATCTCTCTGTACATTTTGTGCTCAGTAGTCTTGTCCCCTGGTGCTTTTGATTTCGTAAACATTTTTGTGATTGCATCAGCTGAGACCTCTGGAGCACCTCTGTGTGGTATCATCGTCCTTTCTCACCACTGGTGCCTCCTGTATGTTACCAGTGACCTTATTAGGTCTTCAGTGACTTGCTTGAACCCCCCAAGGTATTAAAGAATCCAATAGTCTACTTGCCCTTGCTAGGGTCTTCATCCCTGGCTCTGGGCCCTATAAATTCAGCCCTTTATTCAGGGTTCCAAATAAACTTCATCCCCTTCTTGGGGTTTATGTCACCTGTAGCCAGCATGGGAACCTGGGCCCACTGACTACTCTGGATTCCAACCCAAGGACACTATGCACAACAGCCCCATACTGCTGACTTCAATCTCTCACTGCTTGGACTCTTCCTACTGGGCCTGGTTTTCTTGGACTCTTCCTTGGACTTTTGGACTCATCCTACTGGCCCTGCCCTCAGGTCCTTCTCCCTCTGCAATTTCAGTGCAAGTTCAGCCCACCATAAACTCCAGCTACCTGTTGAGCATCTTTGGCAAGAGAGGAGCACCCTTCTTCACGCCTCTAGTCCCAGCCAGGAACTTTTATCTGAGCCTTCTGAGCTTTGATCGTCTGCTTCCATTACACCTTTCTAAGCAGACCTGGAGCTTCCACTTTTGCTGCTTCCTGGTGGCGTGCAGTAGGACAGCAGGGTCTCCTGTAGGGATCCACAAAGGCCACGTTTACCCAGTTACAGTTTCAATGATGCACTGGGTTTGCAGCCCCAGGCTGCTGCAACAAAAGCCAGGCTTTGCAGCTGGAGTGAGCAAAGTCCAGAGCTTAAATTGTCTTCATCTTTTTTGACAACAGCTGAATTCTATGACTCTGGTAGAGATAAGCAACAGAGGGTCCTGTGGCACCTTTGAGACTAACAGAAGTATTGGGAGCATAAGCTTTCGTGGGTAAGAACCTCACTTCTTCAGATGCAAGTGCATCTGGTAGAGATGTTGCTGTGTTCAGGTCATGAGATTTTTTGGTTTTCTTTAATAGGCTTTTTGTTTCTGGTTTTCAGCCTGTGGTGTATCCCTTTTGAAAGCCACAAGAGATGTTTTTTCTTGCAACTCTTTGGATGAGCCAGATGAAACAATTTTAATTTTCAGGCTTCAGTGGAATCATGTTGATTGTGGTCTCAACTACCACAATGAATCCTGGCCAACTTGCCTTTCAAAAGTTCCATCACGGTTTGGGCAATGACATGATTACTGGACATTCAGTCACAATGTGGATTATCACTGATACTTTCTGACTGTGCAGAAAGTTGTCAAGAATAGTTCTGGACCTGTTCTGAGGAATTCAGAATGAGTCTTTGAAGATCTGGGTTGCAGTCTCTGTTCCAGCAGACTGCATGAAAAGTGCCTCTGTCTTTTTCATCGAAAGGAGGTGTATCTTCATTTGTTGATCATTCTGCAAGTGCTTTGCCCACAGTATTATTACAATTTCTTGCCCATATTATGTGGTGGCTATTGAAATCACTGACACACAGCTGGGTGATAGGTTGTGGGTAATGGGGGGAAAGACAGTCTGTATTTGGTGGTTTGTACATGTTAATCACTGTTACCCTACTGATTCTTGTTGAGATAGATGCCAGGAATAACTCTAGAACCTTCACTATCATGTCATAATCCTTCATGTCCTGCTTGATGTATGTGGCAAGACCATGTTTTGGATGACAGCGTGAGACTGTAGCCAGCAATATGGCAGCATGATTCTTGGGCATCATCTTTGATATGGGATTTTTGCAGGGTGATTGCAAGACAACATGATTGATGTATAATGCAGGCTGGGCCGTCACTTTTAAATCAGAACATGTCTTTGGTGTTCAACTGGCAAATTTGTAGAGCCAGGCCTATGATTCTTTTGAAGTGACTCTGGGAGCGGGGTGGGGAATCACTTTTTGCAGAGTACCTACTTCCATTACTTCCAGGACTTCACTTAGCAATGTCTGAATGCCAATTTGAAGACATCAGTTATGCCTTAGCATGTAACAGGTCAGACCATGAGACAGCTCTCATCGCTGGCCCATGGAGCAGGGAAGAGGCAGAATTCCTTCTTGCAGCCCCTCATTAGGTGGCAGAAGTATGGCACTGTTACTTTGGGCTAAACCTAATGGCTCAATGTATCTCTAACAGAGAACAAGCGGTATCCTGTATTGGAATACTCACTTCAAGAGTATTAACAAACAAACCCTGAAGAGCGAAAAAGAGAGACAGAGAACTGGGGACAGGGGATGGAATGGATAGTAGGTAGAGGGAAAAGTGGTAGATGAAGAAGAGGGAGAACGAAATAAACTAAAAAAAACAAACAAAAATCCCCAAATTTTGCCCAGCTGGTACAGGTGAAAAAGTGAGGAAAGTTCTTCACTAAAACTTTCTTTAGTCCATATTAATGGATTTTTTTTAAACATTTTTTTTAAAGAAAATCACCATGTTTGTTATACTTTGCTGGGAAAATATCAGTTATTTTAAACAATACAGGTGCAGATAGAAACTTTAACTTACCAAATGTAGAGTAAATCTTAACATTACAAACATATTCCATTACTACATGCGTGCAGGCAATCCTCATGCAATAATTAGCATATCAAATAATATGTATCCATTACAGAATTTAATTCTTTCCTTTTTTTGGCATTCACTTGTGGTGACACCCGCTTGTGCATGATCTTGCTTAGTTCCCTTGCCTTTAGCATTGTATGCTAAATTGGAGTTACTTAGCATGTCATCACTTTTTCTTGATTACATTTTAATTGCAAAAAGAAAATTACACATACATTTACATATTAAAAATCCCTCTCTCCTGTTGAAACTGTATATTTATGCATGTACAGTAACAATAATTACTGTACTGGTTCTTAATACCAAAATATCACAAAACTGTCTGGGATTTATTCATGTCTAAGTAATCCTTTTAGACACAGTGCATGAAAACAGAATTCCATGTGACAACATCGTACTCCCTGCAGCAGGAGCAAGCACAGCTGGCTCTTTTGAGTCCTACTCAGCTAGGTTTCCTTAGAAACCATTTGCTATTGAATGTAATTTCAAATTACTAACAGATTCTGCATGTGTTTTGCCTTGCAGTTTGGGGTCAGTTGTGCAAATGCCAACCATTTTCCAGCTTTCCAGTTAAAGTGAGAGTAGTTCTATTAGTGATTTCCTTTTTACATATTTGCTGCCTGAAAAAATTGGCTGTGGTTCTCCCTAAACTCCCCAATAAGAGCTAAAATGTTAGCTCATAAGAATGACTTATCATTTGAAACATTGCTACCAACACTAGGAATGGAACCACATTTATTATGCAGGTGGAGAGCTCTGTTTACTAGTTTACTGATGCTTTATGACACTCTTGTTGTAATAAATACAACAAATACAAATATAGGGATTAACAGATACACACTGAATATACTAACGCAGGATACTGCAATTAAAAACATGAACTGGAGTTTATAACAGTGATTGGGGGGAAGCAAATCTGACTGTGCAAAATCATGGGGTTTGTCCATAAAATGCACAATGCAGATTATTAGCAGTGAGGGATAGTAGGGTGGCCATATATCCAGTTTTGGCTGTGACAGTTCCCTTTTTAAGTATAACCCTTGTGCCAGGTGGAGCTGGCAGCAACCAGGGTCAGGTTCAATATCTAGGGGTTCCTTTTCAACATTACAACACAGAACTGGCTCGAGCCCCCACCCAGTAACCTGGGAAAATTACACACCACCCCTGGGCACCTCTGAGAGGCAATACTTTCCCACTCACAAGCACAGAGTCTGAATGTAGAAAAGAAACTTTTAATGAAAGGAGAGAAGTCACCTGACATTTATTAGGGAAAATGCCACAAGCAGGATTCATAAACATAAAACTGTGAGCAGGAGGACACCCACCCAGAGTGCGTGGGGCACTGTCTTCTGCCTCATGTTCTTGAGCTCTACAACCAAAAGTTCCTTTTACTGTGTCCCCCTCTGCTCCCGCACCATACCCCACTTACAGTGGTTGTCCTTAGACAGTGAGGACCAAGGGTTCAGAGGTGCATCTGTGTGAGTTCACCTCCCACCCAGGGAAGAAGGCACCTGGCTTGCTCCACCATCTGAGCAGTTGCTCTGGCTGGCCTCCTCGCCCGCTGTTGTTCCTCTCTGCTGGCCACGCCCACTGTCTGACTGCTTGCCACTTTTGCTGGCCGCCCATCAGTTACCTTCTGCTGCCACCTGCCTCTCTGCTGTGACCTCTATAGATCAGTCTCTTAGTGATTTTTAGCTCTCAGCAGTCTGGGCATAAAAACTGCCCCACCACAAGTGATTTCAGCTCTTATTGAGTACTTGAAATAACAAAAGGCTCTGAATGAAGCCTAATTAGCTCTATCTTTGATTAGTGGTGAGGAACAGGTTAAACCAGACCAGGAACCTTTAGGGAGATTTCACACCTCCTGGCTGGGATACCTGTCCCCACCCCTCTTACTTTCACAGGGGTCTGCCATTTGAGTCCCTGGCTTAACGAGGTCCTTTCAGCTCAGGGTGACCCCTCATTTGGGACAGGTTAAGCACAGTTCTGCTCCCCTTTATTCATATAATAAAGACAACATTGATAATAACATTCCGCTACCCCTGAATTCAGCACTAAAGTGATTTGTAACCCAACACCAGCCAAAGTTGATCACTTTGAGAAAAACAACTCTACTTGCTGGATATCTTGGCAGAGTAGGTATGTTCTTGTAAATACAGTTTGCTCCTGAAGTCTCTCCCTCTCCCCAACTAGCTGTCAGAGGAGAGTTCATTCAGACCCTGCTTACATAAGCTCTGTTCTGGACATCACAACTTTTTTGGCAAAACTGGGCATTTGTCCTGTTTGTCTTCTAGGGGGCACGGAGAAATGTTTGGGCAAAAGCAAATGTGACAAATGCCCAGTTTTGCCAAAAAAAATCATGACATTTGTGATGTCAGCTTGGGCCAACGGGAATGCCAAGCGGGTCGGGCCATCCAGTGCTTAATTTGTAATTAAAGAGGTGCCAGGGCTGAGCCCAGGATAAATTAAGCACTGGGTGGGTGGCAGCTTCTGGCCGGGCACCCAGCTCTGAAGGGAGTGCTGCCACCAGCAGCAGCTCAAAAGAAAAGGTGGCATGGAGAGTGGCAGCTGCTGGCTGAGAGGCCGGAGGTGCCAGAGCAATGAACTGCCAAGCCTAGAGGTGCTGGGGCTGAGCACAAATTAAGCACTGGGGCCATCCCCGTGGGGCTTGGATGAGCCTTGTTGCCAGGCGGCTCAGGCAGCCCCATGTGGGGCTGGCCTGAACCGATTGGCATCTCCGATTACCCAGTGTCTTGTTTTCAATTTAGGAAAATATGGTCACCTTACTTAAAGCTCATCTTTCAATTCGCCTGCTCCTGCGTCCACTGTTTTTAGGGCCTTTCCCTTCATGTCAGTTAGAGCAAACTGAGGATTTCTCTCAATTTATACAGACTACCAACGATTCACAAAACTATATCCAGCAATCAACACAGGGTTGAGGTGTCCTGTCCTGCCCTCCTCCTTTTAGGCCATGCTACTATCAGCTCTATGCTACTTGGTGGTCTTGTAGGATTGGTTGTGGTGTAGGAGACTGTACTTGGTTTTAAACCACCGGAGGAGCTCGCTTGCAGTGGGGTGATCTCTTGGAGCTGGATATGCTAGGTTTGCAACCCAAATGTCCTGGACTTGCAGCACAAAATGGCTGCACGTGCTGTCCCAGGATCTGGCCTTTTGTATTAACTGACCCTCCCTGATTATGTGGTTTAGACACAACAACTATTCAATAATAGCTGGATTGAGAAAATACGCGTGCATAATTTTGATATGTGGCTTCAGTTTTCTCTGGCTAATTCAAAAGATTTACTTTTAACTTTTTCTGCAGATGGAATGGTTTCTTAGTGCTTGAATTCATAATATTGTAAGAAGTTTCACTCTTTGGTTCTTCCAATTCCTAATTTGAGCTGGAAAATCTAGTACAGTATGTGAAATGAAAGTGGCATTCCTTTATAAAAATAGATATATTCCATGCTAGGTTCTTGATGGGTAGCTGGCATTTACTATATCCATTAGTTGCACATTGTTTCTTAGCATACCAGTGTGCCATAGTGAAATGACAAATGCCAGCATTCCTCTTTCTTCCATGCACCCTATCAAAAAAAAAAAAAAAAAAGGTGGTTTGCTTTTAAGGAATATGATGAACCAAATACCAATAAGTGTTGTTGGTATACAGGAAAAACTTCTGATGGCTAAAATTTGTTGTCCTACTCTTTCAGTTCAATGCAAATATGTAGCAGGTCTTACTATAGCTCTTGATCTTTGAATCATTTCTCTTTATATCTGCCTACTGAGTTCCAGGGAATAGTTTGACAATATACAGAGAAGCTGTCATCTTCTGGATGACCTCCAGGTCTTATGATTACTGTGCAAACCCTCAGAATATTCAGAGGATGAGTTCAGATAATCATCCAAACTATGTGAACCGCTTATCAAACCTTTTAAGGCTTCCTCTCGACCCTCTTTGAGAATCTCCTTTTCTCTCCCCATGTTCTTTTGTCTCTTAGTCCATTTTGTTCTCTCTCTGTGTATGTGTGTGTGAGACACTAGATCTTGTTCTCCACTATATTTTTTTTAATCAACATGAACTGTTCTTAGAAACTTCCTCTTTCCCCTCTCCCCTTTCCTCCAAATGGTGGCATGCCTATGCAAAAAGGTTGTCCTTGTCTACTGTTCACAAGTTAGTTTTGAAGGAAAGGACCAAGTTTGTTTCATTTTTGTGTTCCCTCCCCCCCCCCCACCCCCCGCCCCAAGGCACGACTACAACATACACAGCACAAAACAGAGCCTTGAGAGTGCTGTCAATGGCAGTTTTCTCACAGCGTCCTTTGTTCCCAATGTGGATGGTTTACTTTTACTTTGGTCTTATTTCTATTGTGCCTTTAGCTTCTCTCCCAATCAGTTCTGGATTGGTCCTGGGAAGATGACGATACCAGTAGAAAGGCCTTACTAAAAAAATGGTCTTGCATTTAGACCTGTGCCTATTCAGATTCAGTTCAGTCATGTCCTTTAGTAAGATGTTCTGCAGCTGGGATTCCACTGTTAAAAACATTCTGCACCCAAGATTTTTATCCTGGGCCCATCTAGTTGTAGCATCCTTGTGTATTGTGGCTGTTTTGGAAGGTCTAGAAAATATAGGCAGTGGCTGAGGCCTAGATGCTAAAGACTAGAAACTTTTCACTCTGGAGATGGATAGGCAGCAAGCAGAGCTCACAGAATATTAGTGTGACTTGCTCAGGCTGACCTTTGGGTAGATGTAATACATACACTCCATTTTCCTGATGGTGCTCACTTTTTGTTCTGAAACAGGGAGAGTTGCAGGAATTGCTGTCTATAACAGCTTTCTTTGTTTGCAAGGACAACCCAAATACCACATTCAGAGTCAGGAAGATAAGAAAGGCGTACCTTTAAAAAAAAAACTCTTCTCTGGATGCCTTTCTGTAAATTAACAGTTAGGTGTTTCAAGCTCAGAATTTCTTCATTACCCTATAGTTGTTATCAATGGATTAGGATCATAGTTTAAATGTAAATGGTAATTAGAATTGTAAAGGATTCTTGTGCAGTTGAGTATAGATTGTGCCATCCAGGCATGAAACAGCAGTGACCTGGAGGAGTCGGAATACTTCCTGAAGCACCCTAGTGCATGAGGAGTGTACACCCTTTAAAGGGTGTAGCTTGACTCATCTTAGTTTCTGCCCTACCCCTCCCTGCATCTAAGAGGGCACCATTTGCTCCCAGGGGTGTAATTCAGGATTAGCTTGGGATCCTGTACAATCCACTGGAGTCCAGCTCCCTCAGTTTATTCAGAAAAACTTCATCAACTCCCATTGTCTGTGGGGCCTTCCTAACTTGTGGTGAGGGCTGGATTTGAATTATTCATCCTTAGAAACACCTCTGATGTAGGTAGGTATCAATATCTCAGGTGGGGAAAATGAATCAGCAGCCTGTCCAATGCAAGGCTACCCAGTGAAGTGAGTTAAAACACAGGCCTACCACACTCTAGTTCTGTCCATAGACTTTAGACAATGCTGTCTCTTTGTTAATTATAGGTTTCAGAGTAGCAGCCATGTTAGTCTGTATCCACAAAAAGAACAGGAGTACTTGTGGCACCTTATTTGTTAGTCTCTAAGGTGCCACAAGTACTCCTGGTTTTTTTTTTGTTAATTATGTTAACAGTTTGGCGGTTGCAGTCAAATGCTTATCCAAACTTCTTTGAGATAAATATCACAAAAGAACAGGATTCTAATGAAGTTTCTGGTACCTTTCTCTTGGTACTTCTGTATTTCTGTTTTCAGTCCTAGTCAAATCAGGAAGCAGAATGGTGGAAAAATTAATTGAACAAATAGTCTTGTTCCAGGTTCTTTTGAACATTTGGATTAATCAGATTGTAACAGAAGTGGTTTGGTTTTTGTTCCCTAGAACTGCCAATATTACTGCTGAGATTCCGAATGAATACAAGACTTATGCTGCTGTATCCTCTAAAATATTAATGCTGTATTGTTAGTTACTCAAAATAGTGTCATCTCCTTGCAGTTCCATTATCTTAATAAAACCAGTGTATATGTTTACAGTGGAGAATTGGCATGACCTTGAAAGATGATTGTGCTTTTGCCACAAAGGATAGCATGCCCCCATCCACTCATCAATCAGTCCACCCAAACACAGTCACAGCCACTGCACTGAATGCTTCCAATAAACTATTTCTCATGTATTCACTCTCTCCATCAATTAATTATTTGAAGTAGATTTTGAATCCTTTTTAAAATTTGCTGGTAACTATGTACCCAATTTCCTGAACTAACATTAATGCAGATGCTTAAATTCTGAAGATTTAGAAACCACAAGGATTTCTGTTATCATTCAAATCCATCTGCTGACTTTCAATCAAGCTGTCACGTGTAAATATTTTTCGGAACAAATCTGGAGTTCTGCTCTTAATTGCCATGGATCCAATCCTGCCCTCTGGTGCATGCTTGGTGTTAGGCCTCTGCAGATGAGTCCCTTGGAGTTGCATAGCCTATGTTTATGCCATCTAATCTCTCTAGATGTTCCTATCAAAGTGATATATATGAGTGTGGCATTCTGAGCAGGGCTCTGTAGCACTGATGCAGTCACCTGATGCCAGTGCCACATGAGTCTGATTCCAGTTGTGGGGCTGCAGAGAGGAACCAAAACCCTCAGAATAGGGACAGGAGTTTTCTATACCTCTCTTTCCATTCAGACACCCTGGCACCCACAAGTCCCCATCCACCTGCCTACCCCTGCAAAAGCTGCCAAGTATTTTGTGCAGCTCCTTGCCCTGCTCCACCATGGATTAGAGCAGGGTGTGTTGACCATAGACTTGTTTAGTATATGCAAAATACTTGCAAACATGTAAATCTATATAAAATATCACACTTGAAGTAGAACAATATTTGCCAGCTTTGCAATGACTAATTCAGTCAGCACAAATTGTGAGTCCCCTCTAGCATACCAGGCCTCAAGATCATTCAGACCCAGCTGTCTCAAAACAATGACCTGCCATGAAATGCTTGCAAATCTGGTTGGCTGTTTTGTAGACTCCTCACCCACACCGAAGAATAGACATACTATGCTGAAATTCCTTCTCAAATCCTCTGAGTGAGAACATCCCACGTGTACAGTTTTAGCCTTGGCTTTTAAAGACTTTCTATATTTATTTTTTTTAAAGGGATGAAGTTTTGCATCATACTGCCCTGTTAACTTAGCATTCCCATACTGGCAATATGTTAAATCAACATATTTAACTGCCGTATAGGAAAAGACATTTGAAGGTTGGTTCTTTCTACAAACAAAATAAGACAAGAATTAGAAAACCACTTTTATTCTACACCTCCCTCGTCCCATTTCCCCTGAGATAGACTGCTACTGTATTTGAAGGCCTACTGTGCCTTATATGCATTTTAAGGTATATCACAAGAGAGACAGGGCTGGCAGAGGAGACAGAGCAATGTGAAGCAATCAGCCCACAACAGTTTAAAGGTTGCAGTTTTACATATACGAACAATCTGTACCCCATTGGCCAGTATTATAGAGTTGTCATGTGTCAGCTCTGCTGATTCTTTCCGGCATGGTTTGACAAAAGACACACTTAAGCTCTTATCAGTGTGCCTTTTCTTATTCATGTTAAAGACTTCAAAACGCTATCAGGGCCTTTTACTTGCTTCTTAATGTTAGTTAGAGGCTTAAAATGGAAAATCCCCTCCATCATAAGCCTCAGAGATTTATTATCTAGGATACCCATTCTCCTGCGTCAGAGTTTTTTCCTTGGTGGCAGGGAATTGAATATCTTGCTCCAAACTCCAGTATCGGAGGCGGTGATTAAAAATGAATGTCTGTGGGAAGGAGAGCTGTGGTAGCAGCTCTCCCATTTGCTGGGAGAACAGAATCTGCTGATAGAATGATGAGAAGCTTATGGTTTGAGTGAAATGTCAAGAAAGGCTAATGAGCTCAGAAGTGCTAGTCTAATCAATGGGAATTACTAGGATGCACACATCCAGAGGCTTATTTGGCCAACTGAAAAGGCTTTTAACACACTGAGTATATGGGAGGCAAATTTACATCAGATGAGAATTGTTCAGGTTCTAGCAAAACTATTATGATCAGATTGTACAGCTTTTCCACTCTGGCATTCTGCAAAGAAGAGATCAAGAACTTGGATTCCTGAAAGGAAGAAATCCTACATTTCTCTCTCAGCATTTTTGTCTTTTTTGTCTTCTTTGTCCTCTGTGAAGGAGAGAGACTCCATACTTGTGACTCCTTTGTTGTGTATTATATGTTATTTAGGGACTGATAACTTTATTACACCAACACCATATTTAGTCAGAAAGGCTTCTACTCAGTAATACTCTGGGCAAATAATTTCTTTCATAAACTACATTTTAAAAGAAAACATAGCCTTTCTTGGTTATATCTGCAATAACAACCTGATCTGGACACTAGCTAAATGTCAGAAAACCTGAGGCAGTGATGAATTCTGGCTGGCTGCCAGTACTGCTGACTCAACTTGCTGCAATGTTAAGTCTTATGTAGAAGCCTATGGCGCAGTGACAGAATTGCTTTCAGCTTGGCAAGAGCAGTATAAACAGACCTATCACATGGATTGGGCTGGGACTACAAGTGCACAAGAGAACTGTAAACAACTTGACTTCAAGAATCCCAGCTGAACAACCGATCATGTTCTACTACAATTACAATGCTAGATCTTATGAATGTAACCTTCACAAAAGATAAAAGCCACAGATCAAGTTGTGTGGTACACATTTTCTGGTGTAACAAGCATACAGAAGGCAAAAAAATCTTCTGTTTTATTTCTAGGACAAATAAAAAAAAAATTCCTCACACCAAAAAAGGTTAGTTATTTCTTGTACTGTATTATTATGTATTGTGGCAGGCCAGGTCTTCAGCCTCCTCAACACTTTGCCCCTTTGCGTTGCAAGGAACAACCTGCAGGCTTGCTATTAGTGCTGCCCTAACCCCAATCCTATACATCCGCCACCCTCTTAATTTCTCACAAATGTAAAAATAAAAGTTAACAATTGAAATTAAAAAAAAAAAAAAGATGTCAAAATTCCAAACAAAAAATAATTCTGCCAAGCCTACCTGTGCCCTAGCAGGTTATAAACAATGCTGACACTAAATTACTAAGCATAATGTGTTTTGTTATAACGGTAACAAGTCTTTATAAAAATGAAAACATCTTTATTAAAAGCAAGAAAATTACTAGTTACCTGTAATTCTTGAGCTCTAAAGATATGTCTCTCAGTGGATTCCTACTCTTGTGCTCACTATACAAGACCAGATGGGAACTCCCACACTCTTGACGCTTTCTGAGACCCCTGAAGCACTGATAGGTAAGCCTCAAGCAGTTATCGAGTTACTCTGGGTTTCTTCTGGTGTAGCTAAATGAATATTCTCCTCTGGAGTCTGTAACCAGATCTGAGCAAGTATTATAAGTAAGGTTATGATTTAGTCACGGAGGTCGTGGAATCCGTGACTTCATCCTGCATTGGTTGGGAGCTGCAGGGTCCCCTGCCGCCCGCGGAGCTGCGGGATGCCTCCACTGCCTCTGGTGTCCCTAGAGACTAGCCACCGGAGGCAGCGGGGACTCCTGGAACTGCAGGCGGCAGGGGTATCCTGCAGCCCCCAGCTGCTGCAGGCAGCTCCTAGCCTCTGCACAGCTGCCTGCTTCAGGTGATGTGGCGACCCACAGATCCCCATTTTGTGACAGATATTTTTAGTAAAAGTCATATACAGGTCACGGCTTCCATGAATTTTTCTTTTTTGCCCATAACCTGTCCCTGACTTTTACTAAAAATATCCGTGACAAAATCTTTGCCTTAATTATAAGAAATGACTGTGTTCATGTCCCTTTTATTGTTTGCTTTCTTTGAGTACTATAATGAACAAGTTCACTGGCAAGAACATTCTCCTGGGGCCTGATCCCAGACAAAGTGAAGTTCAAGGCCCCAAAATATTAATTATTAAACAAATATTTCAGGATATTTGTGGGAAACAAATTTCAAATATGTATTGCAAGTATGGAAACCTGATTCCAAGAGTTACATTCAGGGAATAGAAATATACTACACAGTCTGTGTGCATAATTAAAACTGCTGAAATTTGGAATAGTTAATATTGCAAGTTTTGCTTTGAGTAATCAATAAACAGTTTGCCAGTAATACACAGGTTGCAGTAACTTTCAACACAGATCACATTTGTGACGATTGTTGTCACTTAATTGATAACAGTAATCTGGAAACAGAAAAATGGGATAAAACTCATTGACTAAATTGATTGCCTTGAATAGTGTACACACTGGTGATTATCGTATATTTGTTATAGTAGCACCTAAATGCCTTGTTCAGTACTGGGGCTCTGTTTTGCTAAGTGCTTATTAGAAAAAAGGGTACAGTCAATACAAAAAAAAAAAAAAAACCCACAATGCAAGAACACAAGCAGCATATGAAAGGTAGGGGAAGGATGTTCAAACAAATATATATACATATATAAGCATATATTTGAGACTTTTATTTTTTGCTTAGTTTTATAATTACATAAATAAATATCAGCTTTCTCCAGTTATCCCTTAACCACCAGCCTCAACTTGTGCCTCAGCCCAGTCAATCAAGGTTGGCTGATTTCTTGTGTGCATCACAGCAGAAGTGAGTCTTAAGGAGGAAAGGGTATTAGCCTTAAACATCTATTCAGGGCGGTCATTCTGTGTAAAGGCATTACTCTACCTGTAACCAGCTTTACCAGAAGATGAATAATTAATGTTCAGCTAAAACTCAAGGGCCCCAAAAGCTAATCCTGAAGTATGTTACTGGAAGAAAAATCCTGGATGAAAGTTACAGTAAATCTCAATTTTTTGGAATAAGGCAGAGAGCATATTATTCAGTATTCTTTATACAGTAGTGCTAGTTCAATGTTCTTTAGATAGTAATGCTATTTAGTATTAGCTGTTGGGGCCCAAGTGTTCAAGCAAAATATTGCTGGTTCTTTTGACTATGCGGGTCCAATTAATAATTGTGCTTTACAACTTCAGATTGCAACTGCAAATATTTCACCTGTTCAGCAACAACAACAAATGATGTCCAACAAATCAGTATTTTTTGTTTGGCATATTAAAATTAGATTAGAAGCCCCCCCCCCCCATGTTAGAAGAACATTGATTGCAAAATTCAGCAGATAGAAGTTAGTATACGTCAGAATTGAGGCTGCTTGTGCAACCTTAATTTCCCCCCCTTGTATGTGTGCATTATGATGTGACTTTTAATGATCTTATCATATACTGTTCATTTCCTAGGCCCTGGCTTTCAATGTCAGTATTTTCCCCCCGGGTCCTTATCCCCTTTAAATCCCTCTTTCTTCTGTGACAATTAATGATGGCAAGGTCGAAGGCAAAATGAAACTGCAAACTTTTAAATCATTTGGAACAGTAAAGTTGGGCATGTAGCCTATATAACCGTGATTTACATTTATTCACTCCCCGCTTTTCCTCCTCCTGTGTTTTCTCAAATCTCTTGGTATGTCTTGTTATAAATTGGATTGAAAGCCCTTCTCTGTGGTTGTAAAACAGCTAGCACAACGGGGTCCCAGTTCAGATTCATGCTTTTGTAGTATATCGAAATGAATAATATTCCTTTGAATAGTTTTTGAGCTTTTTAGTAGTTCTCACTGTGTTCTATATTCAAGAAACTAGTCAGAATAAGAGAATATTATGTATAGTTAGGCCTTCTGTGTTGTGTATATTTAGTAGGACTGTCAATTAATCACAGTTAACTTATGCGATTAACTGGAAAAAATCATGATTAAAAATTAATTGTGATTAATCGTAATTAAACAATCATAGAATACCAATTGAAATGTACTAATTCTACTATTACTATGAAATTACATATTTGTTGTTTGTCTACATTTTCAAATATGTTGATTTTAATTACAACACAAAATACAAAGTGTACAGTGCTCGGACCACTCGGTTCCTTTGTGGTTTCTTCATATTTTGATCACTGTGTAAATGGTAAAATACAACAGCTTTTATTTTCATTCCAGTAGCACCCAACAACAATAATAAGAGAAGTAAATGGGAGTTATGACAGGAATTAATTTGGCCCAATAAGGTGTAAGAGGGCAGAATTAGGTTTTCAGTTGTGAAATCAGAGCAGTGTATTGAGAGAGTAAGTATGGTCCAGTGGTTAGACCACTAGTCTACAACTTGGGAATTCCCTGCTCTGCCTCAGACTGCCTCTGTGACCTTGGACAAGTCAGTTAATCGCTCTGTAATTCAGTTGCCCATCTGTAAAATGAGGATAATACCCCTCCCTACCTCAGAGGGATGGTGTTAGGATTAATACATTAATGATTGTGAGGTGCTCAGGTACAGTGGTGATAGAGGCCCTAGAATTATCTAAAATAGACTGATTGCAGAATTGGCCTTTAGGATAAGTTACAATTCTATAGCACAAAATGCTTCTCAAAATCTAATTTTTTCTTTTTTTGCAACATAATGCAAATAGGTTTTACCTAAATTATGAGAATTATTTAAAGAAGCTAATCTAATAACACATTTTGAATCAAAAATGAAAAAAAAACCACATTTCCCTACATAATATACACTGTAGCAATACTAATAATTTAAAATGGCAAACGTGACATGTTATGAAAAAATAATTGATTTTAAGAAAGTATCTGAGCTGTTATAATTCATAGTGATATGTATAACAAATTCTTGAAAAATACAATATAGGACAACTGTCCTAAAAGTGAAGTTTCCTTTATAGTTTCTGTAGATCTTATTGACAACTACCTTTTTTCTGATGATAAATATGTTGTACTCTCTATATGTCAAATGCACGGGGAAGTTAGGAGAAACATGTGAGTGTATATAGTGCTTTATGTTTGTAAGAAATGTTATATAATTATAAAATTTTATACACCTTCCAACGGATTTGCAGTGCTCTTCATAAATTTTAAACAAGGAAGCATTACAGCACTGGACTACTCTGCTTTCCCACAGAATTGCCAATACGTGCAGTATTTTGCATATAAACATTACAAGTTTGCAATCAGAAAAGTGGAATTTGTCAGTAAAACCAAAAACTATAGAGCAAACTTCACTGATAATCTTCCTGGTACCCATTTATAAAAATCTTGGCCATATAAAATGCTCTGGGATGGTGTGTTTTAGAAGCACTACGAGGACCTACCTACACTAACTCACCTGGGGCTTCTAGCTTCTGTTTGGTAACACTTATGCCCCAAAATATACTGATCTGAAACATAGGACAGGCTGTATTCAGTTTTGAAGCTGTACAGGAATAAGATGTAAAAGTGTAAAGTGAATCTAGCTCTGCTGCAGTCAGGAGATATTGCAGCCTGATTCTGTTCCTGTTTATATTTTTTTTAATGGACGTCAGTGGGAAAAGATTTGGTCTTTAGGCCATAAACTTCTTCTTGGTTTCAGACTGAACAGGGCTCTTCCTGTGCCTCAGCTCAGTGTAATTATGGACTAAATTCTACTTTTGAGGCAGAAGGAAGGGAAGTCTGACATTTTATTTATTTGAAGCCACTCTGAGATTAAAAAAGTGTGCAAAGAGATTAGGGTCACAGGTCCCATTGAAAGTCATTGGGACTTGTGCTCCTAAATCTGTTGGGTGCTTTTGAAAATCTTCCTCCTTACAATGTTACAAATAGTCTCATTAATGGACAAAGTATAAGTGAGGTGGTCAAAGGTGTGTGCTAAGTGCAGTTTATCGCAGGGCTCTTCAATTTATCTTCCTAATCTATCAGCCTTCCAGCAAACATTCCAGCCACCCACTTGCCAAGGGCATGTGACATTTTATTCCCTAGGGCAGAATGAAGTATGGTAATTTAAATATAAAACAATTTATAGAGAAAATATTTTGCCTGATTTTAATCATAATTTCAAAGGATTGCAAGTAACTTTTGTACATGGGTCAGCACATTTTCATTAAAATATTGCAAAGCTAATTTTATAAATTTGTGCACCACAGCAGTGTTATCCAGTCCTTAAAACAGGGTCTGAGAGTCAAGATACCTGACTTTTCTTTTTACCTCTACCACTCACACGCTGTTTGTGACCGTAAGTCCCTTTAACATCTCTGTGACTGTTTATCTATCGGCCAAATTAATAAAGAAACTATGTACCCCAGAGGGGTGTTGTAAGCCTTAATTTAATGACTATTTATAAAAGATTTTGAGAATTTGAATTAAAGACACTACATAACTGCAAACAATGTATTATATTTCAAACTGAAAAACTATTTTTTTAAAATAATGTTAAAGGTGCAAAGTGAAGCACTCAGAAGACAGGAAATATCATAATTAACGTTGCACATAAAGCCCTCCATTCAGCCCCTTTGTGTGTATATAATATCATACTGTTTTATGCCCTGTGCAGCTTCTGAACCCTGGGATGGAGCATGCTCAGTGCAGGCAGAATCTTTAGAAAATTTAGCTGCTAGCATCAGACAAATCTCTACTAAGCATATGCAAATCATGACTTTCGGACAAATTTGAGTGGATTTTCATGGAGATGGCAAGAGATGCATCCTCATCCAAGTGAAACTACCTTGCCACATATCAAGTCCCTGCTCCAAAGCATAGACATGCTACAGCTTTCAAAGAAACCATTATAAAAAAATTTAACATCAGCAAAACAAAATAGTTTCCCTAATCTCATTCTCAGAAACAGTCAACTTGTTTTTGCTAAAACTTTCCATAGAAATTTCAACTTGTCAGACAACTGGCATGGAAAATTTCAGCCCCGACGGTTAAAGTTTGGAAAATTATAAGCAACTGAAAACAGGGCCATTAACTTAATTTCAGTGTCATCCTTTTTCTTTTCTAACTGGTGATTGTAATGTTGGGCAGCTGTGAGAATTTCATTTAGGTTCTTTCCTTCCCAATCTATGATCCCTATTTTCAACTGGTCTCCCAGTTTTGGAATAAGTCCCTGAACAAAAGCCGCTATGACCACGTGTTCGGCATCCCGTTCTGCATGATTTATGCCGGAATGCCTTTTGAAAACCTGCTTAAGACGCTGCATATAATCTGCACGGTTTTCCCCTTTGTTTTGTTTACAGGTATTAATTTTGGTCCAGTCAGCTTTCTTCGGGCAAACTGTAAGGACTGCATTTAATAGCCGATCTCTTATTTGATCCAATTCTCGTGATTTCTGACCCGGGTCATACGCAGGCCACTTGGCTGCTTCATAAAGATGACCTAATCTCTCCCTGGGCAGGACCCCGCTCAAAAGTTGGTTTAGGTCCACCCAGGTGGGATTATAACAATTTATGACAGTTCTCAATTCCTTTTGGAATTTAACGGGATCTTCCCTTATTTTTGGAAACTTTTCAATTAAATTGTACAAATCTGTGGGAGACCAAGGCGCATGCACAAACACTATGGTTGCCTGGCCCGAAGTGCCGGGAGTTGGCGTAAAGGGAATGTTAGCTCAAGGTGAGGGTTAGATGTAAAGGGCCTTTTGGATCGAGTATTTTGTGACGGTCCAGATAAATTAAAAGCTTCCACATTTCTTGAGGGGCTAGCTTTTAAGCCTTAATAAGTCATTCCTGTGCAAAACGTTCTACCAGGTCATCCACCCCTCTAAACAGGTCTCGGCACTTTCTTTGAAAGTCACTATCTGGGCTTTGTGAGGTCTCTTGTGAGGAATGTAAAGGTGAGTCAGAAGGGGACCGCGAATTTTCTACCCAGGGCGAGTTTTCTGGGACAGTAGAGTCCACTTCTGGGCTCCCCTGGGTATATGGAGGAGGGCGTCCACGGGTCCCTAGACCAAACTCGACCTGACTGGATGATCCCTCATCATCCCTGGAGGGCCTGGCCTGACTTAACGGTTCGTCAGCGGCCTGCATATGTGGTGAGGGGACAACCAGTTGTCTGGATTCCAAATATAGGTCTATAATATCTTTAGGTGGGGCTGAGGGGATACTCCAAAGGGGCCTAGAAGGATAGAGAGGTATCTGCTGGCCAGCGGGAACTTGGAACGAAGTAAATTTCTCTTGAACTTCCTTCAGTTTTGTCTGGAGTTTCTCCTGGGAGTCCTTGAGACTCCTCATTTGAGACTCATTGCACCGTTTTTCTGTTTCCTCATACCAGTTAAAATATGCATTAAACTGACCTTGTCCAACTTTGTTGGCAAGAAGTGCGCCCCTAAGTGCACAATTATGTAAAGATCAAAACTTCCATCTAGGGGAAACTGCAATTTAGGGTCATCCCTGGTATACCAATTCCATTTCGTTAAAAACTGGCAAGAGGAGGGGACATATTTTTATACATATCAGAAGCAGGTGTGCCTTTTGGCAGGACGGTGGTTCTTTTTGACTCACCGGCCCCCATTTTCCAGCTCCTGGCATCCCAGGAAAACAGTTCCTAACAAGGCGGGGGTCCACTTCGGGTTCCCTTGCCTTCCAGTATACAGAACAGAACAGTTTCACTCAGGTCTTACACACACGGAAGGCTTTTTGAGGATGTGTGTGTCCACAACTTTTCCTACAGACCCCCCTTCAAAAAGAGCGTCGGCTAGTCTCAGAGAGAATGGCGCCACATACTCTGTTGTTTTCAGGCAAGGTGATTGGATTGGTCAATGGCTCATCAGGCCACCTTCCGGTGGAATACAAGGACATAGAGAGGAAAGAAGGTGCGGAAAACCAGACCACCCAAAGACGGTAGAGGATAGGGTCACACAGTCCTAGACCTAAGTAGGCCCCTCGCCGGTCATGCCATGCAGAGCGGCACTGCCTTGGTCAGAGCCTTTTACTGGCCCACTAGGTGTGGTCACAGGGCTTGCTTTAGAGACATCGCTGGTCATGAGCCCGGAGGCTTCGCAGAGAGCTCTGGGCGACTTCCTGTGACCCTCCATCACACCTTCATTCACACTGGCACACAAAACAGAGGCCTACAGTAGCCACACTTAGGGCTTTTCCTGGGGCAATCAGAACAGAAAGGCGTCAGGCGTGTCTGGCAGCAAAAGGCATGCGTGCAACTCACCCAAACCCTGAATTCTCCACCGAAACCCAAAACAGAGATTTAAAGGTCTTTTACCTTTTCTGATGGGTGCCCTGGGTTTGGTGGGGAATGGTCCGCGGTCCTCCGGTCAGGGGGGATGCTGTGGATCCGAGTCACAGCACAAGGAATTGTTGTGGAAAAATTAACCACATGTTGTGTTTGGATCAGAACAGCCTGAGGCTCCTTTATTGTACGAGCATATCAATCGGATAGTGCCCCCGAATTACAGACAGACAGAGGCTTATAAAGCTTAAAACCGCAATTAGTCAAACATTGTTTTCATTTGTAATATCCTCTTAAACAGAAAAAACAATCCCTTACTAGGAATACAGAAGCAACAAGCTTTCCTGTTTATCATCAGGTTGTACTTTTGCAGTTGGGGCTTTTCCTAATTTCTAGCTATTACAGCTATATTTCGCAAGACTGGCTATTGCAAAAGTTCTGCTGGCAATTTCCCTTCTTTCTTCCCCTTCAGCCCAATAATCATTAACACAGTCATGTCAACTAAATGATGAACTAGCACTCGGCTGAGCCCTCAAGGGTTAACACATTGTTGTTGTAGCCTCTCACACTCTACAAGGCAACAGGAATGGAGGGGAGGGGAGATAGCATAGCAGACAGAGACAGGCACACACCTTGTGTGTGGGAGAGAGAGAGAAATGCACACTACCCCTTTAAGTAAGCTGACGCACTCTTAAGTGCATTGTCTTTTTATGTGGATTAGGAAGTTGAGACAGCAGCTGCTGCCCCAAGCTCTCTCTGTCTCTCTCCGTCCGTGTCCCCACCCTGCTCTGTATGGAGAAGGGGTAAGCAGGGTGCAGGAGCAGGGGAGAGGGAGACACCCTGATATTAGCCACCCCCTTTCCCTCTCCTGCACAGCAAGCAGGAGGCTCGGGGAGCAGCTCCAAGGCAAAGGGAAGGAGCAGCACACGGCAGTGTGGGGAAGGACAGCTGAACTGCCCAGCAATTGCTAGCCTGCTGGGCAGCTGCTGCATAGGGAACTTAGGGGAGCGGGGAGCTGATAGGGGGGCTGCCGGTCCACCCTGGTTCCAAACCCCCACCAGCTAACTCCAATGGGCTGCTCTTCCTGCAAGCAGTGGACAAAGCAGGCGGCTGCCAAACGACATTAGAAGGGAGCATTGCACAACTTTAAATGAACATGTTCCCTAATTGATCAGCAATGTAACAACGAAACAACGTTAACCGGGATGACTTTAAGTGAGGAGTTACTGTAAATGTAAATTTTAAAATGTATTATAGCTGGGATTTTCAAAGAGATCTAAAACCATTCAACCTTGGGCCCTCATTTGGTGTACAGGAAGGGCCCTGCTGTGGGGATAAATCAGGGTTGTGTGCAATGAAGTAGACTGTTGTCTGTAGGACCCTGTGATGGGCTATACAAACCACACACTGGCCGGGAAAAGTTTAATGAGATGCTGTGGGCTCATTCAGCTCCACCTGCAACAGGGGTTAGGCTCGGAAGGAGGCCTTTATAGGGGAGTGCACAGCTCCGTTGGAGGCCAGCCAAGGAGAAGAAACCTTCAGCTCTCACCTAGCGAGAGGGGCTTGAGTGGGAAAAGGAACTCCTTGAGAGATGGTTGCCCGTATGAGCCTCCCTGAGGGAAGGTAGGCCTGAAGTGAGATGACAGCTGACATCCTACCAGACTTGCCTGAGAGATTGTCATCTACTAAAGCCTTTCTGAAGGAAGGTAGACTTGATGCATGATTATTGTTTGCGATCCGTGCCTTTCTTGTTGCTGCTGGGTAAGACTGCAGCAAATGGTGTGACAGCCGAATAAAATACCCTTTTGTTTCATTACACCCAACCAAAGTCTCAGTAGTAGTATGTTCTGAGCCCAGAAGCAAATCAGGTCACAGACCCTTGCTTGGGGGGTTAGACTAGATGGCCCGTGTGGTCCCTTCTAATTCTATGATTCATTTGTTGTAGCAGTTGGAAGGTGGGTACCTATTGAGTTCCTGGGGGTGGGTGGGCACAAACCTGCCCACATCTAAAGGCCCCTCCCCCAGCCTAAGGGGAGGAGCCACTGAAGCCAGGGCTCAAGCAAATTCAGGGGACAATAAATTAAAAAACAGGGATGTGAATGAGGGTCACAGGGTCAAAAGCAGGGAACCAGAGGGGGACATCCAGCAGAGAGCCCCAGACAGCACCCACTGCTCCTTGAAGGCATCCAGGGAGCCAGTGGACATGGCCCAGAAGAGCTCTGCCTGGATATATGACCTAGGAAATAGGCCCTACAGTTGCAGAACACCTGCCCATCCAGCTTCCCCCTCCTGGTTTGCTGGACAGCCACCTTAGCCAGCTCCAGGAGGAGGTTGATGAAGAGGACTTGTGACTTTGTGGGTCCACAGATGGGGTGTGTGAAGATCAGGAAGTGCAGGGAAAAGTGCAGCCAGAATCTAAGGAGAAGGTTCTGGAGGAACCAGAAAAGTGGCTGCAACCTGGTGCACTCAATGTAAATGTGCGCTAGATTTTCTCTCACACTGCAGAAGGAGCAAGTATTGGGGAGAAAGGGGTGAGCTGTGCCAGGAACACTCCCATGGTTATGGCTCCGTGAAGACGCCACCGACTAATATCCCTGGTCAGCCAAGGGACCAGGGTGGAATACAGACTGGCCCACCGTGGTTCCTCACGCTGCATAGGTGGCAGGAGGTCCTGCCACTTGGTGTCAAGGCGGGACGTGAGAGTGAGGAACTAAAGGGAACGGACCACGAGTTCATAAAACTGTTTCCAAGATGCAGTTCAGAAATGGACTGGCTGCATGTCACGCAGCTGTCTTGGGTGGTGTAGAAGGGATGGATGGGGGAGCTCACAGGGCAGGGGCCTAATGGCAAGTTTTGGAGCGTTGAGGGGCAGGAGGGGAGCACCCTTCCATAGGGTCTGCTCAAGGAAAGCCTGAGATGTGGGTGGTAAGGCTGCCCTAAATTGCTGTAGTAAACACTGGAAGACATGAGGGGCGGAGAGCCCCATGCACTAGCCAAGCACCAGGAGATCCACCCAGTCCCTCTGGTCATAGTCCAGGAGGTCTCTGATCCTGATGGTGCCTGCCAGGACCAACCTCTGGTGCACAGAGGGAGACTCTGCCACCTGCATACCAAACTGGGGGTTGTGTACTCTGTGAGGAGATCTTCCCCCTTCCCCCCCAAGTTTGTGTCTATGTGATGTATATAGATGTATAGACTGTAACTTGACTGTATGGCATATGTGGTGTAGTATTTTAGAGAGAAATAGAGGGAATATAGTAGACAAAATAAATTGACATGAGATTTTATTTTAGGGAGTAAAGTATTGCGATTATTTCTCACACATTTTTAAGATAGGAACCAAGTGTAACAAGGTGACAGTGTTCTTCTGTTGACCCATCCAGTTAGCAGGCATTGGACCCCTTCAATATTGATGGATTCTTGTTGTCTTGCTTGCAGCAGGTGTGGAAAATTAGTTCCATCCTGTATATAAGGAGATGGGAATGGTTTTCTGGGCGGAATGAGTCTAGCTGTAGGAGAAACCCTGTAAGTGAAATCCTGACCCTAATGAAGCCAGTAGGGCTAGAATTTCATCTTAGGAGATATTCAACCAGAGGAATGTTTTTATATATTGATGAGTTTCTTTGTAAATGAAGCTGTGTGTGTGTTTGTGTTTGGAGAAGGTTGGGGAAATCACCTGCTCACTCCAATTTAAAACAAAATCAAAGAGCAATATGTAATTATAATGCAATTCACTAGAAATGCGTAATGTCCGTACTGAAAGAGCATTTCTGAACATTGTACTTTCAATGTAAGTGCTATGTGTTAATTTGTTAATGTGTGTAAAGAGTTTTGAAGCGTTACATAAGTGCTAATTAATAATAATTACACATGTAATGTTTTACTACATGCCAAAATACAAATATAGTTACATAGTCGTATCAAAAACTTGTCAAACCTGTAACTGCAGTTAAAGAGGTAAAAATCCCAGGAGCCCAGCTGATTTTAAAGGCCTAGTTTAGTATAATCATAGTTCCAAGAATTAAGATCTACTCTGAGCTGGCAGAAGAGGTCTGAACATTTTCATTTAGCATTCAGTTCAGAAAAACTGTTGAAAGTTCATTTAATTTTATTTGACTGTACTCATATTCCTAGTGAGGAAGGCAAAGGAAGGGTGTAATAAAAATACACAAAGATAGCATTCTACAGAGATGGTAGATAGGGAACTTCTATTCATTGTTTCTCATAATACAAGAATGAGGAGATGTTCAATAAAATTGAAGGGAAGCAAATTAAAAACTGATAAAAGGAATAAATGACCAGAGCACAATTAGATGGTGGAAATCATTGACACAAGATATCAACAAGCCCAACAGCTTAGCAGGATTCCAAAAAATATTAGACACATATAAATAGCAAGAATATTCAGGGCTATAAAAATATTAAAAAATAAACAAAAGCATTGAAGCCATATAAATCCTTAAATTTCAGGACATAAACCAATTTATAACTATGGAGGGACTGGTAGGAGTATTTTCTTTGAAGAGGTACACCTCATAGCTGCTTACTGTAGTGTGTCGTCCTCTAATGATGATATTGTTGGAGACAAGATAGTGGACTGGGTGGACCACTGGTATGATCCATTATGGCTAAACTTATGAAATGTACCAGCAACAACATTTATTTGTTAGATCATATGGCTATTTATTTTTAGAATATGGCCCAATAACTGAACGAGTTGGTATTTTTCTTTAAAATGTAATTCATTGTCTCATAGTTTTGGTGCTTTCTGTTTGGTCTTGTCAGTACAAGTCTCAGCTTCAGAGCACTTAGTCATTCATCATAGTTGTTTGATCTTGTCATAATGCTCTCTTAAGGTTTTACTGTTTGATTATTTGAGGTCATTAACTGTTGGTATAACTTAGACAACAAATGTAATGCGGTTGATCGTGTTGAAGCTATTACAAATAGCAACATTTAATATTGGATGTGGGTTTTGAATGGAAATCACATACAATTGATTTGGTATAGACTGGTAGCAGACAATGTTATCAGTATCCCTAATGATGACATGCAAGCAGATCCATGTAAATACTATCTATTTTGACATTAATCACAATGAAATTGTTAAATCATCATGGAATGACTTATAAAACTGTTAAACCATTATGGATTGTTGTTTGGATGAGAGATAATTTAATGCTATTGGTTGGCACATACAAACTGTTTAAAAGATACAGTTTGTACTACACTGCATCTGTATGCCATGTCTGCAGGCATAAAATATCGAACTATTAAGGAAAAGGAGCCATGCAGCAGAATGGGGTTTCATTTGTATGATCTCCAGCAGCTGAACTATAAACACTTCATCATTACCGCAAATCTAAATTATTTAAAAAAAAATCAGTGAATTGGCCAAGAAAGTCATTTTATAAAACATACAACATAGATGTAATTTTTGAATCATTTTTGCTGCTTTTGTTTAGCAACTGTTATGAAAATGTGTTTTTTTTTTCATTTTAGATGAAATATTAAATTCTTCTCTGGACCAGGGTGAGGTTGGAATAAAATATCTATGTAAACAGCATTATTAAATGATTCTCTCTACTGAAAGAAACAATATGATGTGGAAAAAATGTTTGTTTTGCATTACCATTTTGGCAGTCAATTAAGCACAGCTAGCTCTATGTTGTAGATGATACATAAATATTAGTACTAATATTTACTACGGTTGCCTAAAATAAGGCAGAGGTATTATTTAGTGGGCACAAGTGGTCTAAATAATAATAATAAAAATAATGCTCTGCTTTTCATCCTAGACTATTAAGACACTTGCAAAGTTTTTAGTTAAATATATCCCCAAACAACTTTTAAGTAGATAAAGTTGAACAATAAAGGCAAAATATCTGTTTTCCTTTTATTATTTCTGATGTATGAATACTATTCCAGAGAAAAGACCAACTACTTTTTATTGCTTGTTTATTACATTAGAAATATGGATATATCTTCTTTCTTTCTCTGTGTAGACCTTGTAAGATCTTTGGAGGAACTGCATAGTAGTGTCACATAAGGTTGCTAGGTGATCTGCCCATCCTCCGCCTGAGGAGGTGAAGAAGATAGCAGTTGTGGTTATGTAAATTTTAGCCTTGACACTGGAGTTCACATCCTCACTCCTCTGAAAAATATAATGGGGTCCCATGTCACAATCAAAACGTGCCTGAACATCATGCTGGAGCTTTTGTTTTGAACCTGTTTCTACTGAAGCCAACTGCAAAACTCTCATTGATTTGAGGAAAATGAGGCCCAGTCAGTAGTGAAAGGAAAAAAAATGAAATGTGGCATCTCTTGGTTCGCCAGCACCTCTTTCTGCTATATTTATGTTTTTTGGAGGTCTCTTATCCAAGTATATATATATATATATATATATCCCCTAACATGCCATCATCATCAAAGGTTAAAAGGATGTAAAAGTACTGAAGTGAGAGAATTTCAAGCATTCGTGAGTAAGGGAGGTAATCAGATTGTTGGAAGTCTGAGAAATTACTTTATAGAAGATGAAGAGGAGTGAAAATGAGAAGAAACTTCAGAGAGGCTGAGGATTTAGGAACTAATAACAAGAATTTCTCTTGTGAGCTGGTGGCTCATCAGTTGGAAAGGCTACAGGATTTGGGTCTGTTAGTGGATCACAGGATGATTATGAGACACCGGTGTGATATGGCATGAAAAAGGCAAATGCAATCCTAGGATGTATTTCCAGTAGAAAAAGGGAAGTATTAATGCCACTAAGGCATGGGTAAGACCTGTATTAAGGCACAGGTAAGACCTGATCTGGGTTTCTATGTACAATTCTGGTCACCTTGTTCAGGAAAGAGGAATTCAGAGTGGAAAAGGAGCAGAGAAGGAGGAGAATGAAGAGGCCTAGTTAACTAGAGGAGAATGAAGGGCCTAGTTTACGAGAGAGAACTAAAACAGCTTGGCTTTGTTTAGCCTAGCAAAATAAAGACTTAGAAGGGGATTTCATTGCTTTCCATAAATATATCTGGGAGGTAACAGAAAGTCTGCTACTCACAGTTCTCTTTATTGTACTAATTATTTTTATCCTGCGTGGCTGTAAAAAGCTGGTTATTGATTGATTGTTCACTCCTACAGCAAATCAATTTTTTACAATATGTCAGAAGAAAGTGTGTTGTGATGCACTTAATACAATGAAATTCTTACATCATAATGAATTAATGGAGGCACATAATAGTTAATTTACTCTATCTTTTGAATGTGAAGGTCTTCTTTTAATTCTCTAGAACATTCAAATGAATTAGCTTCAGATAGGAAAACCTGGCATTATATTTATATATCAATACTGACCCACATTCCCTGGCTGTTTAAATGCTGTGTAAGTTCCTTATTCTACAGTTTGATCTGCACAGGCAGATCCCTGCACTTGTATGGAGCCCCACTGGAAACAGTGAGGGTGGGTCATACGGCGCATATCCAGTTGGAGAATTGGGGCCTTCATCAGTACATGCTACAGGACAACTACCACAACAGGGAGGCTTTTTGCCTTGCCAGAAAGGATAACTTCAGAGAAGCTTCTAATCCAGCTGGTTGACCTGGTTGACCAGCTGGATAACTCTTGTTTCATTTCATATCTCATTCTGTTTTGTTTTGTTTGCTTTGTGAAGTGAGTCTTATTGGGACAAACTGCTGATGTTTAGAGAGCACCATCCTGTTTGAGACACAATGGATGCAATAGAAACTATTGCTAGTAGTTTGAAAGCCGGGAGCAAAAAAGCGTTTGTTTAGTCAGCAATAGTTTTAGCTTGATGTCTATAGTGCACCAAATTACCCCTTGCTAGTACTATATAAAAGCAGTGCTGCCTTAAAATAAAATATTATCATGAGTTTAGGAAGTGTCAGCTTGGTCCTTTTAATTTAAGCTGCCCAAGCCTAGAAGTGCTCAAGGGAAGCACTTTCATGTTGTGCTGAGTGATTACATACTTATCCATTTAATTATCTTCACTCATAATAAACCCTGCTTCATAGCAGTAGGTAGCCCTCTACCTTGTACTAATTAATGAATCAGTTAATGGACAACCTGCAGAGTCAGAATATGCTAATTTAGATTGATTCTCTTTAATTTTGTAAAATCTACTGAGGCAGTTTAAGCTGTCCACTCTTTAGACCGTTGAAGTACAGAAGCTATTTCAGTGGACACAACTGGTTGCTGGCAATACAGCTAGGGACTGTTAATTGTGAAATTCTTCACCTTAAATTTCTTAGTTAACTTATAGAACAAGGAACTGTCCCTTTAAACGTAAGGCAGCACTGAAGCTGAATCACCAAAAAACTTTTGAAATACCACTTTATGTATAATACATTAGAGACATGCTGGCATAAAAATGATACCTGTGTTGTTGTATTAGTATTGAAGGCATAGTGACATTTTATGGCTTTTCACTGTCGAGCCTCTTTGTGTATAATGAGCACTGATCCCCCTGGATTTGTAAAGGATAATCAGTTCATTTTGCATATATTATTAGTACATATAGTGAACCTCAAACTGTGTATAGGTTTGTACCAGTTTTGACAACCATCCAAAAGCTTGGATATTTATGTGGATGCCTGTACTAGAAATAAAACTGGCAGCTTTAGGCACTGTAAATTGCATTGACTGGCTAGGTTTTCTTTAATTAAGGTTATTTTTGAAAGATTTGCATCAGTTGTCTACTGTGGCTTCCTGGATGGTCAATGTATCATGGACATACTTCCTGAATCGCTGAAATCCCGCTCAATAATGTGTTGCCAGTACTTCAACAGAGTCACCAAAGCCAGAATCCATATAACTAAACAAAAGGAATATAGGGAGGGGGTGGGAAGTGTACTTACAGAGCAAGGGTCAAAAGTTTATTCCAGCCAAGCTGGTATCTTATAGAAAAAGGAAGTCTAGTTCTAGTGATGGCAGTATAAACAAGCATAAGCTACGGCAGGTAAAATACAACATGGAAAGTAGGAGGGTTAAGATGGATTTTGAAGAGCAGATAGCTAAAGATATGAAAAATAAGATATTTTTTTTCAGTGTACTAGAAGCGAGAAACCTGCAAGGGAATTAATTGGTGGGTTCACTGGATTACCAGGGAGTAGCAATTAGGAGGACAAGAACATTGCAGAGGAGATAAATTATTTCTATGCTTGATCACCACCACGGAGGATCTCTCTTTCAAATAATAAAGAGGAGGTACTATCAGAGGTTGTTCAGATGAATGATACACTGAAAAGCAGCAACTTACCAGAACTGGACGGTACGCAGCCCATAGCTCTGGAGGAGTTTAAGAATAAAGTAGCTAACAAAAGTATACAAACTCTCATTAAAATCTGTGACAATTCATGAGTCTTTCTTGAGTAGCAGGTAAATTGATTGAAACAATAATTAAAAAAAGTTTTAAAACACCTGGTATGACGGACAAACAAGCATTGCATCTGTAAAGGAAAAAGATGTCTTTCTAGTCTACTAGAATTCTTAGAGCATGACAACAAAGTAGTAGCTAAAGGAGGATTGGTGGCATAATTTATTTAGACTTTTAAAAAGCATTCAATAAAGTACCTTGCAAAAGGCTGTTAAAGAAACTAAGTGGCAATTGGATGAAAGCTAAAGTGTTGTCAAGGATTAGACATTAGCTAACAGGCAGAAAATGAAGTGGGATATAAATGATCGAATTTCAGCATAGAAAAGGTTAAGAGTAGGATACTAAGACGATCCGTATTGATACAGATTTGCTTTATTATACCTATAAATGATCAAGGAAAGGTGGTCAGCAATAGAACTGAGCAGGAAATGGTTTTCCCATGCAATGAAAATTTAATATTTTTTTCACATTCTGCATGAGGCTGAATCTGAGACCTTTCAATGTTTTTCAGAGAGATACCCTAGGATAGTCAAAATCCCCATAGTTATGGCACTCAACTGTAATGAAGAACATCTAGGTTCAAGTCCATCCATCTCCCACATCCTGGATCAGTGCTCTAACCTCCAGGCTACAGAAGCAATCTTTCTCTGTCCCAATGAATATATATCTATACAAAGTGGAACAGCTATATGAGGAGAGATTTAGAGAGCTCCCCCCCAGAAAAGCCAATAGCCTGGTGTGGTTAGGGCCCTCACCTGGGATATGGGACGCCCTGAATCAAATCCCTGCTCCAAATCATGCAAATCAAGAGGATGCTGTGAGAAAATTCATAGGGTTTTAACAAGCTAGGTGAATGCACAGTATGATGGCAGATGGACTTCACTATTGATAAATACAAAGTAGTGTACATTTGAGTAAATAATTTGAACTGCTTATGCACATGGTAACTTCTAAATTAACTCTAATCACTCAGGGAAAAGACATGGGCACTAATGTGGACAGTTTATTTTTTAAAATCTATTTGCTATTTTATTAACAATTTGTATTGCAGTAAAGCTTGGTCATGGACCATAACCTGCTTGTGCTAGGTGCTGTACAAACACAAAGACAGTCTCTGCCCCAAAGAGCTTGCAAACCAAGTATAAGGCAACAGATAGATACAGACAAACAGATGGGGAGCACAAGGAAACAATGAGATAATATTCATCAGCCAGATATAGGCAGTGGTTTCACCTTCATGGAGCCCTTTTGCTCAATGTGCATTGGCAGTCAAAAAGAGAACAAAATGTTAGGAAGTATAATGCCATTATATAAATGAATCAGTTTTTATCTTCCTTTCTCAAAAGGTTACAGAGGGAATAGAAGGGGTTCAGAGTCAGGTGATGAAAATGATTAGAAGCAAGTAAAACCTATCAGAGGAGGAAAGCATGAAAAAGACTGGGACTGATTAATTTAGATAGGAGATGCATGACATTAAATAAGGGATATGAGAAAGATATATATAATTATGATAGACGATAAACTGGGTGCCCCTAATTATCCTTTATTAAAATACAAAGGAAAGGGAATGTAGAATGTAAATAAACACATTTGAAAACAACGCTTTTTTTGCACAGTGCATAATTAACTGTGGAATTCATTGCAACTGGTTTTATTGTGGCCAAGATCTTAGTGGGGTTCAAAAAGGAACTGCACATTTATCTGGATAATAATATTCACGGCTAGATATGATTTTTGTTTTGCATTGTTGAAAGGATATAAATTCTCATGCTTTAGTGAATAATCCAGCTGCTAACTCATAGTGGTTAGTAAAATAACTTCCCTTATGGGCAGATTATTCCATAATTGTCCTCCCCTGGGTTTCTTGTACCTGCCTGAGAAGCACTTGGTGCTACCCACTGTAAGAGACAGGATACTGGATTAGGTGTATCACTGGTCTGGTTCGGAGTAGCAATTGCTATATTCCCATGCCCCTAAATGAGAAACCCTATTAACTATTAGAATATAGATTATAATGTATGGCTATAAATAATTGGAGACAATTGGGATTTAACGTGCTTTTGGTTCTCTGTTCTGGCTCCTTGCACAGAGGGAGTTGCAGCAATGCGGATATGAGAATTGCAGTAAGGTGTTTCTTTCTTTCTCCCTCTCTTCCCAATCCTGAAGGGAGGGGGAAAAACGCAGCAACACTGAGCTGATTTAGCTACAAATGGCACCGCTAACTTCAAGAACAATTAGAAGCTGCACAATGAATAATTCAGTGTTTTGTCACTTCAGGGGCTTCCCGCTCTCTCTTTACAATTCAGAACTGTTTCCTCCCCTCCCCCTTTTTGTTGAAGAGAAAACCCAGCTTCGAAGGGCAGACTCTCCAGAGACGGTCTGCCTGCTTAACATTCAGGTGGCATTGCTGTAGGATTTTCTGGAACACCCCATCCGGAGGTGTGTTGATGCATGTACGCAAGCAGGATCTATAAGGTATATTATGTACCGTCCATGCCTACATGATCATAGTACATTAGGTGGGATCTCCTATCTAATAAATTGTTTTTATTCCCTTGAGTGGGGAATAGGATTTATTATAACGTTAAAGGGGAGAGGTATTATCTGAGGGCCCAGGCCATCATCATTTATAAGAAAGCTGTTCTTTTTTGCAGCAGAGGAAGTTCCTGCTCAGTGACAACTGTCTGACTAAAGGCAGTGAGGGAGTGAGTCAGAGAAGAGTGGGCAAGCAGGCACGTACTGTGGCTACAAGCATGACACAATGAATGGCAATTTTCTAGCACTTCATTTGTGCGAAGAGCAAGAGTCTTCGTTTTATCCTTCAAAAGAGATTGCAGGCATTCAACTGATGTTTATATATATAAAAATTAGTGGAAACCTTCTCCCCTCCACGTCCATCAGAAACCCTTTACTGTTCTTGCTGCCACTTAGAAACATTATATTCAGGGAACAAAACAATGAGTAAAGAAAACCTGCATGAAAAGAAAAGGTTCCATGGACAGCCTATTGTTTCAGCTTAGGGTGGAGCTATGCTTTTATCATGTCAGGGAGCACAAGTCAGAGTATTTTTAGCCCAGGGATTTTTTATTTTTGTACTAGAATTCATATGCACAGCACTAAATGTGAACATATTTGAGAATAGTCTGAGCAATCAGATGAGTGTTAATATTTTTGAGGTAACTGAGGGCTTTGTGGGTTTTTGGTTTGTTTTTTTTTAACTTTGTGAGAGTGAATTTAGTACACCTGTTGGTGAAGGACTGACACCTCTTGTTTTAGGGAGTATTTGGTCCAAAATCTGGTTTGCCACAAAATGGCTTCAAAATGACTGCACGTATATGCTGACATGGCAGTGTTAACGTGCACCTATATTCTGTAGTTGTCTCACTCGCAGATTATTTCTGCCTAGAGAAGGATTAATCTTGCTGCATCATCCTCTTCCTCATCCCCCACTGGGCTATTGTCTCTTAGGGCAGATCTACATTACAGCCAGGATGACGCTCTGAGATCGATCCACCGGTGTTCGATTTAGCGGGTCTAGTGAAGACCAACCAAATCAACAGCAGATCGCTCTCCAGTTGACCCCTGTACACCCGAAGAGAAGAGTAAGGTAAGTCAACGGGAGACTTTCTCCCGTCAACCCCCTGCAGTGTAGACCCTACGGTAACTCGACCTAAGGTACGTCGACTCCAGTTACGTTATTCACGTAGCTGGAGTTGCGTAGTGTAGGTCAACTTTCTGTGGTAGTATAGACGTACCCTCCGTCTGGGATGCTCCTTCATGGCTCCTGTTGCATAGGGAATGCAATGTGGATTTTAGGATGAGCCAGAATCGGGGCAGAAATCTACTTCATTCACACTCTGTTCATAGGTTTTCTGATGTGTACCTTTTGCAAAGCATCCTGACAAAAGTTTGCCAATAGCATGGGCAAGCTGTGTAAAAGCATCCCTTCAACATTTGGCCAATGCACCTCAGTCCCAGTCTCCAGGACCTTTATTTGTCCATCCTGCAGAGGCTTTCTATCACACTGAGTTTTTTCACATTGTACTCTAGTACCTGTAAGCATTTTATAAATGGTCCAGAAATGAAGTATCCGCATCCAGGAAGCCCTTCTGATGTATCTTCTCATTCAGTGCTGGATTAAAGCAATATGTTTGGTAGCTACACTTCTTAAACTCTCACAGGCTGTAAAATCTCTTTTGTGGCTTTACATGAGTTTCTGTATTGCAGAAAGCAACAGAGGGTCCTGTGGCACCTTTAAGACTAACAGAAGTATTGGGAGCATAAGCTTTCATGGGTAAGAACCTTACTTTTTCAGCATGGCCTGAGTAGATGGTGCAGTTTCCTAGTGTATTCCTCAGTGGGATCTGAGGAAAGTGGCCTGTAGAATTTAGTATTGGAGAGTTGTCTGGCAGCCTCCTTCTGGTAGTCAGACCTGTTCATGATGACAACAGCACCTCCTTTATCAGCCTCTTTGACGATAATGTCAGGGTGGTTTCTGAGGCTGTGGATGGCATTGCGTTCTGCATGACTTAGGTTATGAGGCAAGCGATGTTGTTTTTCCACAATTTCTGCCTCTGCACATGGGCAGAAGCATTCTATGTATAGGTCCAGACTGTCATTTCGACCCTCAGGAGGAGTCCATGTGGAGTTCTTCTTCCTGTGTTGTTGGTGGGAGGGTATCTGTATATCAGTGCGCTGTTCAGTGTTATCTTGAAAGTATTCTTTGAGTCGGAGGCAGCGAAAGTAGGCTTCCAGATCACCACACAACTGTATCATGTTCGTGGGGGTGCAGGGGCAAAAAGAGAATCCCCGAGATAGGACAGACTCTTCTGCTGGGTTGAGTGTGTAGCTGGATAAATTGACGGTACTGCTGGGTGAGTTAGGGGTACCTCTGTTGTGGCCCCATGTGGCAGGTAGGATTTTAGACAGCTTACAGTCCTTTTTCTCTTTGTAGAGAGGTGAAGTGTGTAATGTAGATCTCCTGTCTTTTTTTTAGTAAAGTCCATTTGTGTGGAGGGTTGGTTATTTATGAAAGTCTCCAGGTTGGAGAGCTCTTTCTTGATGTTTTTCTGTTTGCTGTATAGGATGCTGATCAGGTGGTTCCTCAGTTTCTTTGATAGTGTATGGCATAATCTCTCACTGTGATCTGTGCAGTATGTAGATAGCAATGGATTTTTCATCTTCAGTCCATTTGGTATGATGTCCATCCGTTTGCATTGGGAAAGGAAGATGATATCTGTCTGTATTTGTGCAAGTTTCTTCATGAGGTTGACAGATTTCCATTCCATACGGCTAAATGCAGTGCCTTGCATGGTGTCAAGTATCAGAGGCGTAGCCGTGTTAGTCTGAATCTGTAAAAAGCAACAGAGGGTCCTGTGGTACCTTTAAGACTAACAGACGTATTGGGAGCATAAGCTGAAGAAGTGAGGTTCTTACCCACGAAAGCTTATGCTCCCAATACTTCTGTTAGTCTTAAAGGTGCCACAGGACCCTCTGTTGCTTTTTACAGATTCAGACTAACACGGCTATTCCTCTGATACTTGTATTGCAGAAGTTAGACAAACACTTATAGAATCTTATCTGGTGTTGAATGAGGAGGTGGGCATGATACCTGTCTGCTATTCAGTCTTGTCAATATGGAGTTCAAGCTGAACTGCACAAGTTCTGCTTTTAAAGTAACAGAGCATGTTTTGAGTCAAAAAACCTTTTGGATAAGAGGGCTTCACAATGCAGTAAAATAATTGCCTAATGTTGCATGTCCAATGTTACATGCTGTATTTGGACATAAAATCTCTTGTCTTCCTCCCCCGCTCCCACCCAAACTTCCTCACCTCAAATACTGAACACTCACAAGGGGTCAGGGAAGAGAGATGACAACCTATTTGCATAACACAATTTGAATGCATTACTTGAGGAAAAATTCATAAAGATGCAGTCATAATTTCAATATATTTCTTTGGCCTTTCAGTCCTATATTTTGTGACATATCTGATGTAATATGACTCATACTGTGTACAAGTTATTGTATGTGCAGAAGCCTATATGTAATATGAAGCCACTTTAGCTAGAGATGAGGGGGAAAGCATATATCCAAAACACCTGCACCCTGGCAAGTGCATAGAATGCCAAACTTCTATAATGTAACATCACTGCAGAAAACACTTAAGAAAAAACGTTGCTATGTCAGAACCTTTCCCCTCTCACGTCAGCTTAATTCTGTTTGTAAGGTGCTGATGTGTAACATCACAATGGTGTTTAGATACCCTGTTGATAAGCTACTTAGAGATGCTGAAGGTAGACCAGTGAAAAAATCCAGCTTTGTTAGGATGTTTTATGTCATTTGCGCAGTTTTATAGCTTTCATATCTGTATTATACACTTAGTACAATTGAGGATGAGATGTCCTCTTGTACTTATGTAGGTGTAACGTCTTTCATTATATGATCACATAATGCTAGGCAATGATGCGTACTATTATGCTATTATTTTAAAAAAATATGTTATTAATCTGAGGTATATAAACAGTTCATGCAGTAATTGCATGAAATTCAGGTGCAGTAACAATCCCATATGAGAGATTCCATGGAAATAGGGACAGTGCAGTCAATTCTCTCCTGATCCAGAACTCTGCTGGGTGAGTGTGTGCATTCCTGATTCTCAGGGCTGGTTACAACATGGCTGAGAGCAGCTGTCAGGCTGCTCTAAAGTGCACTACTGTATAGAAATCTATTGAACGCCTCCTTTTGCTTCCAGTAGGAAGCCCTCAGAGTCTCCACATCCCCACCCTCTTGTGTGGTATTGTGTAAATATTCTTGTATTTTGAAACAAGTACCGTAGTGCTTTCTTTTATGCTGTTTCACCCTTGAGAGGTGCTCCTGATAAATATCCACAAGCTACTTCATTGTCTCTCTTCAAATCCCTCCTAAGACACTCCTTTGCCATTGTACCTACAAAATACTTGACAGCAGTTGGGCAGTAGGTGTGCTGTGACCACCATCTATCATACTGATCAATATTGTCTCATTGGTTCTTTGTACTCCCCCATATGTCTGTTTTCTGGTTTCACACTTTTACTGTAAGCTCTTTGGGGCAGGGACCATCTTCTTCTGTGTTTGTACACTCCCTAGCACAATGGGGTCTGGTCCATGATTGGGTCTCCTATGGTCTATTGCAGTATAAATAATAAAAGATCTTGAATACAGTACCATGACAGAATGGTCACTGATGAAACTGATGCTGCATGTTGTCTCTTTTGAGTACTTTTTTTTAATAAATCATATTAAATTGTACATAAACACCTAAAACCCTCTAATTTTAATTTAAAAATTAAGATGTTAATTCCCCTCCCCCACTCCCAAATTATGAGTACATTATTTCTCCTATTTTAATGCAAATTCCAAAATAATTAAACCTGAAAATCCTGCTTCTCTCCATGAGGCTGTTCCGGTCTCATCCATGTGTACCAAGTGGCTAAATTAAGAGTGATTCACAAAGGGTGGGGACAAAGGCCCAGAGAATGTGTTGCAAAGAGCATGAACACTTCAGAATTTTATTGTTTTAATATACTTAAATCCTAATTTTAACAATCTATTAATTTGGGGAGGGTTTCTTATTGCACTGAAGTACGGAGAAACAGCAGCTTCTCCATAATTAAGGTCGCAACTGGGTTTTAATCAAAACCTGATCTTAGTTGTCTCATTAACATTTTTTTTAAAGTAGTGGTTCTCAAACTTTTGTTTTGGTGACCCTTTCACCCAGCAAGCCTCTGAGTGTGACCCCCCTCATCTTATAAATTAAAAACACAATAGTAGGTTTGAACTGGGGCTGAGGTCTTAAGGAATGCCTGCACCGCTGCGGCTGGCCCATGTCAGCTGACTTGGGATCACAGGGCTCAGGCCATAGGGCTATAAATCTGCAGTGTAGATGTCCAAACTCGGGCCAGACTCGGGCTTTGGAACCACATGACAGGGGAGGGTCTCAGAGCCCAGGCTCCAGTCCGAGCCCAAATGTCTGTACAGCAATTTTTATCCCCACACCTGAGTAAGCTGACCTGGGCCAGCAGTGGTATTTTTTTTTTAATCCCTGTGAAGACATACCCATAAAGGGGAGAGAGCGGCACATGGTTGTTGGTAGATATCTGCAGACACTGCAGGGAATAAGAAGGCTCCTGTAGGCCTCTGAATCAGCATGGGGAAGATCTGCTCCTTTCCCAGCAGCAGGGAGAAGGCCAAATTCCAGGCAAAGAGATATTGATTGAGGGAACAGGAGGACAATCCTTCTAGGAAAAGGGGCTGTGCCTAACTTGGGACTGGGGTGAATGAAATGAACTTTAAAGAACGGATAGACCCTCAAGGAAGAGTGGCTGTGCCCAGCTAATACTAGAATAAAGACTTTGTAAGTTTGTTTTCTTTTGAAAGATTTTGTGCAGGACTTAATAAATTGAACCCCAGAAGAAGGAATGTTCTGAATATCTGGCCTGCATGGACTTTTTAAGGGGCCCTGAGTACAGGGCAAATGGGCTCAGCAGTGCCCTCTCTCACTCTTAGCCAGATGGGGGCGCTGTGGGGCAGGCATTGCCAGCCCAGTACTTGCTTCATACACCATATCACTACCATCAACTTGGAAGATCAGCTTTGGAGGATTAAGTAGAAATCCCTCTTGAGTCCACCCATACCACTTAATTGACTGAAGGGGTGTTGTTGTTAAGCAAGTTGAGTAATACCCTCACTAGCAGAGCCTGAGGGCCTGATTCTTCTTTACAATAACATTCCTTTTCATCACTGGAACATGATGTAAATGGTCCTTGATATAAAGGAGAATCCAGCCCTGAATGGGCTCCTCTCCCAGTGCTGCCAGTCTAAGCCAGAAACCTGTGAATTTCATGTGTGCCCATGCAAAGTGTTATTAGTCAGTCACTTGTCGGGCTTGTAACTGATTGTCTTTGCTTGGAAGAACTAAGACAGTTGTGTATTTTTTTTTTTTAATTATCTGAGCATATGAGAGGGCTCTTAGATATTGTATAATCCTATTGCTGGTGTGCTGAAATTACAGTAGCTAGCTAGAAATAACCTTGCTCTAAGAACAGAATGAACAGCAGAACAGCATGAATTATTTAACTCCAGTCTGCACTTCCTGTTTTCTAATCACAGAAATAACACAGGCTCTACAGAGAGCATTTATCCCAAATTAAGAGAAGAAATGGTTAACGGATCCTGCCTTTTAAATCAATATTATGAATTCAAAGAAAGAAACAGCATGTACTAGACGCCTCTGGAGTTCTGATCTGAGTTTGATGTCACACTGAAGTAAGTGGTTGCCATGGTGATTTCAGCATATGTCTGAGTATTTCTCCATTTGAATTGTAAGGAGTGTTCTTAGGGAGGAAGTGCCCATCTGTAGTCAGTCTATTGTTCTTGCTGTACCAAATGCCAGTCTCGCTGCAGCCTGCAGAACTGCGTCATAACACAGCAGCTCAGCCCCTCTGAATAAAGACTCCCTGTAGAACCAGATTTATCCACCCTGCCATTTTATTGTCATTTGATTATCTGTTTGTGTTTTCTGACTGCATTAATGCAGCCTCTTAGGGATTCTATGATAACAGGGAGTAGGTTTGTTATCTCACAAAACTGGACAAATCTCCCTGTGCTCACTAGGCTTGTCCCCCATTTTCTCCTTTTCATAGAGGACGGGCACCCTTCAAATGCCAGCTTCTCTGTACATTTTTTCTTCCCATGTTACGGAATTGGAAGTCCTTGAAAACTTGAGTGTGTTTCATACCCTATACAAATTCAGCTAGACTGCTTGAAATAGATCCTTGTATTAAATAATCATTATTAATTGCCTAGCATATGCTCCCAGAGCAAGAATTGGCAGCTTGGAACAGTCCACCATGATTATTTAATATATCTGTTTATTTACCAATTAAGTAATGAGCCAGCATGCCAGAGCTGTACAAGAATGGTATACAACACCAAGACATTATTAGTAACTGAAAGTCATCAGAAAGATTCCTGCAGCTACCTTTGGAGGTTTGGGGTTTTTTCTTCTTATTTTGCCTAGTTACATATGCTACAGTAATGCATGTTACACATCAGTCTGAGATATCATGGGGTTGTTATCTTGAATGTGATATGCGCTTAAAAAGCATTGACTTTGGAAAAAGGACTGGTCGTAACCAGCCCTCCTCTGCTTCTGATTGTCTGATCTAATAAGAATAAAAATAAAACAATAGAGGCATTAGAGCTAGTTAGAACTTCTCAATGAAATAGTTGTAATTTTTTTAACATGGGAAGACGGATATTTTCTCCTAACCTCATTCTCAGAAATGACTGAATCATTATTGCTGAAGCTTAAATAAAACAAACAAACAAACAAACAAACAAACAAACAAACCTCACCCCCACACAGTTTGAGGCAGATTTTTGGCAAGGAAAACTTCTGCCCAAACCGTTGAAGCTTGGCAAAGTTACAAGCATCTATAATAGTGTCTTGGAAAAGCATTGGGCAACTTTAATCATAGGTGTTGCTAACAGCTCTGCTTACATATACTGGAGTTGCTAGTAGTGACCTGCGGCAGCATCATGAAGGGCATGCAGGTTTCGTATCCAGGCCTGGCCTAGAGAATATTGTGAAAGTAACATAACCACCGAGGACTTGTAACAGCACCCGCCATCTGGCATAATTTCATTTCACAGGGGATTTTGATATTTCCAATTAGGAACAAAAATTTTAAAAAAATCAAAAATCTCCACAAAAGGGAATAGAGTCCTCAGGCCATTCACCCTGGATGGCTGCCATAGGGCTGCTGATCCTGAAAGCCCTGGGCTTCCTGGTTCCATAGATTCATGGATTCCAAGGCTGGAAGGAACCAGTGTGGTAATCTAGTCTGATTTCCTATAAAACACAGAAAGTAAAACTTCCCCAAAATAATTCTTACAGCATATCTGTTATAAAAACATCCAAGTTTGATTTAAAGACTGCCAGTGATCAGGGCCGGCTCCAGGCACCAGCCCAGCAAGCAAGTGCTTGGGGCGGCCAACGGAGAGGGGCGGCACGTCCGGCTCTTCGGCGGCAATTCAGCAGCGGGTCCCTCACTCCCTCTCGGAGTGAAGGACCAGCTGCTGAATTGCCACCGAAGGCTGAAGCGGCGGCGGTAGAGCTGATCGTGATCGTGGCTTTTTTTTTTTTTTTTTTTTTTTGCTGCTTGGGGCAGCAAAAACCCTGGAGCTGGCCCTGCCAGTGATGGAGAATCCACCATGACCCTTGGTAAATTTTTTCCACTGGTTAACTATACTCACTGCTAAAAATGTATGCCTTATTTCCAGTCTGAATTTGTATAGTTCTGGGATAGTCTGCATGGTTGGTTGCCCCAGTATTATGGACCCTGGACGCCTAGATCAGGGATCGACAATCTCTGGCACGCAGCCCGTCAGGGAAATCCGCTGGCAGACTGGGATGGTTTGTTCACCTGCAGTGTCCGCAGGTTTGGCCGATCGCAGCTCCAACTGTCTTTTTAGCAAGTGCATCACATTGCTGACTCTCATAACATTTGTGATCCACTATGACCTCCAAGACCTTTTCAGCAATACTTCTACCTAGCTAGTTATTCACCATTTTATATTTGTGCAGTTGATTTTTTCCTTCCTAAGTGTAATACTTTGCACTTGCCTATATAGAATTTCATCCTACTGATTTCAGACGAATTCTCCAATTTGTCAAGGTAATTTTGAATTCTAATTCTGTCCTCCACCATGCTTGCAATGCTGACTACCAGCTTGGTGTCACCCACAAAATTTATAAGCAGTCTCTTCTCCATTATCCAAGTCATTATTGACAGGACAGACCCCTCTGGGACCTCACTAGATAGACTTTTCCTCTTCAACAGTGAACCATTGATAACTTTGAGTACAGTCTTTCAACCAGATTTGCAATCACTTTATAGTAATTTAATCTAGAACACGTCTGCCTGGTTTACTTATGAGAATGTCATGTAGGACTGTGTATAAAGCCTTATTAAAATCAAGTCTACTGCTTCCTTCCTTGTCACTAGGCCAGGAAAGGAAAGAAATTAGGTTGTTTTGTTATGATTTGTTTTAAGATATTCATGCTGGCTATCACTTATAACCCTACTATGCTCTAGCTGCTTAGAAATTGATTGTTTAATAATTTAGTCCAGTGTCTTTCCAGGTATCGAAATTAGGCTGACTGGCCTATAATTCCCCTGGTCCTCTTTGTTCCCCATTTTGAAGATAGGTACTCTTTGCCCTTCTGCAGTTCTCTAGGATTTCTCCCATCCTCCATGATCAAAGATAATTGCTAATGGTTTCAAGATCATTTCAGCTAGTTCCTTTTGCATCATAGGGTGCATTTAATCAGGCCCTACTGACTTAAATATATTCAATGTATTCAAATATTTTAACTCACGTTCTTTACCTATATTGGCTTGCATTCCTCTCCCCTTGTTAATATTAATTATTTTAAGTATCTGGTCATAATTGAAGTGAAAACTAAAGCAAAGTAGGCATTAAACATCTCAGCCTTCTTGATGTCCATTATTAGCTCTTCTTCCCTGCTGAGCAGAGGACTTGTACTTTTCTGTGTCTTTATCTTGCCCTTAATGTATGTAAAGAGCCTCCCTACATGGATATGCTATTCATTTGTACTCATCTTCAGCCATTTGCCCAATTTTCTATTTTTTATAGGATTCCTTTTTCTTTTTCAAGTAATTAAAGAGCTATTGATGGAGCCATATTGGCCTCTTACTATTCTTCTAATCTTTCCTTTGCATTGATGTAGTTTGCTGGTGCACCTTTAAAATTGTTTCTTTGAGAACCTGCCAGCTCTCCTGAACACCTTTATCTTCCTATGGAACCTTAGCCACTAGATCTCTGAGATATTAAAGTCTGCTTTTTTGAAGTTATCCTTATTCTGCTTCTCTCACTCCTTCCTTTCCTTACAATCATGAAATCTCTCATTTCATGATCAGTGTCATCCAAAATGCCTTGAACCTTCAGATTCACAATCAATTCCTCCCAGTTAGTCAGAATCAAGTCTAACATGGCTGCCCCCTGGTCCCTTCTTCCACCTTCTAAAACAAAAAGTTGCCCTCAATATATTCCAAGAATTTGTGTTGTCATATTACTTTTCCAACAAATGTTTGGATAGTTCAAATCCTCAATACTACCAGGTCTTGTGTTTTGGATATTTCTGTCATTTGTGCCAGAATTGTCCCATCCAAAGCCTCCTCCACTTGATTTGGTGGCCTACAGTAGACCTCTACCATGGCATCACCCCTAGTTTTTTTTCTCCTTTTAACTTCACTCAAAGCCTTTCAGCTGGTCTGTCTCTCATCTCCTTCTGGACCTCAGAACAAGTGTGTATATTCTTGATGTATAATGCAACACCTTCTCCCCTACCTGTCCTTTCTGAACAAGATATACCCCTCTATACCAGTATTCCAGCCATGAGAGTTACCCAATCAATTCTCTATGATGCCAATTGTGTCAGAATTTAGTTTATGGACTAGTATTTTCATTCTTCTTGTTTATTCCCCATATATTGCTACAACACTCAAGCCCTACCAACACAGATTTCCCAAGCTCCCAGTACTAGAGGGATGACCTAGCAGATATGAATAAATAGAAACAGAAAATAAAAGGTAGAGACAGATTTAACAGAGGCAAGATTCTAGTGGGAAGGAAAATTTCAGTTTTCTACTGGAAAATCTTTCCCAGCTCCATGGATATCAAGCTCTTTGGCAGTCCACTGTGGCAGTGGCTCTGAACCTTTCCAAGAAACTGTACCCCTTTCAGGAATCTGATTTGTGTTGTGTACCCCAAGTTTCATCTCACATAAAAACTAGTTGCTTACAAAATCAGACATAAAATACAAAAATGTCACAGCACACCATTACTGAAAAATTGCTCATTTTCTCAATTTTATCATATAATTATAAAATAAATCAATTGGAATATAAATATTGTACTCAATTTCAGTGTATAGTATATAGAGCAGCATCATTGTCTGTATGAAATTTTAGTTTGTACTGACTTCGCTAGTGCTTTTTATGTGGCCCATTGTAAAACTAGGCAAATATCTAGAGTTGACGTACCCCCTGGAAGACCTCTGAGTATCCCCAGGGGTACTCCTACCCCTGGTTGAGAACCACTGCCCTAGGCAGTCTCCTGGGATGGCTTCAGTCTCCCTGGCTCCACCCAACAGGATAAGTTGCTATGGACCCTGGGCTTCCTGGTATACTTTGCTCCACTGCAGCCTAATAGGCAGGCAGCAAGGGATCCAGAGAAGCAAATTTCCTTTGGTGTTTTTGCAATGAAATATTGAGAAATTTCAGTTCTGTGGAAAAGATAAATTTTTGATTTTACCTCAAAAACTACAGAGAGTCCTGTGGCACCTTTAAGACTAACAGATGTATTGGAGCATAAGCTTTCGTGGGTGAATGCATCCGACGAAGTGGGCATTCACCCACGAAAGCTTATGCTCCAATACATCTGTTAGTCTTAAAGGTGCCACAGGACCCTCTGTTGCTTTTTACAGATCCAGACTAACACGGCTACCCCTCTGATACTTGATTTTACCTCCTTATTCAATATGAATTTTTTGTAGGAAACTCGAAGTACTTTGTACAAATGAAATTCCATTTCCTGGTTATATCTACTATCTACCCATGTTGCTAAGAGGAAGTCTGAAACTGATAGGCCCTGAAGTCTAAGAATCGCAATGGGGGTGGGGGAGGGGTGTCACTGGGACTACATAGGAAATAACTGAAGGAAAGTCCAAGTACATCTAATTAGCTCTTGCCATAAAAGTGCATTTTTCTGTTTGTTTCACTCTTGCATGAAGGGCTAAGGTTTTTCTTTTCAACATCTTTCTCTGAGAGCAAGGGACCATACTCTACCTGCATCAGCAGCCAAAGACAGTTTCATGTTTGGATGGAACTAGTCGGAATGTCTTCCTCAATCAAGATATGCCCAGTTTATTTATTACTGTGCCAGACAGACTATTCCCAGGATGTTCATAGATCAAGAGACTCACTGAACTGGACAATGCCTCGGGGGCACATTTTGGTGGTGTTTATCTTTCTTGAAGCCTAAACTAATGAAGACCCTTTTTACTCTAATTACCTTTCATTGGATATGATGCTAGATTGTTTGTTTGGAGCCACAAAAACTGACTGATACACTGTCTGATGAGCTTTTACGATAGCAACAGAAAGGAGACCCATTCAGGAGTCTTCAGACCGAATGACAGTGGGGAATGGAGATATAAAGTGGTGAATATTCAGCTCTCTGACAGCCCCTCTAAAAACATTGGCATTAATAAATATATAATTGCTCAAAGTTTTATTGTGATTTATAGAGATTTATCCATTACCATGGTGAAATAAGAAAAAAAATAGCTAGTGACACCTCAGAAAAATCACGCATTCTTGTCTCACTACCGTTGTTATTACTATTGTTTTTTATTATTTAACACTAGTGGTGACCTGTAGCTTTGCTGCTCAAGTGTATAGTTTTATGGTAAATTTGTGTGTGTGTGCGTGGGTGTATGGTGTAGGTGCTGACTGAGGGGTGTGTACTGCTGTGGGAGACTGTATATTTGGGATTACTGTGTACTGTGTGTTATGTTGGTAATCTTGAAGAACTGTGGCAGTTGGGCTAATAATCCACTATTTGTGCAGTCTCCCTCATACTGCCAATGAAACTGTTGCATGCAAATTAGCTGTACAGTAAGGGTGATAATTGGTTGAGTTACCTCAGATATCACAATGTCCTAGGATTCTTGGCATGGCATAGACACATGCTTTACTATTTTATTTCATTCATATATATTATATGTATTATATTTGGGTTGTGTGTGTGTGTCTATATGTATGTATATGTGTATATGTATGTACGTGTGTGGATGTGTGTATGTATATGTATAGGTATATACATGTATGTATGTATGTATGTATGTATAATAGTAGCACCCAAAAACTACAACAAGGGTATATTATGGTAAATGTTGTACAAATATGTAGAAAAAATAATGGTTTCTGCCTAGATGAGCTTTCACTCCAAGGGAATTCTTTTTAAACTTTGATACTGTGTCCTGACACCTGATTTCTCTTGAACATAGGCTGATCCTTGAAACTATTCATCACTTTAAAGATTTCCCCCAAAATGAGTCACTTTATAACCTCTCTCCATTCGCATCTTTGCCCAGTTGTGCTCTGCATGTTAGGTCACTGGATATCCTAATGAAGCATAGCACAGTTCTTTACTCCACAAGGACAAAAACCATTTATTTTATATAGGTTATATGGTTTTATGCCGGTCTCCTTTCCCCCCCCTTCCTGTACATAGGAATACAGTGCATGGCCTTAATGAACTGTCTCAGCAAATGACTCTTCAGAGGTTTTGAAATGCATCAGCTGGTGGTTGGCCCTTGAGAACTCGGATGTTTTGAGGGGGTGGAGTTGTCAGCGAGGCTAGCCAGAGAATCAGGGAAAGGTTCAGGGCTCTTGGAGGCAAGTCAAATTGAGACCTTTGTCTGGAATAACTTCTAAATGACCCTGTTTCTTTGCTTTCTTAAGACCCCTAGACATTCACTCTGAGTTGACCTGCCTCCCAACCAGACAGTCAAGTCAGTCCTGGCAATCTGAAAGTAAGTCAGATGGGAGGACATATCTAGGGATTTGGAGAGTATTTCAGTCAACATAGAAGTCACTAGGAAGGCATTACATGTAAGAGTAGTAGGAAGAAACTAGTGCTAGGATGGATTCTTGTGAGTAGAGCTGGTTGCATTGTTTGTTGTGAATATAGTTCTTTCTCTTATTTACAAAAAGATTCATAGAAATCAGTCTGTTTGCCTAGTTATTCAGTTCCTGGGAACAAATGTCAAACTACGGTTTATTCACTAGTTGCTGACTTCATCTATTTGTTGTTTGTGGTATGTGATTTATATCAACTTCTATGGCTCCTGTTGCTGACTAGATAACCAAAAACTTTTTAAACAGGAAATTAGCAAATAATGAATGGCAGATGCTCCTGTCACACCTGGATATGTCTTTGTACAAACAATAGTCATTCCTTAAATAACTATACAAGCAAAAACCTGTTTGCACAAATTTTCTGGTGTACTTAAAATGGGTACAAATATCTTTGGAAGTGTACAGCTCTTCAGAATTCAAATGGATGTTTTCAAACATCATTTTTCAGAATCTGACATTCTGCTCTTGAGGAAGAAGGATGGGTCTGAAGTTGGAGTAATTTCATGTGGTCAGAGAGTCATTAACCAACTTTAGTTAATCCTTGTTAGTTCCAGTATTGTGTTTTTGTACAGTTTTCTGAGGATAACTGTTGCAGGGGTTAATTAACTACAGAAGCCATTCATTTCTTCATGTACTCCAATACAATGGCTGTTATCCTCTAATTTATTTTACCTACTGTGCAATATCATAATACTCTTTTTCTGTTCACTAGCTCAGACAGGGGTCTAATTACTTATGTTAGCAGCAGTTTGTATTCCTGGGGCTTGATTCTCTTTATGTCTAATGGATTTACACTAGCATAAAATCAGGATAACTGGAGTGAGGAATCAGGCCACAGAGCTTTGAGATTGGTGGTCTTTTCAGCATGTATATTCAGTGGTGTCATGTGGCTGAGTTTTGTGGATCCGGGGCCAAAAACTACAGGGAAGGTTTCTTTAGGTTGTATTATTGGCTGATATGTGGAAGATGTTCTTACTATAATAACGGTGCAAATTCCAACAGGCAATCATTTTTGTTAAAGCAGAAAGGTTTGTCTGAATGCTTGTTACTTAGCTTATGTTCCTTCAGCCAATTTCCATCCCACTGTTTGTGAAACAGCTTGTACATTTTTAATAATTATATCGAATTGGTTCAGAAAAACAGCCCAAACTCCTATTCATCTGTATAGCAGGGAGGATTGGCTCAGAAGTCCCTGGAGAGAGAGACTGAAAAGGATACAAAATGTACTTTAACTTCAGTACAATTCAGGTTACTACGTAGTACCTCCTACTCACCACATTTCAATGAATCACGCCATGCTAACCATAATGATTCCTCTTTCTTAATATGCTTTCTGTACAGCTGATGCTAATTTTCTCATTTAAAATTATAAATGTTACTTTCATTTTTTTAAAAAGCTGACAAAATGAGATTGCCCCCAAAAATAATGTAACTATATAATTTTAAATCAATTCTCAAACCCATTTTTCTAGTTGCTGTATATTATTCTAAATTGTTTTGCCTTAACTTTGTATGCTGTGTGCTCTTGTTAAAATATTGGTACAGATGCCATTAGCCTTCTTTGGCATGGCTTTTCCTATTTGATTAGATTGTATATTATGGCATTTGAATAAAACATTGACCTTTAGATTTGTCAATTACAAATATAATAAGACTCTTACTCCACTGTAGAATGCCCGCTGAAAATTACTTTTCTTCAAAGTTACACCCTACAGTTTCTGGGAGTTTATCTGTTAGGGTTGGGAGTCAGATGTGGGGTTGTTGGTTTTTTTCCTTGTTAGATTACTCCTTATTAGTGGTGCAAGTATGGTGGTATGGTCTGTACGCCATACCAGTAAGATATTTATAGCCAGTACAGCGTACCAGAAAGACAGAGGAGGAGCCCATTCCCAGCTCTGCCCCCTGCCCTTCCACGGAGCTGCATCTCCTCCATCTGTACAGCAGCCTCGCCAGAGGACAGGGCTTGGGGAGTGGGGCTGGGGGCAGTACAGAAGAGCTACCAGTGTTCTGCTGGGAACCGCAGCAGGGAAAGAAGCAGAATGCTGGCAGCTCCTCCGGTGCGGCTGTACCACCCCAAGCCCCATCTTCCAGTGGAGCTGCCGTACAGACGGAGGAGATGCAGCTCTGTGGAAGGGCTGGGAGCGGTACAGCCATGCCAGAGGAGCTGCTGGCATTCTGCTTCTTTCCCTGATGTGGTTCCCAGAAGAACCCTGAACTGCTCCTCCAGCAGGGCTGCTGTGCCATCCCCAACCCCATCCCCCAAGCCCTGTCCTCCAGCAGGGCTGCTGTACAGACAGAGGAGACACAGCTGCGTGGAAGGGCTAGGGGCGGGGCTGGGGGTTCTGCTCCTTTCCCCACTGCAGTTCCCAGGAGAGCCCTGAACTGCAAACCCCTTCCTCTACCCCAGGTAATGTGGAATGGATGTGGATCATGGGGAGGGGATGGGGAGAGCATGGGGGCCCCAGGATGGGGTTGGGGTGGGGAGGAGTCATGTGGGGGGTCATGTGGGGAGGTCACATGTCCCCCTTTGTGTCCCTTCCATGAATGTAGCGTACCGTCAAGAAATGATTTCCACTTGCACCACTGCTCCTTATAATTGGAGACCAGAGGATTTGTGTGAATTTTGTACACATGAAAGCCAAGGACTAATCCCCCTGGTCAGAATCAGTTCAGAGTGCTAGATCGCATTGCACAGTTCTTCCCACTCTTTTGCCCATGTACAGTAACACTGACTAGCAACAACTCATCCGTTCCAGGACTGGAAACTCATTTATTCTTTCCAAAGCAAAAACTGTCAGTTACAGTGAATTCTGATTCTGTTGATCTAAATAAATAACCCTTTGTAAATTTGGGTGAGAACAGCAGGGGCATCAGCACTTGGGTAGGAAGCAGGGGGTACATGGGTTGATCTTGTTTGAAAGAGGTAAGCTCATTTCTGGCTAGCTGAAAGGATTTCACCATTCATTTCTGGATGCAGACCTTACCACAGTTATCTCTGTCTTTCCCACCTCGAGGTTGGACCACTGCAACAATTTCTATATTATGCTAACTTGGAGGGGGCTAACGTCTCTGCTACTGGAGAAAATGGTTGTGTGCCTTTTTAGGTGGGGTAGACCCACAATAATGTATTACTCTCAGGGCTGGTCCACCCTAACCCCCCACTTTGAACTAAGATACGCAACTTCAGCTACATTATTCACGTAGCTGAAGTTGAGCTATCTTAGTTTGAACTTCCTGCGGGTCCACACGTGGCAAGCAGGTTCCCCCGTCAACTCCATGTACTCCTCTCGCTGAGCAGAAGTACCGGCGTCGATGGCGAGCACTTCCGGGATCGATCCCAGAAGATCGATTGCTTACCACCGGACCCGGACATAAGTATAGACGTACCCTCACACTCTGTATTCACCACTGGCTGCCAATATCCAAAGCAAAAAGCCACACTGCAGACATAGCAGAAGTTTTGTGAAGCAGATGGGGCTGCATTTGCTGAGCAACAGACGTTTTTGCCCTGTTCCTGTGCTCACCTGTAACCTGCTTCTGGGCAATGACTTGTTCCATTCCTACTCCTTGTCATCATGTGTTTTGTTGCAGGCTGCTTATCTACTTCCAGATGGACTGAGGCAAGATGGGTGAGGTAATATCTTTTATTGGACCAACTTCTGTTGATGAGAGAGACAAGCTTCTGAGTTTACACAGAGCCTTCTTCAGGTCTGGGAAATGTACTCAGTGTCACAGCTAAATACAAGGTGGGTTAGATTGTTTAAGCATAAGTACTTAAGACATATTTCAAGGGATCATTCAAGGGGCAGTGGGCTTTTAATACTTCTCCTGTCATGGGGGACGGTGTGGGAGCTGGGAGAAGGCTGGGGAGGTTAGGTGCTTACATATCGTTATAATAATCCATAAATCCAGTGTCTCTGTTCAGTCTGATTTTTAGTATCTCACAAAGTTATGAATTTAAGCTCCTGTCTTTTGAAGGTGCTGTGCAGGTTTCCTTTGAGGATGAGGTCTGAGAGATCAGACAGAGTGATTGCTTTGTGAAAAGTGTTCACCCACAGGTGATGTGGTGTTTGTCTTTCATCATTTTTCTGTGAGTTCATTTGAGAGTGTAGTGATTGTCTTGTTTCACCCACATAGTAGTTGTTGGGACATTTAGTCCATTGGTGGAGGTGCACCACATGTTGTGATAGGTATGTGCAGAACCCATGGATTTTGAAAGGTGTGTTGTGGAGTGTTGATCATCATAGCAACGGAGATATGTCTGCAGGTTCTGAATCAGTTGTTCTGGCAGGGTCTGGTGCTGCTTTGAGTTGATGTCTTGATGTGTGAGGAGCTTGCTTCTGATTATTAGCTTGGAGAGGTTGGGAATTGTTTGAAGGCGAGAAGAGAGGGTTCAGGAAATATATCTTTCAGGGTGTGGTCTCCATCAGCTATGGATTGTAATTGTTTGATGATACCCTGTATAGATTCCAGTGTGGGAATGACTGGACAACTAGAGCAGTCAGAGGAGGTTTTATTTCTGTATTGAAGTAGGTTCTCTTGGGATATTTGAGTGGTCTGTTCCATGATGCAATCTGCTTCTCTAGTGGAGTGTCCTTTTTTGGTGAAGATGGTTTTAAGTATGTTAAGGTGTGTATCCTCTTCGGAGTGTGGTATCTGAGTACCTGGCTGTAGATAACAGATTCCTTGGTGTGGCTGGGGTGGCTACTGGATCTGTGAAGGTAGGTGTGGTGATTTGTAGGTTACTTGTGTATATAGTTGTCCCTAGGGTTCCATTTTTGAAGCTGATCGTGGTGTCCAGGAAGTTGATGCTGTTGAGGGAGTGTTCCAGAGAGAGTTTAAAGGATAGGTAGTGGTTGTTGAAGTTTTGACAAAAATCTATGAGGGCATAGGCACCGACTCCATGGGTGCTCTGGGGCAGCAGCACCCATGGGGAAAAAATAGTGAGTGCTCAGCACCCACCAGCCACCACCCAATCAGCTGTCCTTTTTCCAAATGATAGGCATACATTTTAAAAGCAACCTCATGACGCTGTAGATAAAAAATTATATACCAATCCCCCTTCCTTCTACTTTGAGAATGTTGTGGCATTTTACAAAGTCAGGCAATTCCAAACTTAGGTTTAAAATGCAATCTTAATGGCATCCTTGGGTGTATGCATCAAGTTACAAAAATTGTTCAATGAGTAAGTAATTACATTCAATACTCTGTGAAACTGTTTGAATTTGTTAGACACTTGAAAGATGGATCCCATAAGACTGAAATTAGGTACACAATATATATCTAACAAAATGAAATAAAACATACAGTATTAGAATATTTAGACTCCTCTTCTATAAAAATGTTCTGTAATATCCCCACCTATTGCCTTAGGGTCTGTGTTTCCACCCTTTCTTTCCACCTAGAGATGGATCCACTCTCCCCATATGCTCTATTTTATCCAGAAATCAAATTGCGCAACCCCTGCCTTTCCTGTGATCTTGTTCCTTCTCCCCTTTCTGATTATGTACGTTCCCAGACCCTTGCTAATGTGCTAGTGCTTCTCCTGGTCCCCAAAACTTTCTCAGTTTGTTTCCTGTTCCTGGTCAGCCAATCTCTTTGTTTCTGAGGTGCCCAGAAGATTTACTGCTTACACTCAGAGGGATAGGTTCTAGCAGAAGAGACAATGCCAACTGTAATTCGCATGGGTATTTATGATAACGTTTACTTCCAGAGTACACTATAAGTTCATTAAAATGTTTGCTTCTTTATCTTCTAGTGATATAGCTTTTTAAAAAAATATTCTTACTTGCTCAGAAAGAAACATTGTTTTTAAATCACATAGAAGTTTAATTCCATAAGGACATCTGTGAATGCAATCATTTAAACAGTTTAAAATTTTGGAATCCACATTCTCTTTCAGTGCACACTTTTCCACTTGTTTTCACAGTGGCATTAATGCACTGTTTGGCAATAGCAATAGCAAGTTTGAAGTAAGAATATTAGCTATTCAGCTTCGGACTATAGTTATGCTGCAAGGCAGATTGTGTGAAAGCTGCCTGGATGTCTCTTGTTCTTACTGTTTAGAATGCGGACCACGTTTTAAAAATAGGCTTCCAGTTATTGACCTTTTTACAAGAGCTCTTCCAAGTAATAAAACCACTTGGGGTGTAGCACTAAAATAGATCAGTGCTGTGATTCAGCATAACTGAACAGTAGTGAATTGATATAACTATGCTCAGAAGCTGTAAGTTTCTTCAGAGCTGTTGACATAGGGTAGACTGAAACTTTATGACTCAGCACATGTACTTTGATAATGGTTCAGACTCCAAGAGCATGAATCAATGCAGAGATTCATGTTCTTGGAGTCTGAACTATTATCAAGGTTATAAGTTAGCTTACAAGGTTCCTCATCACCCTAGAAGTAATTTCAGTGTAATAAAGCCAGAATGTTTTTGGGCACCATCCAAAAGTTCAGCACCTCTTGCAATACATGTACTATTGCACAGTAAAAGGGGAGCACAGCAGTCAAAGCGTCAATACAATGAATGTAAGTAAAGAGTAAACAACCTATCCTTATGACCCTACTCAGGCTACCTGGACTTTGAGGCTAACGTTCCATAGGTAAAGGTGTTTCATTGGTGCATCCCTTCTCCAGAGGAAGTTAGTGGGAAATGAATGGAACTTTAGCTGTGTCTCCTCAACATGCTCACCTGCAGAGCTGAGCTAGCACCAGGAGAATTGGGAAGAGATAGTATATGCAAGCAACAAACTACTCCCCACCCTGCATCAAGCTGGGGAGAAGGGAGGGAACTGTAGCTGAAAGAGCCTCAATTTCTTTCCTGTGCTTCTTATGGGGCAGTGCCATGATACAAGCCACTTCATTGGCTGTGTCCCAGTGACACAATCCAGCCCTAAATCATAATCTACTTATTTTGGAAGAAGGAGATTTCCATTCTATACCTAGCCATTTCTTAGCCGTCCTTAGTCCATACGTTTATTCACACTGGAGCACCGATCTATGTTAGATATAACTGTATATGAGAATACTTGATAGAAGGACCTTCTGCTTAGCAGCATTTGTGAACGTCTTTGATGCAAGCATGATTTGATGTTCTTGTGTGCGTAGGGTTTTGTTACAAAAGAGACCAACATATCAGCTGAAAGAAGGGTTGAGACTACCCTGGGTCAGGATGAACACTGAAGGTGAGGGAAGTTACTAATCATATTGAGTGTGGATGCACATTTGGGTGGGAATAACGGTGTTTGAAAACATTTACAATGTGTCATTTACACAGGACTAGATTGCATGCTCCCATTACATTAATTGTGCAGAAAAATTCTCTTTAAATTTACTCTTAATTTTTCTTCATTCAGTCTTTCTTTGATCATTAGAGCTCCAGTAACTTTCATAGCAAGCTCACCTTTAATGACTAAACACTTTTATATTTTATGTGTGTTCTGGACTCATGGAACCTCTCCCTCTGACATTTCACTCTCAGGTGAAGCAAATGAAGAGCCAGATTCACTGGAATAATCCAGCTGTACTGTGCTGTCGAGGAGACAGAAAGCCTCCAAGCTTAATTGGCTTTACTGCCGCAGTTTGTTGCTGGAGTGGTATAAACCAGCCAGAATGTAATAATGAATCTGGTCCCCAATCTCCAAGTATAAATGAGGTTTTTTTCTTAGTTTGTACTTTATCTTGAGTCTAGCTAGTCAGCAGGGATGACTGATAATTTTTTTCAAGCAAGTTTGGAGAGGCTTGCTCAGCAAACAGCTCTCTGTAGCTGTCTTTGTCAACTTTGTCCAAACGTTGTTTACATGGAGCTTCTGGGCTTGGCAAATAGTGTATTATGCGGTAAGGTGTCTGCGCAAGAGATCTATCTGCAAATGAGTGAAATGACCTGTTTATTAATCATTATATAGCAACATGTAAACTAATCATATGTGCTTCTGAATTTATTTTGGTATTCAAAGGGTGGTTCAGATTGGGGGAACAATTATCAGCTGAAAAGTATGAATATATTAGTAAAGCACAGTCTCAATCTTTTCCTGTCTCTCTTGATATGCCAGTACTGCGGAAGAATAAATTTATCCGTAGTGATTGGCAACAAATCAGGTCCTGAGCAAACAAGAAGAAACCAGGAAAAAGTAAATATTTTATGTTTGGATCATTGCAGAAAAGATGAGACCAGTGGTAGGCATAAACGATTGCTATGATGATGTATTGAAGGAAATGTGAGCGAGAGGCAAAGAGTAGCAGTGACTTCTGCAGTCGGAAACAGACTGTTAGTTAATGTACATCTATATTAAGCGCATAAACTGCATTTTTAAAGAACTTCATCCAGAGGGAAAGTGACTACTCAGTTTCCTTCAGCGGCAAAGTTTGAATCCTGTTTGAGTATGAAAGGCTGGAGAAGGAAACTGATCAAGATTCCAAGTCAGTTTCCCATTTCAGTAATCAGCCATCCCGTGTATAAATGGCTGCTTTGCTTCACCCTGTAGAGTCCAAACAAGAAGGGGGAAATGAAGAGGAACAAACAAAAAAGGAGGCAGAAAATATTAAAAAGGGGTGTTAAACATAAAGGTAAACAAAAATGGAGGAAAAAGAGAACAGGAGAAAAAGAAATAAAGCAGAAAGAGAGAGAGAAGAGACAAAAGGGCAAAGGAAGTATCAACAACCAAACAAGGATGTGGAAAGGGAAATGAGGCTAAAAGCAAAACTGCTTGTGTGGGCTGCCTCAGTATCTGGACTTGAAACTGCTCTATTCAAAATACAGTAGCAGAAAAATTAGTCTTACCTTATTCCGTATTTCCTCTTTCTCCTGCTATGTACACCTGCACTTTTAAAGCTGAAAATATATTGTATAAACACTGTCAAACTTCTGTTTTGAACATAATTTTAATGAAACTTTGTTACCCTCTAATCATTATAAGCCATGCCAGGATGTATGTCTGTATAGGAACAGATTTTGGATGGGTGAAAGCACTCATCATTCTCCATATCTGAGTATGCAGTTCAGCACACCAATTTCAAAGGCTCAAAAACTTGTCATATTAACCAGTTTTCACTGGAGCACTTCAAAATACCTCTGCTTAATCACAGCTATTTCCATACTAAGGCCCTGTCTACACTACAAGTTTTGCTGACACAAGTTATGTCGGCATACAGCCGCCACAGTTAGTATATTGCTTGTGCATGTGCATGCTTGGCTCCTTGCGTCGGCACTGCGCATGCTCAATGCACAGTGTGGTGCACCATGGGTAGGTATCCCAGTTTGCAACCAGATACCAGTCAGTGCACAGTCTTTTGGGTAGATTCGACAATGCATAGTGAGGCAGAAACAAGTCACGCAGGGGTTACTGGGAACAGTGGGTCAACTTTCCAGAATGCAATGTTCTCCATCCCAAAATATAATCTCTGTCCCTTAATTTTCGAGCCTATTTTCAATTTTCCACAAACCTGTGAACCATCTCTGACAAAACCATGGAGCCTGCACAGCTTGGCATTGTTGTCATGAGCGTTCGCCAAAGGAAATAATGACCATCTACATGTGAGATCATTTACTTATTAGTCATGAAATTTTTATTTTGATTGGTTCGTTTTGTTTGTTTTTTCCAGCCCTGTTGAGATGCTGTTGGACATTCAGTACTAAGAGCCTAAATTTAGGCTTTTATTTTTGAAAATCTTGACTAGTAAGTTGAAGAATTCAAAAGGTCAGAAGTTGTATGCCTGTACAAGCCTCTGATTGGCTTTGTTAGAAGCAAAGTTGTTGCAGTGATCACATTTTTGCATAAACTTGTAGGCTGTAAACATCAAAGAGGGAGAGGAATTACTTATCGTAGAAGAAATGAGCACAAATAGGTACCGGAGATGCTAGTTTTTATGTTTTACTTATAGTAATGATATTGTAACTGTGTAATGGTGCTCCCTTTTTAATGGCAACCACTCTGTCTCGATTATGTGATCTTATATGGAAAGTAATTCAGCTAGCTGAAGAGCTGTGTTGTATGCTGTGTACTGAGAAGCTACTTATATCTGCTCTCTGTGTTATCGGTGCCATTAAAAAGTCACATCAGTTGGGAGGATGTTCTACTTTATAGTTACTGCTTTTGTTGTTTCTAAGGTAACCACTTTACTTATCCATGTACATTTTGCCTGCCAGTTTCGCTATACTTTTAACTTGCATGTGCGCAGAGGAAAAAGCAGTGCATCATAAAATCCACTTTTAATAATACTGTAAATGTCTATGGATTACTTCTCGTAAAGAACGTGATTTAAATTTAGCCACAATGTTTTTTGTAAAAATTGTTTGTGCTGTTTTTCAGGGGTGGGGGTTAATAGGGGGTTAACAGTCTTGGGCACTTCAATGCCCAGAAGAAGGGAATTAGAAGGGAATTCAGCAACAATTTTCAAAGACCATACTAATCAGTATGAGAGAGAATAGAAAGTCTATATTTTGTTTGGACAAATGATTAATGAAGTGGGGAGAATGAAAGAAAAGGGTAAGCAAAGCTGGCCCAGCCAGAATAGGAAGAGAATGAATATTCATTTTTTTTTAAGATATCTCTTTCTGAGATTCTATAAATTTTCTAAGAGACATTTTATTTTAATAGACTTAGGGTGAGTTCGTCTGGAGAAATAGGGGCTCAAATCATTTATTTTAAAGTTTGGAAGTATACTTGGAATGGGACCAAGGGAATATTATAGTCACTTGAACCTGATTGTTTATACATCTTTAAGATACAGCCCATCAGTTTGTACCAATTCCTTAACATGTTGGTCTGTACCTTTCCATATTTCTGTTTTGGATACTACATGTTAAACTAGTTTTCCATGAAGGTATCTATACTAAGATATAGAACAAATGTATCTTGCCTTTGACAGACTTTATATTCGCTAATGTCAAATGCTACAATTAGCTTTGTAAGCTATTGTGGGATATATATCTCTTGACATAAGTGAACAAAGTAGAAAGAATTGTGGAAAAGACATAATATAACTTGGTTAACACAACTGCCCACATGCTGGGTATAATACAATATTAATATGGTATGCCTACACCTAACATATATTGGTTAACTGGCAATCTATCTACCCACATGGGGGGCATTAACTCGATGAACACTATTGGTTTTACTAGCTATGAGAAACATGGATCCACCCTGGATGGATGCAGTTGACATACTACACTCCATCCAGCACATTAAGAACTTGCGTCAGATGGGCCCTAATTCAAATAGGACATTCCATTTATTTTCTCCAGACATAGATGTGCCACCATAAAAACAGCTAGCCTTGTCCAAATATTTTGTCCAAAAATAGATAGCAAGTTCCTAAAGGCAAGAAATTTTGTTTCCCAACAGAGGTTGTGTGGCTTTGCCAAACTGACATTTACATGGAACAGTTTTGCTCATCGTTACCCTGCAGAACGTATATTGGTGGAGAACATTACCAGGCCTAAAGGAATGCAAATCCTAGAGAGAGTCTTTGTCACAGATGAAAGGAGATAATATGTAGAGCTCCCTCACATACATTGAGTATTCAAAGGCTTTTTCTGTGTTAACTTTTGCATGTATGATCTGTGTTTATAAGACAGTTTATGTGCCCCAAATGAGGCACTATGCTGGTTACTCATGATGAACATTTTGGGTTTAACATAGGTATAATCAGATGGAGATTGGCGAATGGATTCTTTCTGTGTAGTACATAATATGGTCAATATCATTGCATAATACATAATCAGTTTATTAATATTAACATCTCTGAAAAGACAAGACCACATTTTTCTAATTAAATACTGACCCTTTAAGAAATGGAGTAAAAAAAAAAGCATATCATTTCCTGCGCACTGCTCCATGATGCACTTTCACTTGAGCCAGAAATCGAACCAGAATATTAACAAATTTTCAGATGTTCCTGCAGAAAAAAACTAATAAGATGCAAAAATGGAGACAGATTTCAAATTATTTAATATTTTGCCTTCTAAAGTGTTACCAGTAACAGGTAAGTGCAAAATTATGTAGAAGTGTAAGAGTCCTGTTAACTTCTAATTCCTATCTCTACTTCAGTCACTTAGATTTTACAATCAGCCATAAGGAGATTAGTGACCTAGAAGGATTTGAAGAAGGGAGGAATATTTTAATAGAACATAGTCATATTGTGCATATCCACGTTTTGATTTGACTTATTTGTGTTATAAGCCGTTGGGCAGTGTTTTCTGAATTCTCTTAAAGAAATAATTAACCTGTTAGGAACTGGGGAAAACCACCCCAGTATACATATGATAGAGGCTAAGGTGTTTGATTGTTTCCACTGCTTAGCCCACAGGGGACATATTAAGGAACAAATCTTTTTTCTTGGTGTTGTACAGACTTCCTCACTGAAGTGGTGCAAAACCAAAGAAGTACACAAATTGTATGTGAATAATTCCTTACTCCACTAGTAAAAGAGAAGAAAACTATTTTGTTATAGTGAAAATGAATGTGAAACACAAGTGTTCCTTGAACAGCAACAACAATTGTTATGTGATTAAAAAGAAAGATAAATAGCCCCATAATGTCATAGGTGCTTTATAGGCAAATAAACAATGTCATTGGCCTAGAAAGTTAACAATAGAAGTTGAAAACTTCAAAAAATGAGTTGGAGAGTTATATAGCTCAATATTTCCAAAGGTATTTCAGTGATAGGATTTGAGCATTTATGGTCACACTTTATATTAAGTGTAGATTTATAAAGTGTTTAATAGATGTTTTTAATAAAGGGGTGATCAAGAGTTATACAGTCTGACCAGTCGATAGGTTGCTTATAAATATGTCTAACAATACATATATTCTTATAACACATAGTACTCATATCTCTAACATGCCTAGCATATATTTATCATTTAACCTTTATAAACTCTTTATAAATATACCCTTAATATAAAGTATGACCACATTCATTGTTGTTATATGGTAGTTATTAGGGATGGCTGAACCAAAAAAAAAGTCTTTTATTATAAGCCTTTGCCTCTTTCCTGAAATGAACCCATATGGCCCATTTTAAAGATTCTGATATGTCTAGTTAACATTTTTTTCTCTCCTTTGTGTACCACAACCAGATATGTTGAAATATTTCAGCACAATGTTTTGTCCTCTAGTGACATTATCAAGCCCTTATTCCATTTAATTAAATGAGATTACTTGTGTGAGTAAGAGCTCACCAATATGTGTAAGGATTCTACAACTGGGCCCATTATAAATAAGGCCACTTTCATATTAATTTTGCCCCAACTGGAAGTTTCCAGACAAATTCTGCTGACTCAAGAGATCTGTAGAATTCTGATCATCACCCACAATTTCTGGGTGCTTATCTGTCCCAAACTCCGAACCTTTGTGCTTCTCCCATCAATTGTTGATGGTAATGAGCAAAAAAAGGAATGGTTGTGGTTTTGCAAAAGCCTGTAATTTGGATTTTTATTTTATAAAACCAAAATCAAGGATTGCTTTGGATCCAGGTCCATTTTGTTCAAGTCCCCATATTCTGGTTTTGGTCTTTCTTTATACTTCAAACAAAGAAGGACAAAAAATGGGATGGTCATTGTTTAGCAGAACTTATTTGGTTGGAATTTTGTATTAAAATTAAAGCTGGGTAAGGTTTAGATTTGTTAAACTCTCTTGGGTTCATAAAATGTTGATGAGAGAAATAAAATAAAATAGAAATAGTTCAGTGTTTGGACTGGTTGGAACATTTTCATTTTTTGAAATATACTGTTCTTCAAGCGGTGTCCCTGTGGATGCGCTGCTTCAGGTATGCAGGTGGCTCTGTGCTTTTGATCAGGGATTTTTTTAGTAGCAGTGCCAGTTCGGCCTGTAGATGCAACCCACATGTCTGTGTGTCCTGTTCTGTGGATATACGGGGTTGTGCAGAGACAAACCGCCCTCGGTTCCTTCTCAACCTCCTTTGGCCTGAGATGGAGTCTCTAGCATGCCCTCTTCTATTGAATACCTTAATGTAGTTAGATCATTAGTAAATTAGTTATAGATGTAAATAGTTGTTAAATAGTTCCTTTTTACTTTGTCTTTCCTCTGTTTATGGGTTCTCTTTGGACTCTTTATAGGGTATACTAGAATCTCCAGGCTTTAAATGTCTTTCCTCTGGGAATCTATCCAAGTTAATGACACACCCTTCGTGTCTCTCATGTTTGGGATTTACCCATATTCCCCCAAAGTGTAAGATCTACACTTCATTTAAATGCAGACCTTGTAAGAACAGGGAGTTGACGTTCAGGCTCCTTGTGATGGAACAAGCTTTAAAACCGACTTCACACCAGGAGTCTGTGAACCCCTGTTACATACTGTCCGATCTACCTGTGAATCTCAGTGTCACAGGACTTCAAGGGGTAAGACTGTGTCTAGCTTTGGATTCAGTTTACAAAGAGCTTCTAGGGGTAAGACTTCTGATAGCCCAGTTACGACAGAGATGTACTTCAGCCACCTCGAGGTTCTGGTCACTGTAAACCTCTGGGGAGGCATCTATATGTCTGCCTACAGTACCAAGGGCCTTGCACTCTGAGTTGGTAGATACCGATAAGAAAAGGAGTGCTAATCTCCTTCAAAGAGACCTTGATCACTGGAGACCTCAAGCCTCAAAAGGAGTGCTATTGAGGCACCGTGTGCTTCTGATACCATGAAGATGTCTAAGGCTACTTCTAAGTCTCTCACCTCTACTAAGAAAGACTTAATACTGAAGACCTCCTCTGGTTCCAGTGGTGTACCTGGGCATGCTCATTCCTTCATATTGGCTAGTCAGGTACCTGCCTTAATACTGACGCTGACTCCTAATGTTCCTTCAGTACCACAGGAGTTCAGATATTCCAAGAGATTTCATTGTCTCTAATGAACTCAAGTGAGTCTCCACTGCTTAGGAATTGTCATACTCCGGACAGCTCTAGTTTGGATTGTTTGAAAGTATCCTTTTGTAGTGGCAAATAGGAAATCTTGAAATGGCAGCAGACACCTGTGAATCTGTAAATGCCTCCTTGATCTATGTGATGGGGTGTTCACCCCACACAAGCCTACTCGGCTACCTTAACCCCTTTCCGTCCTATTAACTGCCCAGGCTGCACCTGGAGGAGAACCCAGGGAGGTCTGGGACCCAGTTGCTGATGGCATCCAGCTGAGGAGTAAAAGGGGGCCTATATAAGCCAGGAAGCTGGCAGCAGAAGGGGGCCACAGGAAGGGAGGCTGCAGTCACTCCCTGAGAGGAGGGAGTTGGGACGCTGGTGAACTCAAAGAGAGGGGAAGCCAGGAAGGCAGGAGAAGGCTCAGGGGAAAGCAGCAATATAGGACAGTGCGGGCCTTGGCTGCTGACCGGAGGGCCCCTGAGCTAGAACCCGGACTAGAGGGTGAGCCCGGGTTTCTCTACCAGTCACCGAGGACATGGCATAGACCAGAGGTGGGCAACATCTGGCAAGAGCTATTCCCCAGAGTCTACAGGAGGAGCTGCCATGTGCAATGAGTAGAACCTGTGACAGTCTAATAAAAACAAAGAGAAACTTTGGATTACAGGGAAAAAACAATAGGTATGTGAACTGAATTACCTGATTGTGTAACTGATGATTTGGGATATCTGTTTGTACAACTTATGAACTCTGGTTGATTTTATGAAGTTGTTGCTATGAAAATTGCTGTATCATGAAGGCATTTCTGTCTGTGTATCCACCACTGCAGACAGGACTGGCAGCAGATACACACCAGAGTGAAGAGTGTTACAGACTGTGTTTTGACCTCACAGTAGTTATGCTAAGGAGGATGCCCAAGTTGGGAAACCAATTTGGCCAAATTGGTCTGCAGGGGGACTGGAGGAAAGTTACCACAGCAGGACAAAGAGACAGGTAACCAAAAAGGGTGACCAGATGAGGGAAAGAAAAAATCGGGACACATGGGGGTGGGGAGGCAAAAAAAGAAAAAAAGCTGAGTCAGTCCCTGCCGGCGGAGGAGAAAAAAAAAGTGCTGTCAGCGGATATCAGGACAATTTGCGTCCCGACCAAAGATCGGTCGTGGGACACACCGATTTTATTGGGACGTCTGGTCACTCTATGACCAAACCAAAAAAGATTCTAAAAGGATTTACAGAGGAAGACTCCAGGAGACATGTAGGAAGTTTAGGCAGGAGAGGAAAACAGAATGGGCTGCCCAAAGTCAGAGTAGCCAAGCTGGGGAAGAAGGCTTCATGATTCAGCACACAAGCAATGCACTGGAACAGAAAGCTGCTGAATGGCCCTTAATGACTTTGACCCCAGCCCAGAAAATGATATGGAGTGGTAGGAAATGCATGTAAGGGTCCAGCGGCTGGATCTCTCCTCTTCCCCCCGCAGTCTGGTGAGTGACTGGGGTGGGGGGCTGGACTGGATAGTGTCAGTAATATATTTTTTGTGTTGGAGGTTTGCACCTTTTCATATTTTGTGATTTGAAGCTATCTTATTATACCCTGTGTATGGTAAATTAGAAATATTTTAACTATTCCTACCCTGAAATTTCCCATTACAATGCCTGTGTGCCTAAATAAAATTGCATTATAGGGTTTTTGCATTGTAGGCTTGTTCACAGGGTTTGTGGCTAAAATCATAAGCCAAACCCATGCAATGCTCTCATGAGAATTTTTTTTTTTTAATGCCAAAAACATCCCATCCAATGATGTCAACAAGATCTTCACGGCTGGGGCCGCATAAACTAGGATTCCCCATTTAGGGAGTTAAACGGGAACAATTGTTGCCAAATCTGTCTTAGAATGAGCTTAGATTTTCTCCCCCTTCCCCATAGCAGCTCTGACAGCAAGAGAACATTATTCTTCATTGCCACCTTCTCTCATTGCCTTATGAAGAATTTATATGTTTTGAGTTTTCCATTCATGGCAAACTTCCAGCAATGCTGTACTATAAACCTGCCACAAAGAATGAGAAAAGTGCAGTTTTCAGTTCAGTTGGGAACCTCAAGACTGATGAGCTCAGACAGGCCAAACCTCTAAAGGTTAGTGAGTCTGAACCTCGGCTGATTCGCCCAGCACCGTCAAATTATGTTCTACTAAGGAGGTAGCAAACATTTTAAAAGTCTAATTATTTGAGAAGGTTGTGGAGGGTGATTAATAGACCCAAATCCTTTACTGGAGTTCTCTTGAGGAACCCTAATGAAATAATAAATCCAGGGAGAGGACAAATTCTTTTCCTTTTTTGGCAAGTGGTATTTAAGCAGAACAATGCTGCCAGCTGAATACATCATTAAAGGGCAGACTTATTGTCGCACACCAAAACCCCCATTGTGATAAATGGCAAATAAAACACTTTTTTCATCCAGACACCAAGACAGATGAAGATGAGCACAGCAAAGCTACCAAGGAGATTTTTGTCAAAAAGTATCAGTACTATTAGAGTTAATAAACCATGACAGCCTGTAGAGGGCTCTCAAACTCCTTCGCTGGGACTCTTAACCCAGTTTCACAGGGCGCAGCTGGAGGTTTTCTAAGGTCACTGTGGTCTTTCTGAAAAGGACTAAACAAAAGGATCCTTCAGGATAAGTGTGCTGTTTTTTCCCCGTCTAAGGCCTTGATGTTTCTATACAGTATCTCCAGCCACAACTTCGCTAACATTGTTTGCTTTAGCAAACAGATGTTAGAAATCCATTGTTGTTAAACAGAATTCTCTCCTAGAAGGGTAATTGGAATAAAACTCTCAAAAGGCATGAATGCCAATTACATTTCATCCCCATTTATGTTCTTTTGAGAGGACTGTACTACAACACACTGAACACAGGTGACATCCCTGAATGTTTAGTTTGAGTGTTAATTTTCTTTTTACTCCGGCTATATTCTGGGATGCTTTGGAAAAAGGAATATTGCTTTAAAGCACATTGTGCCATAGGAAGCTATTTGGTGCATACAGTGAATAGCTGACTGGACTGCATAAATTACTCATTTGAAATGTTTGTGTAAAAATCACTTATTCTGTTACAAATAAGTGCTATATTTACAGAGATGGAGCTAAAACCTGCAGAGGATTACATTTACATGTGTATTTTGTAGCAATTATCCCCTTGTCTTATAGGCTAACAACATATTTTAATTGCTAGTAATCATGGTTTCCTTCTCTTCAAAATTATGAACTTATTGGAGGAAGGAAAGCACCCTTTCCCCTTTGACAATAGCTTGCATTTTGGGCCCTGTGTTCACAGCTGAGATTAGCTGCATGTGGAGAGTTGAGAGCATTCAGAAGGAATAGAATATTACAACATCTTCAGTTACTTTCCTGTCTGTCCTTTTTTAGCTAACTGGAAGGGAGAGTTCCATGCATATTGGAGTAAGTGGCTGTTTTTTCCCCTGCCCAGTGATCTTTTACAGAAACTCATTTCCGATAGCAATTTGTTGATGATGCCTTACTATATTTCACAGTTTATTTATTCACGACTTCAGGAAAAGCTCTTTTGTAGCAACCTATTACTTCACACTCCTGTTTCCTGGCTATATAAAAACAATAGCAAAATTACTTCAATGAGGACAAGTTATATTCCATAAAAACTTCTGTAAAGTGATGTCCTGCTCATGACTCCATGTGTTTGTGTACATGTTTGCAGCTATGGAGCTGTAGACCTATCCCATCTCATCTTTCCACATTGCCAGCCAAACCGACAGAATTGCTTGTTTGTGGTTTTCTGATAAACTAGAGGACTAGCTGCCATTGAGCTTCTTGGGCTTAACTCCATTTTGAAGACTCTGTGGCTGGTTGGGGACTCATGGCAGCAGAGGGAGAAGTATAGGCAGGAGCTAAAGACAAAAATGCAGCAAGGACATGGAGAAGGTCCTGCAGGGTCACTAACCTCTATCCCGTCAGAGTTCCTATTCCAGGTAAAGTTGAGAATACCTCTGAGCAGGCAGCTTCCTCATTTGCAGGGATCTTAAGGTGAGAAGAAGTGGGATTCCCTTCTTGCTCACCTTAGGAGCCATGCAGGGCAAGACGTTTGGGGTGTGGGAGGAGGGCTGTTTGATTGTGCTGCTTTAGGCAGTGGCCATAAATCCTGAATGGAGATTGGGCAAGTCCTTTCTTCTGCAGTTTCCTCAATGGGGCCTCTAAATGCACTTGGAAAATTTTGGTAGATGCCCTAAAGGAGCAATCTAGTTACTTATGTCTGTACATTTTGTAGGAAAAAGTACCCAACCTGGGTATTCTCTATGGGCCCTAAAATGTAGGGAGCCACAAGAGATGCATGAAGCCTCTTGAGATATGTCTACACTGTAGTAAGGGTGTATGATTGTAGCATGAGTAGGCATACCTGAGGTAGCTTTAATCTAGCTAATATGAGTACCAATGGCAGTGACACCCCACAGCAGCATGGGCTTCAGTGCGGGCTGTAAAAGCCCATCTGGGACCGTTGGTACTTACTTGAATAGCTAGCTTGCTTTGAAGCTGTGCTGCTGTGACTTCACTGCTATTGATACTTGCTCTAGCTAGATTACAGCTAGCTTGGGTATGTCTACATATGCTGCAATCACACCTCCGACTGCACTGTAGACATACCTTTGGAGCTACTGAAGGGTCACAGCACCAATATAGATGTCTTCGTTCTACAAAGGATACTTGATTCCAACTCATGTCAACTGTGGTCCCATGCCATACCTACTACTCAACAGTTAGTGATGAGTTATGCACCACTGCCCTTGTAGCAATTATTGCACAGATTAATGGATCTCCCTTTTGAGAAGCTTTTGCTTATATTCATTCTATTTTATGCTATTACTCATGGTTATACCATAGTTAGGATCACCCTGAATTAGGGTGTCAAGCGATTAGAAAAATTAATCATGAATAATTGCAGTTTTAATCGCACCTTTAAACAATAGAATAGCATTTATTTAAATATTTTGGATGTTTCTACATTTTCAGATTGAGTTCAATTACAACACAGAATATGAAGTTTACAGTGCTCACTTTATATTATTTTATTACAAATATTTGCACTGTAAAAATATAAACAAAAATAGTATTTCAATTAATCTCATACAAGTACTGTAGCACAATGTCTTTATCATGAAAGCTGAACTTACAAATGTATAATTATTTATTTTTACATGACTGCACTCAAATACAATGTAAAATTTTAGAGCCTACACTCAGGCCTACTTCTTGTTCTTCCTTTAGAGGAGTCGGTTTATTGAAGAGGTAAGATTTTTTTATCTCAGAAAGTCAATATTCTGGAAAAGGAAGGGGTGTGAGTTGTGCAGGAGAAGAGTGAATTCTTGATGCTACTTGCTGCTACTGTTGGGTTAACATAAGAATGGCCATACTGAGTCAGACCAAAGGTCCATCTAGCCCAGTATCCTGTCTTCCGATAGTGGCCGATACCAGGTGCCCTAGAGGGAATTAACAGAACAAGTAATCATCAAGTGATCCATTCCTTGTTGCCCATTCCCAGCTTCTGGAAAACAGAAGCTAGGGACACAATCCCTGCCCATCCTGGCTAATAGCTATTGATGGACCTATCCTCCATGAATTTATCTAGTTTTTTTTTTAGCCCTGTTATAGTCTTGGCCTTCACAACATCCTCTGGCAAGGAGTTCCACAGGTTGACTGTGCATTGTGTGAAAAAAAACCTTCCTTTTTGTTTGTTTTTAAACCTGCTGCCTATTCATTTCATATGGTGACCCCTAGTTCTTGTGTTAGGAGAGGGGACTAAATAGCACTTCCTTATTTACTTTCTCCACAGCAGTCATGATTTTATAGACCTCAATCATATCCCATCTTAGTTGTCTCTTTTCCAAGTTGAAAAGTCCCAGTCTTATTGATCTCTCCTCATATGGCAGCCGTTCCATACCCCTAATAATTTTTGTTGCCCTTTTCTGAACCTTTTCTAATTCCAATATAGCTATTTTGAGATGGAGCGACCACATCTGCATGCAGTATTCATGGCGTACCATGGATTTATATAGAGGCAATAGTCTTATTATCTATCCCTTTCTTAATGATGCCCAACATTCTGTTCGCTTTTTTGACTGCTGCTGCCCATTTGAGTGGATGTTTTCAGAGAACTATCCACAATGATTCCAAGATCTTTCTTGAGTGGTAACAGCTAGTTTAGACCCTATCATTTTATATGTATAGTTGGGATTATGTTTTCCAATGTGCATTACTTTGCATTTATCAGCATTGATTGGTTAGGTTTCTGAGCTCTCCAGGCTAGCCTCTTGTCCAAAGAGGAAGAGAGTTTCATGTTAGAAATCTGCATTTAGTGTTTGGGAAGGATGGGGGTGGGAGAAGGAGCAAACAATGACTTGTGCAGAAGGAGGGTGAGGGAGGTTTTTTGCGGCTGCTTCTGGAAGGGTGGTTTCTGGTACTGGGCTCACCAGGCTCACCTCCTTTTACTGAGCTAGGTGGGATCCTTTCAGCTGAGCAAGCCCTTGTTTGCAAGGGAGGGTGGATTTTACCTCAAGTACTTGGCTTGCGGCAGGGGACAAGAGGCTGGTGCAGGGAGGCTGAGCTTGCCAGGCCCCTGTTCTCTATGGGGCAACTCCCACAGCCAGGGGCCGGCCGAGGGCTATGGGGAACGGCGTGGGGCAGCGGGGAGGATCAGTACCCAAATTGAGGAGTGGAGGGCAGAAACATGTTGGTAATCAGCTCCTCAGTTTTATACATATAATAAAAGTCAAACAGCAACTATGTTCAAACAGCAATGTATTCATGCATGAAGTGCTCTTGCACTTGTAACCCATGGACTAAATAACAAAACAGATATTTATTTCAATGGGAGCAGGATCAATGTGTAGATAACAGGTAATAAATGAATAAAATGAATTTTTATTTAATTTGCTCTGCTGGGGCCATGGGGAATCTTTCAAGAGTATGTCACCTGCAGCCCATGTGGCTTTCAACTTTATTTTTCAACCATTACATTCTAAGTGTATAATAGCTCTATTATAAACTTCAGTATTTTCTTATAAATCTTTATTACAAATGTCAGCACTTAAGAGGCTAATCTAAAGCCCTTTAAGTCAATGGGATTTTTTTCCTTGGACTTCAGTAAGCTTTGGATCAAGCATTAAATGATGTAGCATGTTATGACATTCTGTTACCTTGAGGGAACGTACTGTAACCCCCATATTCCTCATTTTCATATAATCATGATCTTACATATAAAGCATGGTTACATATAAAGGTTACAATCTGCTGAAAGTGATTTCTCTATCCATATATGTGTATCATTAATGCATATGAAGTTATGAGAATTGTGTTGTATGGTTGTCACTAAAACATGCTGTAAGTTGGGGAATCAGCCAGATATTAGCTTCCCAGAGGCAACAGCAAGGAAAGTAACCAATACCCATCAACAGCCATTGTCTAGCAAGGGAGCTACAATGCAATGACTCACCTGCATGAGGTCACAGAAGGGGAATTCCTCAACTTTGCCTGGAGACTCAGCAATGCCCTCAGACATGCCTGGACTTGTGGTCCCCAAACACATGGGACTGAGGATATAAAACAGAACACAGGCCCAGGCTATGGCCACTTTCTCTTTCACCCACCTATGCTGCAAGCAACAAGGACACTCTGAAGACTCCAAATGAGGAGACTGTCCCAGATTTCAAGGGTGAAATCTTTGTACTATGAACTGCAATATCTAGTGGTGTGAAAGAAACTGCTTAGTATAGTTCTTGCCCAGTCTAATAGGGTTGAGAGTTTAGACTGCGTGCTTAAATTTTATTTCTTTTGGTAACTAACTCTGACTTTTTGTCTATCACTTAATATCACTTAAAATCTATTTTTATAGTCAGTAAATTTGTTTTACTGTTTATCTTTACCAGTGAGTTTGTATGAAGTGTGTGGCAAATCTGCTCAGGTTTTGCAAAGGCTGGTATATATCCACTTTCCATTGATAAAGTGGTGAACCAATTAATAAATCTGCATTGCTCGTCTTGAGCAGTGCAAAATGGTATATTCATGAGGTACAGTGCGGGGAGCTGGGGGGGATTTGGCTCTGGTGTCTTTCTCTGTGTGATTCAGGAGTGGCTCTGGGAGCATTCATGCAATCTAGCTGGCTCTGGGGCTCCACATGAAGTTGTACTGAGTGATAACAGCACCTGGAGGGGTTTGCTGCTGGTCACTAGCAAGGCATTGTGAGAGACAGCCCAGACTGGAGAGAGTTCAGGGGGCACAGTGGTCCCAAAGTCCCAGGCTGCACCCCGGGGGGATCCCGTCACACATGTTAAGTGCAATTTTAATAGTTTTACTTTACCTGTAACTTTGAGATGTGTCTATGGAAACATATTAGAGGTGCAAGGAAAATGTACAGTGAATAATTCACTTGAATTAGGCCCCTTTTATGTTTGACTTATGTCTGAGAAGATAGTGATTTCCTTGAATATATTCATTATTTGAACTTAATTTGTTTTCATTAGAGATTTGCCTTTATGAATTGATCATGGACAGTTTATCATGACTAGCTGATATTTGATGTTTAAAATTAGGGTTCTGTTGGTTAGTTATGAATGTTTCTGTTTCCTGATTAGATAGGAGCAACTCTTTTAGATTCCCATTCCTGCATATGTATATGTACATGTTTCATGTTGAGCATGTCTAGTTCATTGAAGTCACTGTCAATGATATCAGTACGACTACTCATATGCTTAAAGTGAAGAATGTGCATAAGTGTGTGCGCCATTGATGGTATAGTCAGGAGGAGAGTTTAAGAAGTCACTGAGACTTTAACTTTCTCAAAGAGAAGTAGCAGTTTATGGAAAAGTAACAGATAATCAATTGACGATGATAAAGAAACTACAATCATTTGAATTTTGGTGTTATAGAAGAATTCTGAAAATATGGCTAGACCATGTAATCAAAAATAAAGTATTGGAGGTAGGTGGAACTCAGCAAATACTAGTTAGAGATATTATGAATTGAAAGATTAAGTGTGGAGGGTACATTTTAAAAGGTTCAGTAACAGATGCATGTTTACAAGCACTGGAAGGGAAAGTTGATAGAAGAACATGAAGCAAAAAAAGAAGATATTGGATGGATGCTGTGATATCCTGGGTGGTTCAGCCACAGAGAGATTAGCAGAAGATTGTACATAATGGGCTACCATGGTTGCAACCTTCCAATATGGAGATGCCACATACTAAAAACAGAAACAAAATTTAATAGTGTGTCAGTTTCTTTTTCGTGAAAGCCAGCTGAAGTTTACTGCAGGTCAGGGTTAGATTTTTTTTTCTCTTCCATCTTTGGTAAATTTAAAAACTATTTGATTAAAAGTGGAGGTTTCTTTACTAGATTATTCTGAAGTTTTGAAACAACACTGTAATTTCCATTGCAAAGATCAGTCCAAGGGAGTTTGTTTTGTTAATGTATAAATATAATAACTGCTGCCTAATCTCTCCCTCTCTCTCATCTTACAATGCCACCACCTCGTGAGTGGCCTGGCTCTTTTTGCAAGGTGGCATCCCTATTTGCTTATCCACGGTGAGCCTCCACAGACCCTCTTGACTTCTCATAGGATTTGAATATGAATGTTGCTCGAGGGAACAAAAGGGCTGAGCCCTGCAATGCTTATTCACATAAGTCACACCATCAAAATCAATAGGCCAGCTCACATGAGTAAAGGTCACTCCTATGAGTAAGGGTTGTCGAATCAGGCCTGGGGTTAGACGTCCCAAAGGGAATATAGTAGTCCTTACTAGAGAGGAGTAACCTGGGCTTGTATTACAGAAGATGCAGACTCCTTTCTCCTTTTCTAAATTTTCACCTCAAAGTTCAACTAAACCCCTGCTGGAGCTTTCAAGAGGCTGAGAAATTCTTTAAAAATTACATTTTATTTTCTCTCACCTCACCATCTCCTGTTTGAAACCCTAGCTAGAAGAAGAGGTGCCTGAGTAGAGTACTGTGGAAAGGTTTTTCTTTTATCTTTGTTTTATTGCACGTATCTCTAAAGCACCCATTCCCGTCAAACTTATAAGAAGTTTGGCTTAAAAGGAATAAGGAGGAATAGAATCCTGAATTAGTATTTATTATTATTAGTTAGTTAGTTAGTTTAAATTCATTCATATAAGATTTCTAACGCTATTTTGAAGATTCATGAGGTTTAGGTAAGGCTCAAATGAAGATCCACAACTCTTGATGATGCCTCTTTGAAATGAACATATACGTGCACACAGTGATATGATCAAGCATAATCTAGCTCATATAGATTGTCTCTTTGGAGTATTTTTTTATTTATTTTTCTTTGTATTTCCTATTTCTTAAACATATTGTAGGCCATGAGCTGCTGGGAAACAGATTTCTGAAATAATTTATATAGCTGCTTCTCAGAAGATATTTAAATAAACAATCTTTACAAATGAAATTAGTTTGGGAGCTCTCACATGAGTTCCAGTGGACACTTGTGCACACTCCAAAACCACAACATAATTTAGCACAATCCAGCCCAGTTAGTAACCTCTCTGTCCAGGGTCAAGGCCTATATCTAGCATAACAGAGCTATTGTAGGGTGAGTTGAGGGAGAAGTTTGAAGTTTACCGACAGCCTTGTTTGAGGAAGCTATTACAACGTAATTCCATACCATGGCTGGTTCTAGCAAGTGTTATCTGTATTTCACAAACAGTAACATTCAACAAATTCACTGGCTTTTTAAATATTTTAATAAATGTTGACCTTCATATAAAACTGCATATAAACTGTTTAGATTTTCAATTCCTGAGGGGGAAAATGTATATGCACTAGTAGCCCAAACAGTGGCTTTTTTGCAGAGGATCCAAGAAACTGAAGAGGTAGGAAGCAGTCATCACAAATTTGGTATCTTGATGCAGATCATCTCTACCTCCACTCTTATGTCTTACTATAGCCTCAAAAAGCTTACAAGGTAAGAAACTGTATGTGCTCAGGACCTCCAGAAATCAGGACTTAAGTGTCTCAAGTGGGACAACCAAAAACTGGCACACACACAATTAGTAGCCACTTTGAGCCTAAAGAGACTTGCTGCAGGTCATACAGCAAATATGTGGCAGAGCCAGGCAAGAATCCACATCACTTGATTTCAGATCCTGCATTTTGCCAAGGGATCGGCAACTTTTGGCACGTGGCCCGTCAGGGAAATCCACTGGTAGGCCAGGATGGTTTGTTTACCTGCAGCATCTGCAGGTTCGGCCGATCGCAGCTCCCGCTGGCCGTGGTTCACCATCCCCAGCCAATGGGGGCTGCGGGAAGTGGTAGCCAGCACATTCCTATTGGCCTGCTGGCCCGGCCCCCCAGCAGCTTTCTCTGACGGGCCACATGCCAAAGGTTGCCGATCCCTGATTTAGACCAATAGTTGGTTTTCCTCAGAGTTCCTGCTTATTTATAATAAAATTCAGTTTTACTGTTGAGCTGACTAAGTCCTAATGAAGTCAATCAATGGCACTACTGGGAGTAGCACCTGGTATCCCTCTGGGGAACCTGTAAGCATTAGAATGCACAACCTCTGTAAGGCTTCTGCTGTGAATGATCTAAAAATATGGCAGACCCAGGTTTACGCCGTACCCATACATAAGGAGTTATTTGGGGGTACCCTCAAACAGCCTTTCAGGACATAGAGTTCAATTCTGAAGCAACTCTATTGTTGCTGAGATTTAAAAGAAGCTCTCCAGATTACAGTTAGCAGACATGTGTTTTTAATACTACCTGCCATTTAAGGCTCATGGACAAGGCAGTCACATAGATCAGCAAGATAACAAAACAACATTATTTTTTATGTAATGTATTTGCACTTTGTATCCTTTTTTTCTCTCTGATGGGAAAGGGGTAGCTGACAGAAAACAGGACTAAGGTTAGCGCAAGGTCCATTACAATTGGTGCCTGTTGATGCTTGCTGTTAAATGAAGTGTGAAGCTTCTTGTTAATGGACACTTTTTTTTCCTCTTGAAGGATTAGCTTTTCATCTTTGCAATAAAAGAATAATTCACATGCATATCAGAGTTGAGATCCACAAACACACAGCTGTATATAGTATGGTTCAGGTCTCGTTCAGACCAGTGATTTTTAGATTATATCTAAAATAAAGGGTTAGCAGGCTATCCAGCAAATAATCTTTCATAACTGATTTTCTCTTTTGCCAGCTACAGGGTGCCTGTCAGCTAAGCCTTACATTTATTTGGAGTCGATACATTATCAAAAGCATTGACTCAGTTATCCCTTCACTGGTGTGGTTAAGAAACATGTGGTCCTATTTAGTGTGAAAAATAACAAGGGTCAAGCTATTCAGTAGCTAAGTATTATGTGGTTATCAAAAAGTTAATTAAAGTAGCAAATGAGTTGTTAGTCCAGGGTGTCTCTTGGGTTTAAATCCAGGATGAGGATGTTTACCAAGATTATTTCTCAGTGTACAGTGGACAATACTTTACTGAACATAAGTTTTTTGATTTTTTTCATAGACAGCAGATATATATGCCATTCTGATCAGAAAACACTACGGTCCCAATTCAACAAAATATTTAAGCATATGCTTAGTCCATCCTAATTCACCAAAGCACTTAAGCACATGCTTAACTTTAGGCCTATACTGAAAATCCATTGAAGGACTAAAGTTAATTATGTGCTTAATACTTTACTGAATAGGAGTAGAGTGCTAAATTGGGACCACTGAGGGTATGTCTACATGGCAAAGAACAACCCGTGGCTGGCCCATGGCAGCCGACTTGGGCTCGCGGGGCTCAGGTTGCGGGACTGTTTCACTGCTGTGTAGACTTCTGGGCTCAGACTGGAGCCTGGGCTCTGGGACCCTTTCACCCCACAGGTTCTAGAGCCCTGGCTTTCAGCCATGCCCTCCCCCCCCATCACCCTTCTTCAGTCAATGGAAGAACTTCTGGTGAGGATGCACATCACTGACAGAGGAGGGTAGTGGGGACATCAGTCATTGCAGCAATTACTGCGGTGGCTGTAAGTTGACCTTACACACGTCAACTTAACTTTGTAGTGAAGACATGCCCTAAGAAAAAAAATCCCTCTGTAAACATGAAGCTTCCTGAACTTCTACAGAGAGAGCTTGGATTAAAAAAACTATTGAGTGTATTGGCATGCTAGTGAAATTGTCACTTTTTTCTTTACTACCCTGCTGCATTGGAATATTAATGACACTCTAATGAACTGCACTACCATCTCGCATCTTCCCACTATAGCAGTGGTTCCCAAACTTTAACAGCCCACAAACCCCTTTCACTAAATTGTGAAAGCTCGTGAACCCCCTCCTAAAAATGAACATTTTCAGGGATTTAAGATTAAATTTCCTCAGTGTGATGGATGCCCCAACTTCCGGGCCCCGCTCTTCCTGGGGCTCGGGGTGTCTGCCATGCAACCGGATCCCACCTGCTGTCTCCAATGCCCAGGGTCCTCTGTCCGCCATTAGTGAAATTTTTCTGGTGAACCCCCTGTAATGTTCTGTGAACCCCCAGGGGTTCGCGAACCCCAGTTTGGGAACCACTGCAGTATAGGGTAGTCATAAAGGAAGCAAAATTTTTACTCAGCCTGTAGGGTCATAAGTAGGGCTGTCAAGTGATTAAAAAAATTAACTGTGTGATTAATCGCGCTGTTAAACAATAATAGAATACCATTTATTTAATATTTTTGGGTGTTTTCTACATTTTCAAATATATTGATTTAGATTACAACACAAAATACAAAGTGTACAGTGCTCACTTTATATTTATTTTTGATTACTAGTATTTGCACTGTAAAAGAGAAGAAATAGTATTTTTCAATTCATTTAATACAAGTACTGTAGTGTAATCTTTTTATCATGAAAGTTGAACCTACAAATCTAGACTTATGTACAAAAAAACCTGTATTCAAAAATAAAACAATGTAAAATTTTAGAGCCTGCAAGTCCACTCAGTCATACTTCTTGTTCAGACAATCACTCAGACAAACAAGTTTGTTTACATTTACAGGAGATAATGCTGCCCACTTCTTGTTTACAGTGTCACCTGAAAGTGAGTACAGGCGTTCTCATGGCACTGTTGTAGCCGGCATTGCAAGATATTTACGTGCCAAATGCGCTAAAGATTCATATGTCCCTTCCTGCTTCAACCACCATTCCAGGGGACAAGCGTCCACGCTGATGACGGATTCTGCTCGATTACAATCCAAAGCAGTTGCAGACTGACGCATGTTCATTTTCATTATCTGAGTCAGATGCCACCAGCAGAAGGTTGATTTTCTTTTTTGGTGGTTTGGGTTCTGTAGTTTCCGCATTGGAGTGTTGCTCTTTTAAGATTTCTGAAAGCATGCCCCACACCTCGTCCCTCTCAGATTTTGGAAGGCACTTCAGATTCTTAAACCTTGGAGCGAGTGCTGTAGCTATCTTTAGAAATCTCACGTTGGTACATTCATTACGTTTTGTGAAATCTTCAGTGAAAATGTTCTTAAAATGAACAACATGCTGGTCATCATCCGAGACTGCTACAACATGAAATATATGGCAGAATGTGGGTAAAATGGAGCAGGGGACATACAATTCTCCTCCAAGGAGTGCTGTCACAAATTTAATTAATGCATTTTTTTTAACAAGCATCATCAGCATGGAAGCATGTCCTCTGGAATGGTGGCTGAAGCATGAAGTGGTATACGAATGTTTAGCATATCTGGCACGTAAATACCTTGCAATGCCAGCTACAAAAGTCAGATGCAAATACCTGTTCTTACTTTCTGGAGACGTAAATATGCTGTCCTCTTCTTTATCTCCTGTAAATGTAAACAAACTTGTTTGTCTTCACAATTGGCTGAATAAAAAGTAGGATTCAGTGGACTTGTAGGCTCTGAAGTTTTTCATTGCTTTGTTTTTGAGTGCAGTTATGTAACAAAAATATCTACATTTGTAAATTTCACAACAATGATTGCACTACAGTACTTATGAGGTAAATTGTTTATCATACTCTTTGATTTTAATTACAACACAGAATACAATATAAATGAAAATGTAAAAAAAAAATCCAAAATATTTAATAAATTTCAATTGGTATTGCATTGTTTAGCAGTGCAATTAAAACTGCTATTAATCACAATTAATTTTTTTGAGTTAATCATGTGAGTTAACTGTGATTAATCAACAGCCCTAGTAATAAGTACCCCTGTGGACAGCAGTTCCCAAATGATACTGAATGGAAGGGTGCTTTAGAAATTTGAGTAACAATAGCAACATCTCCAGCCTCTTTCTTTGCAAGAAATTTATTAGTTTTTAACAGTTTACACCAGGGATAAGCAACCTTTGGCACGCAGTGCCTGTCAGGGAAATCCGCTGGCGGGCCAGCATGGTTTGTTTACCTGAAGTGTTCGCAGGTTCGGCCGATCACAGCTCCCACTGGCCGTGGTTCGCTGTTGCAGGACAATGGGGATTGTGGGAAGCGGCGGCCAGCACATCCCTCGGCCCGCGCCTTTTCTAGGATTCTATTCAAGTTTATGGAAAATGGTGTGCTCTAGCTCAGAACACCATTATTAAAGAAGTCCCTATGATTTGCTGTGTAAGGTAAGTTTACCTTAAAATGGTGTCCTTTTATGATCACAATGTTTCTTGTAAAACTTTCTGATATCCAGCCTTACAAAATGATGACATGGGATTGGAGATAGTTAAACATTCAAAATTACTGCTCGAAAGAGAAAAGAATCATTTACATGAATATCACCTGTTTATCCATGAGCAACTACATTTTCAATAAGCAGCTACTCGGTTGAATTATTATTGTACTAGTTTAATGAAATGTAATGGACCAAAATCTTTTCTGGGATAAATTGATGCTTCTCTGTTAAGTCAAAGGAGCTATGGCCATTTACACCAACAGAGAATCATTCCTAGTATCCTCTTATCTTGTACCTTATGTTGTGGATGAATGAGGATTCTATTTTCTGATATTGACAATCTGACACCTTCCAGAACAGGGGTGGCTCTATGTATTTTGCAGCCCCAAGCACGACAGTCAGGCGGCTTTCGGCGGCATGCCTGCGGGCGGTCCGCTGGTAACATGGATTCAACGGCATGCCTGCAGGAGGTCCACGGGTCCCGTGCTTTCGGGCTACCCACCGCGAAATTGCCGTCGAAACCGCGAGACCGGTGGACCTCCTGCAGGCATGCCGCCAAAGGCTGCCTGACTGCCGCCCTCACGGCGACGGGCAGGCCGCCTCCTGCGGCTTGCCGCCCCAGGCACGCACTTGGTGCGCTGGTGCCTGGAGCTGCCCCTGTTCCAGAAACTATACATTTACCATTAACTTAAGCTATAATCACGTATTTCCTGTTAATTGTAAGTGTGTCCATCTTACAGCCTCTGTGATTCAGCTATTTTTAAAAAAGGGGAGGGGGGAAGAGGGGATGTTAAGAAAGGGTAGATCTGACATTCAGTGCACATGAACTGACCCTTGGGCCCTCTCTTGATCTTTATGTGCTGGCACAAAATAACAAGTCAGGAGCTATGATATTGTACCAATCTTAAAATACTACTACTAATATTATTAATAATGCTGTGTGTGAGGTTTTTATTTCTTCATTTTCTCCTCTTCCCTTCACAGTAAATTTCAGTGTTGTTGTTTTCAAAATTTCCTTAATGTCGACTTCATTGACATGCTGTTCCTTGATGATGGACTCTAAAGGAGACGACCATACCTTTTTCATATATTGAAAGATGCCTTGTGTTGTTGAGTAAAGGGGCAATTTTAACCAGTGAAATGTCCTAAAACAATTAAATATTTTAAATGTAAATTTAAAAAAAGTCTTGAGGCTGTCCAATTGCTTAGAAGAATTAAGTTACAGATGCCAAGGAAGGGTTACTGGTCCTACAAAGGATAGCTTACTCCAGAGGAGAAGGTAGGAGAGAAGGTTTAACTTACCATTGCTGTATAAAGCAACTGTATAGTGCCAACTGCTGGTCAAAATATAACATTCACTGGATTTCCATAGAAACTCGAGGTTCTGCTCTGTAATCTGTGGAGAGTCATGGTAAATTATATGGACAGGGAAGCATAAGGTTATGTAAGAGAAAAGCAAAGCCTTCATGAAGGACTTATGTTCTGCCCAGACCTCCCACCACCCAGGATTTATATTTCCTGAACTGTGTAAGGTAAATTTTTACCTGGAAGAACCCCATGCTCTGGGGAGCTGCACCACAGCTAGGAGAACTAGATAGCATTTGTGTGGTTTTGAAGAGCTGGTATTTGGAAAGTGGTGGCCAAAAAATACATAAATCAGTTCTCTTTGATTATGTTACTACAACTACAACCTAGACCTTAACAAAAATAAATCCCTATCTTTTTTTTAGAGACCTGAATTAGAAACAAATAATCCTAAATTATTTTATGTCTTGATCTAAGGTAAAATCTCTTCAAAGAAAACTGTTTTATAAAATTACACTGGCCCCTTTTTTAGTTTCTTGACACTCCTCCATTTGCAACACTCTGTTACAAGAGACACGATTCTCAACAGACATTTACTTTATGTGCTTTGCACATTATCATCAGCTAGTTTCCAGTGGTTTACAATGGTAGCTCCATAAAGTCTGACCAGATAAAAGTGGTCTTATTTATGTATCACAAATTTTTATACACATAAACCCATGAGCATATGAATAGCAAGTTTACAGCCAGGCACTATCCAATAAGCAAAAAACCTCAGTCCTAACATAGACTTACACTCTCAATTCTCAAAAAGAATGAGGAATACTTGTGGAACCTTAGAGACTAACAAATTTATTTGAGCATAAGCTTTCATGGGCTAAAACCCACTTCATGGGATGCAGTGGAAAATACAGTAGGAAGATATATATATTTACACAGAGAACATGAAACAATGGGTGTTACCATACACACTATAATGAGAGTGATCAGTTAAGGTGAGCTATTACCAGCATGTGAGAAAAAAACTTTTTGTAGTGGTAATCAAAATGGCCCATTTCCAGCAGTTGACAAGAAGGTATGAGGAACTGTAGGGGGGGAAATAAACATGGGGAAATAGTTTTACTTTAAATAGTAAATAGTAAAATTCTGCACATGAATTCCATTCTTCAGATCAAGACAGGTGGCAAACAGAGTATTTTCTGCATCCTTTTTGTGTGTGGCACACAATAGTAGATTAAGTTACTGAAATATTCTCTAGTCTATAATCAGTGTTCATATTTCAATGAACTTTAATGTTAATTAAAGATATAAAATTCATGCTATGGAAAATATTCAGTAAAACTTCCAATATTGGAGGCCACTGAGAACATGATTTATTTTTGGTAATATGCAACATCTAGTGTAACTAAAGTACATTTACTGTATTGTGAAATGAATACATCATATACCTAGAGGCTGTTTGCTTAGGTGTGTTTATGTTAAATTGAAAACATAAATATATATAAATATACATAGAAATCCATACATCAGAGGGGGCACACATACATCATATAAACACCTGTGTCACATAGTGAGATTCATATATTATATACTACCCAGTAAACTACATAAACTGGCCAAATGTGCTGTAATATAAACTGAAAACACTGGTGGAGGTAGGGTGGAAATGGGTAAGGATGGGAGATAGGAGGGATAAGTGTTTGGACTAGGGTGATTTTCATTGCGGGGGTATAAAGATTCATTAGCTTTAGAAAGTGGTCTTTGGCACAATACTTAAAAGCCGTTAAATCAATAACATATAAATGAGAGTACTGCAAGTACTCAAGTACTGAAAACGTTGTAGCCTATTCTGTAGTTTTAAAGTTAACTTTAATTTAGCATGCAGTGGTCTGCGTGGATTTGGCCCCCAGCTACAATGGTTAGTGCATTAGAATGAGGACAACAAGGAGCACACAAGAAATAATTCAATAATTTACTCTTATTGACAATTTTATTAACAAGTAAAACAGGATTCCATACACTGCAATATAACAAAGTAGAGAGAGATCATACAGAATGTCCAGCACTTGCCTTACTTACATCATCCCTTGTGAAGATACTTTACCATCTGTAGGTGGTATTCATTACATCAATCACATCTTTCCCTGCTAGGGATTATCCTTTACAGTAGGTTACGCTGATGCCCCTTGATTTCATACATATAAATGTATGTCTCAGCCCCTTTTTCCTTATCTGAGCTTCTGCACTCCATATCTTTGAGGAGTCACACTGTTAATTGGTTACTTACTTATTTACCTCATTATTATTAGCATTTACATCAGTTAGTTGCCATGGTGTTGCTATGGTATTTCTGCAGTTACACTTATTCCTCAAATTTATCCTGTAATCCCAATAACCTTTATTTGTGGCTTTATACTTCCTACCAGTCAGCTTTCTTATGACTGGGCTTAACCTTGTGACTTGATGTCACTCTCCTGTTAGTTCCTTATATCACGTTACTTATTTCAAGCTAGGTTTTAATTATGCTGAGTAACCTTATCCTACGGGCTTTGGGTCTCCTATTCATTACTTATATCACAACATTAATCAATATATGGTAAGAAAAGTATATGTACAAGGCTACAATGTGATACAGAGAAGTATACATGTACTGTACAAATGATCGATGTTAGATTTAGGCCTTGGCTACACTTGGGGATTCACAGAGCTGCCGAAGCGCAAGTGTAGTCGCACCACCAGCTCTGCAAGAGCTCTCTCGCAGCACTGCGAGAACTCCACCTCTCCGAGGAGAATAGCTTGCAGTGCTGCGAGCGAGCGTGCAGTGCTGCAGGCGCTGATTACACTGGCGCTTTACAGCGCTGCACTCGCTGCGCTCGGGGGTGGGGAGGTGTTTTCACACCCCTGAGCGCAGCAAGTTGCAGCGCTGTACAGCGCCAGTGTGGCCAAGGCCTTAGAAACTTATTCAGTATTGGCTTTCTATTAAAATAGATATAAAATGAGAAGGTGCTAAGTCCAAAATATGTGTTAATGCAACATGCAGGCTGATGTATTAAAAATATTGAAAAGCCGGTAAAAGATTAAGAGGCTGATGTAAATTGTCATAGCTATGGAGCCTGTAAACTCTTTGAGGCAAGAACAATCTTTTTGTTCTGTGTTTGTACAGCACCTACAACAATGGAGTCCTGGTTTAGGTGCTGCCATAATACAAGTAATAAATAATAATGTTACCCCTTTTGACCTGAGTTGTTAGCCAATATTCGGGACCTTGTGGGTTGTTTCGGTTAAGAGGAGAAATTTATGATAGTCAGGTATTTCTTTGTAAATAAACAGGATTGCATCAAAGTCCTGGTTCCCTGAACACTGTTGCAATCAAACAGCAGGAGACAATTTTCTTGATCAAAATTTCAAGCTTCTTTTTCCATTTAGCACTGTACCCAAAAAGTGCTTTCTTGGCATTTTTCTCTGGGTCATGCGACAAGTGCTTCTCTAGCTGTCTCTGGGGTTTCTTTGCTGCTTTCTCTGTCTTCTATCTGTGGTGCTTCCTGGCTGTATCTGCTCACATCCATGAAACAATACCCAGCTCTCCAACTGCTTTCAGCCTCCCCGGAAATCCCTCTGCCCCCATGGCTCAGTTTCTGACCAGCTTTGCATATGGCCTGTGTTTTGGATGGTGGCTCCTCTTGTTTCAGCAAACTTACCCCAAAAGGAGCTTAACCTGTCTCTTACATTTATCTGGAATGTAAGGCAGGGGATTTGTCTACCAACTTCTATAAAGATTCACCCAAACCCCAGCATAACAATAATGATACAAATAGCGCCATTGATTTATACAATGAGAATTTACACCAGCTGAGGATCTGCCCCTGGCATGCCAGGCAGCCTTGTACCTGACATAAAGGCCTACTTCCCCCCTGCCCTTTTAGCTGCACCATTAATGTTTGTTCAACATTAATAAACAGACATTTTTAATATTCATAGATTCATAGATTCTAGGACTGGAAGGGACCTCGAGAGGTCATCGAATCCAGTCCCCTGCTCGCATGGCAGGACCAAATACTGTCTAGACCATCCCTGATAGACATTTATCTAACCTACTCTTAAATATCTCCAGAGATGGAGATTCCACAATCTCCCTAGGCAATTTATTCCAGTGTTTAACCACCCTGACAGTTAGGAACTTTTTCCTAATGTCCAACCTAGACCTCCCTTGCTGCAGTTTAAGCCCATTGCTTCTTGTTCTATCCTTAGAGGCTAAGGTAAACAAGTTTTCTCCCTCCTCCTTATGACACCCTTTTAGATACCTGAAAACTGCTATCATGTCCCCTCTCAGTCTTCTCTTTTCCAAACTAAACAAACCCAATTATTTCAGACTTCCTTCATAGGTCATGTTCTCAAGACCTTTAATCATTCTTGTTGCTCTTCGCTGGACCCTCTCCAATTTCGCCACATCTTTCTTGAAATGCGATGCCCAGAACTGGACACAATACTCCAGCTGAGGCCTAACCAGAGCAGAGTAGAGCGGAAGAATGACTTCTCGTGTCTTGCTCACAACACTCCTGTTAATACATCCCAGAATCATGTTTGCTTTTTTTGCAACAGCATCACACTGTTGACTCATATTTAGCTTGTGGTCCACTATAACCCCTAGATCCCTTTCTGCCATACTCCTTCCTAGACAGTCTCTTCCCATTCTGTATGTGTGAAACTGATTTTTTCTTCCTAAGAGGAGCACTTTGCATTTGTCTTTGTTAAACTTCATCCTGTTTAACTCAGACCATTTCTCCAATTTGTCCAGATCATTTTGAATTATGACCCTGTCCTCCAAAGCAGTTGCAATCCCTCCCAGTTTGGTATCATCCGCCAACTTAATAAGCGTACTTTCTATGCCAATATCTAAGTTGTTAATGAAGATATTGAACAGAGCCAGTCCCAAAACAGACCCCTGCGGAACCCCACTTGTTATGCCTTTCCAGCAGGATTGGGAACCATTAATAACTACTCTCTGAGTACAGTTATCCAGCCAGTTATGCACCCACCTTATAGTAGCCCCATCTAAATTGTATTTGCCTAGTTTATCGATAAGAATATCATGTGAGACCGTATCAAATGCCTTACTAAAGTCTAGGTATACCATATCCACAACTTCTCCCTTATCCACAAGACTCATTATCCTATCAAAGAAACGCACCTATGAAAATGTGCATTCCTCAGATAGTTTTAATTTGTGGAAAACAAAGGGGTTACAATTCAAGCAACTTTGAAACTTGAACAGAGGTGGGCCCCAAACCATATATTCAAAACCCCCTCAAATTTGAGGAGTTTTCTGTTCCAATCTAAACTTTTTGACTTGGCCCCAGGGAAGCATTTTACTATAAAAAAGATAATTAAAATGATCTCAGAACATAATCACACAAGGAAACAACAACTAGATTAGGGATTCTTTGGAAAAGAAGGACCTTAAACTCAGTGGTAAATCACCCATTGACTTTAGTGGGGCAGGATCAGTCCCAACAGAGATTGTTGAGTTATGTATAACCCTGAAGGGAGTGACAAGAATAGATGCAACTGTCTCTTTTGCATTTGTAACAAGCACAAAAATTGTGGGTCACTCACTAGAGTTAAGGAAAGGTTGAGTCCTAAAAGAATTTATTGTAGGAAGAATTTCTTTACATAGACACTAGGCAAAAAAGACAAGTGAATGCACCAATGGAGGTAACTGGTGTTAAAAAATCTTTTTAAAAAAGTAGTATTTTGAGAAAAATTAGTGGGTATATTCTCAGGTGGTGTAAATTGTTGTAACAGTTTACATTAGCTGGGGATCTGTCCCCAAGGAGTACAACTGCTACTAACAAAAGGGTTAATAATGAGGCACGTTGCAGTGATCTGAGCAGAGGACAATCAGGAAGCAGGGTGCCCAAACTGAAATAATTTTTTGTCTGTTTTCTTGGTGATACAAAAAAAAAATTATATTTGGGTTGAATTAAACACTTTATTCTCACTTCAGTCTTTTTTTTTTTTTTTACCATTTTTAAAAATTAGAAACAAAGAAAATTTGAAAACGCCAGTGACAAAACAGAAGAAAGAGATGGTGCCCTCCCTTTTACCCAATGGCCCTGTAGTTAGAGCACTTGCCTGGGATGTGGGAGACGCGGATTCAAGTTCTCATTCTGCCTGATTCAGAACAAGGACTTGACACTGTGTCTTCTATATTGCAGGTAAATTCTCTAACCACTGGGTTATAGGGTATTCTGGGGTGAGACTCACCTGAAGTTGTTCTAATTTGTATAAATAAACATTCAAATGTCCATAGAGAGAGATCCTGTGTAGCTTGGTGGTTAGGGCACTCACTTGGGAGGGGAGACACCTAGTTCCCAGTCCTTGCACCAATGGCTGTTTTATTTACACAAAGCAGAATGGCTTCTACAGGAGAGAACGAGAGACACAACACACAGGTTATGGAAGGCATAGTGTACTGGAAGACCCAGTGAGATAGGTAACCTTGAAATGGCTGCTACTGAGCCTATACAACTACAAGTAACTCATCCACCAACCCTTAGATTCAGGGGAAATGCTAAATATACCTTGAAAAGTTTCAAAGAGTAATTTGAACGGTATATCAAACCCATGAACTGGAAGATAAGCAAAACATTGCTCTGTTCTTAACAATGGCTGGCACAGAAGCCTTAGATGTGTACCATGCTTTCCATAGAGTTGGTAGCTGAGGGAGAGAGGAAAGCTTTGCAGAAGTAGAGAAAATGTTTGAGGATTATTTTCCATCAGTAAAATGTTACTTATGAAAGATATGTGTTCAAGATGTTACTTAAAGGAGATGGATCTGATATTAGGGCAATGAAGTATGTGCCAAACTGTAAAACAAAGAGAAACACAAATAAAAGCAAAAGTCATAAAGAAAGATGTAGCTAAAATAGCAAGGGAAAGGTTCACAGAATTAAATTGGCTGAGGACAGAAACATGGGGGACAGAAACATGAGGCCAGAAACATGGAAGCAAAGCTGGATATGAGTCAGAAGTGTGCCCTTGTTGCCAAGAAGGCTAACAGCATATTGGGCTGCATTAGTAGGAGCATTGCCAGCAGATCGAGGGAAGTGATTATTCCCCTCTATTTGGCACTGGTGAGGCCACATCTGGAGTATTGCATCCAGTTTTGGGCCCCCACTACAGAAGGATGTGCACAAATTGGAGAGAGACTAGCGAATGGCAACGAAAATGATCAGGGGGATGGGGCACATGACTTACAAGGAGATGCTGAGGGAACTGGGCTTGTTTAGTCTGCAGAAAAGAAGAGTGAGGGGGGATTTGATAGCAGCCTTTAACTACCTGAAGGGGGGTTCCAAAGAAGATGGAGCTAAGCTGTTCTCAGTGGTGGCAGATGACAGAACAAGGAGTAATGGTCTCAAGTTGCAGTGGGGGAGGTCTAAGTTGGAAACACTATTTCACTAGGAGGGTGGTGAAGCACTGGCATGGGTTACCTAGGGAGGTGGTGGAATCTCCATCCTTAGAGGTTTTTAAGGCCTGGCTTGACAAAACCTTGGCTGGGATGATTTAGTTGGGGTTGGTCCTGCCCTGAGCAAGGGGTTGGACTAGATGACCTCCTGAGGTCTCTTCCAACCCTACTTTTCTATGATTTTATGGAAAGCAGAAATCAATGCTAGCACTGTGGCAACCAGCATGAGTATGAGAAAAGCAGATCATTCAACAAATGCGTAGAAAATGTAAGAAATCCAAATATTACACTGAAATGTGCAGAGAAAGAAGGAAAGTATCTGCATTAAATGCAAGATTCCTCAAGTGAAGGGGAAGAGCTGTTCTTAAGCAGAAAATTAGAGGAGGCTGAACACTCAAAAGACTGGCTAATGAAAATCTATGCAAATAGCACTTATGTGACACATAAAATAGACACTGGGGCACAAATAAATGTAATAATAAAAATGAAATAGAGAGATGTAATGAGCACATAAAAGTGGAAGAGTCAAAAGTATCTGTGAAAAACTATAATGGAGGAACAATGCCAATGTTTTTAGAATACTCACTGACTCTTAAATACAAAGGGAAAATGAAAAACAAGATTTTGTGGTGGTATATAGAGGCAACCAACCAGTCTTGGGCCAGAGCACATGTGAGATTTTGGTCTAATTAAGAGGATGTATGCTAGAGAGAGATAGAGAGAGAAAGACAACTTAGAACCAGATAAGAAAGCATTATAAAAGGAACAGTCATAAGAGTGAAACGTCTGCTAGCTGCATAGAAACTTTTTAAAAACATCATAATAGAAGCTCAAACTATGTCTACTCCAAATAAACAAAAGACAGTAGGAGGACAAAAAAAAATGCCATTATGGTTAAACAACAGAGTAAAATAGCTGGTTAGAGACAAAGACATCTTTTAAAAATTGGAAGTCAAATCCTACTGAGGAAAATAGAAAGGAACATAAACTCTGGCAAGTCAAGTGTAAAACTATAATTAAGCAGACCAAAAAAGAATTTGAAGAGCAACTAGCAAAAGATGCAAAAAATAAGAGCAATTATTTTTAAGTACAGCAGAATCAGGAAGCCTGCCAACCAATCAATGAGGCCACTGGACAATCAAGGTGCTAAACTTGCGCTCAAGGAAGACAAGACCATTGTGGGGAAGCTAAATGAATTCTTTGCATCAGTCTTCCCTGCAGATGATCTGAGGGAGACTCCCACATCTGAGCCATTCTTTTTAGGTGACAAATCTAAGGACTTCTCCCAGCTTGAGTACCAATAGAGGAGGTTTTGGAACAAATTGATAAATGAAACAGTAATAATTCACCAAATGGTATTCACCCAAGAGTTCTGAAGGAACTTTCAAATAAGAAATTTCAGAACTACTAACTGTGGTATGTAGCCTATCACTTAAATCAACTTCTGTACCAGATAGCTAATGTAATGCCTATTTTAAAAACAGGCTCCATAGGTGATCCTTGCAATTACAGGCAAATAAGCCTAACTTCAGTACCAGGCAACTTGGTTGAAACTATATTAAACACAGAATGATCAGACACATAGATGAACACGACATATTGGGGAAGAGTCAACACAGCTTCTTTAAAGGGGAATTGTGCTGCCCAGTACAGATTTTTGGGGTCCACGTTATTTACCTCTTCTCATTCCTACCCTTCATTTCTTATCTTTTAAGTAGTTACTGATAAGAGGACTATAAGAGGACTTTCCCTCTTACCCCATGACTGCTTACTTTGATTAAGAACTTTGATGTGGAACCTTGTCAAAGGCTTTCTGAAAGTCCAAGTACACTGTATCATGTCCTGTTGTGATCCCCTCAAGGAATTCTAATAGATTTGTGGTTTTAAACAGGCTCAGGGCCTTCTCCTAAGCAACCAAATGGATGGGACTTCTAGTTAACAGAGGGCATCAGCCCTCAGGGAAGGGTTGGAAAGACTTGGCCTACTGAGGTTACATAAGACTAGGTGCTAGTTCTGAGCTGAGAGTGCTATGACCTTGTGACCATAGAGGAGACCCTTTTGTGGAGTTTTGAAGGACAGCTCCTGCCAGACCCCATATTAGAGTTGGGATGATCTCTGACGAGCTTATTAACATGCATATTTTTATTGTTTTTAATGTTTTTCTCTGTAGTGCTTTCACATTAAGACTAAAATAGCAAGTGCATAGGAAGTGCCGTGTGGTGACTTATAACTGGCAAGTGCACTGTTAACCATCTCTGAGGAGAAAGGAAAAGCAGGTTTGCTTAGGCTTTCTGACCGTTGGTGAAGTCTCAGTATTTCCGGTTGCACAGCTCCCAGATCATACCCTGGTCAGGAGACTTGTGTCTCCACTCAAGAGGTGATGGTCAGGTGACCCGAAAGCCTGAAACTGGATTGCTAGACTATAAAGGGGGAATACAGTGCTCTGAACTGTGACATAAAACATCACCATTGTATTGGTATATGATTTCTGAGGTGCATATCTTAAATTCTGAACCCACACTGTCCAGCATGAAAATACCTGCTTGTTTTTATATTGTGAATAATAAAATGTAATGGACACACAGAGATTTTTTTTTATCAATTGTTAGTTTTAATTTTCCAAACACTTTTCATCAATAATGTTCTGAGACTCTCTAGTGCAATTCACTGCAAGATAAGGTAGAGCCATCTTCTCTAGATTTGGATGTCAGAGGGGTTGCTTGGATGTATCTGAGAGTAGAATTCAACACGTAACTTTATGTTGGGTGGAAGTTTATTTTTGGTTTGTATAAAACATGCAAAACAAACCCACAGAAATGGCTCGAGTCTTGCAAAACAGTGCAGTGTGTTGTTTTTCAGATGTTTATTAATGATGAAAGAAATCTTATTTTGGCATTACTTGAATTCCATTACATTGTTGTCTCAAGTTCCCAATGTACATTTGGTAACATTCTTGGATATTCTTGTGGTATTCTTTGTTTTTTAATCACCCAGAAGATAAAATCCTGTCTGTGAAAAGAGGCTGATATTATATTGGGTAGATTCAAATGAGGAAAACTTATGGACCCTGATCATGCATTTTCATGTTAGTAAATATTTTTTCTGTTAATTCATCCCACTAAATGTTACAAGGGCAGCACAGAAATTCCTTACATTCCATATCCTGGGTATGGTCCATGTAGCCTAGAATTCATATAAAAGCAACTATTGTCAAACTTTTCCTTTATTGTCCTATTTATAGCCAAAAATTAAAAGCAGTAAGGAAGTTACCCAAACATTTTTCAGATTATTAGCATTCTTTGGTCACAAAAAACTTTTCCCCAGACAAAGAAATATGAATCATATTATCACATCAGTTAAACATTCGATATTTTCAAAAAATTGAGTTTAGTGTGCAGAAAGCAGAGAGAAACTTTACATAGTTGTTGCCCACATTTTAGAGCTAAGAAACATCAAATTATATCCACCCAAATTGCTGTCTCTTAACTTCAAGTAAAGAAAATGTCTGTACATTTTATTTGTTTCTTCCATATTGGGCAAACTATAACATTTCCAGTCCTGATATTCAGCTCCTGTTCTCCATCCTATGCATGTGCACATACATGCATCCACATTTTGCAGCTGCAATCACCTCCAGGCACCCTTGAACAATTCCAACATCTGGCCAAATAGTTTTTATGGGTGCAAATTGAAATTCCATGACTGAGATTTTCAAAGCTTCCTAAGTAATTTGGAGGTCCAATTAAAATCCCATCCAAACCTCTCAGACTTCTTTGAAAATCTCAGATGAATGAAGGTGTTAGAAATTTAAAGTGTGCATGCTGCAAATGGGTGCATGTGCAAATATGAGTATTTTTATGGATGTGGAAGGTGAGTCCAGATGAAAATTTGGCTCAGTAAGGACATGTTCTGCTGAAGATTGTATTATTACTATTTGCATAACATTTGCAAAAAGAACAGCAACCAAACCTATATGAATTGTTCAAAGAATTTTAATACAAAAAGCTCTGTGGTAGGCATATGTGTTACTTGTGCGTGTTTGTTTCAGTATCTGTTCCTATTGCTCCTTTCCTACCAAAACCCACAACAGAAACAATGCAAAGATAGCTATTTGTCCCCTGACTAAATATGTTCTATGTAAATGAATTTTTCATATTTCTTATGCTTTTAAACAAAGGTAAGTCAAAAGCATTTCAAAGCAAAGTGAAAATGTAAGAGATGAAATAATATCTCTTGATGTTTTCAGATCAAAATTGGATGCCTTTTTGGAAAATATGGTTAAGTCGAGTTACTGGGCTCAGTACAGGAGTATCGGGGTGAAGTTCTATGGCCTGTGTTATATATGAGGTCAGAAAAGATAATCTAATGATGCCTTTTGGCCTTAAACTATGAATCTATAAATATGAAACATGAAATGAAGTTTTTTTCATTATAAAATCAAGATCAAATATTTTCATCTCTTTTGCTCAGCACTAACTGTGATAGCATTCAAGAAATATCTGCAAGAGATATTACTGTACTTGTAGAAAATATCATTGTGAGGTAGTTTTCAGATGGTAAATAAAGCATCATTTCTATCATTACTTCTTTTTGAAGAAGGCGTCAAAAGCATGGTGGTATCCACATTGTATAAAAGGTCATAAAAATATTTACTAAACATTCATCCAAATTACCAGATTTTCCTTTTTTTAAAAAAAAGTTGCTTTGTAGTTTAGAGAGCAGAAATCTTAAAATAGTACACAGAATGATGGAAATGTGTGTGTGTGTGTGTGTGTGTGTGTGTGTGTGGCGGTGGTGGTGGTGGGAGGGATGGCAGAGCACAAGGGCAGACTTTAACCCAAGGTATTTTGGTCTGTAAGTCTCTTTCCAGCTATATACCTTGTTTATCATAAGAACTCTTTGACTGCTGTGCTACTCATGAAATGTTTATGAATTCTTAGGGTTGGTCTTCACTACCCGCCCAGTTCGGCGGTAGAAAATTGATCTCTCAGGGATCGATTTATCGCGTCTTGTTGGGACATGATAATCGATCCCTGAATCGACGTGCGTACTCCACCAGCCCAGGTAGGAGTAAGCGCCGTCGACGGGGGAGCTGCGGCGGTCGATTTGCCGCCATCCTCACAGCGGGGTAAGTTGGATCAGATACTATGCTATTCCCGTAGCTGAATTTGCGTATCTGAAATCAATCCCCCCCTGTAGTGTAGATGTAGCCTTAGTGTAGAACACTCATACTTGCAAGGTCTCTAGTTTGAAAATATATTTGTGATTCCTTAGAGTTTTCTAGCATCATGTGTCCACAGTAACAATGCATTTCAAAGACGGTTGTCACCCAGTATTATGTCACCAGCATGATTGGAATATTGAGCTAAGGTTAATTTGATAGAGATGCCAGGATTTCTTTAGATATCTTACATGCTTAATGTAAACAATTCTAATAAATAGTTGGGTTTGAGGGTCTGTGTGTAAAATCATTGTCATCATTCCATCCAAGTCTGTTATAATGAGAATTGGTAATGGAATCATGACATTTGAAATGTATAGAATTTTATCAAAGTCATGAGTAGGTGTTTCTTTCATTATTGTTAAGAATAGCAACAATGGTTCTCTGTATCAGAAAAAAAATAACAAAATACAGGCTCTGTGACAGGGCAATGGAAAGCTAACCTCAGGGAGGACCCACAGAGGAGGATGCACAAGAACAAAACCAGCTTTGAATTCAGAGGGTGTTCCATTTCTGTTACCATTCCCCACCAACCAAAAAGTGGATATGTGGGACTGCAGATGTTCCTCAACATTCATCCCTAGACAAAAGACCTTCTGCACTGGAGTAATGGCTTGAAAAAGCATTCCAGGAACTGAACCTAAGGAACATCACTATCCTCCAGAGAGTCATACAGTTTAAGGCCAGAAGGGATGGTTAGATTATCTAATCTGAGCTCCTGAGTATTGGGCCTATTTCTGATCCTTGTGGAACCACACTAGAAAAACCACATTCAGATAGGATTCCCCATTGACAACTACTTTCTGAGATCTATCAGTTAGTCAGTTCTTAATTAAATTAATATTGGCTTTATAAAGATTGTATAGTGCTAATTTTTTTTGTAATCAGAATGTCATGTGTTACTATATCAAATGCCTTTCAAATGTCTAAATGTATTACAGCTGTGTAGTTACTTTTGTCAACTAAGCTTTTAATCTTGTCAAAGAATGTAATCAGATTTGTTTGACAAGACCTATTTTCTATAAAACCATGGTAAGTGGCATTAATTATATTCCTGTCCTTTAATTCTTTACGAGATGAATCCCATATCAGCTTTTTCTGTTATCCCCTTATATTATATTAGACTGTCCTTTTATGGGCCTTAAAATAGGATTAAATCCACAAACAAAGTGTACTAATTTTTGTTCCTCATATGCCTTAAAAGAGCCCAGAAGGGTGAGGGGGTTTTCTTAAATTACTCCCCCTTGCTTAATAGTTGAAAATTTAAAGAGTCACTGGGGAAAAATCTGAATATATATTCAATATTTAACTTTATTTTTAAGGGAAATGTTAAAGGCTTTTAAATTATATTTGAAAATTAGGATTTTGTCTGCTTTGGGACATTTGATCCTGCCCTTGCTGCAGTCATTTTTGGGTGTTCTACAAAGGAATTATGAAGTCCTCCAAGCCAGGGTGTAAAACAATTGGATCAGAGTTCAAATCAGGTCATATCCAAGCCATCCATCCATATTATTTAAAAAAAAATTAAAGATGTCTGTGGTGTATGCAGTGCATTTTAACAATTAAGCAAACAGCGTTTCAATTCTTCTTTAGATGTTAGCTACATAAAATCGTTGTCCCAAAGATACTGTACTAATTCTGGTTAATCAGATTACCTGCTAATCCATGTTTAACATGTATGTTGCCAGATAGATTCTTTTTCTTCCCTGGCCTAATCACAGGCATAAAACAGCTTGGCTTATTGTACACTCTACCCAGTCTGCTGCTGATTTACAATACCCATTGCCCAGTGAATGCCTCTGTCATAAGTTACTTCTTTAATTTGCTCAAAACCCATATTGTGAAATAGGCATGGATTTACTTTTTTTTATTTTCAGTTTTCTGGTATCATTTACCACATTCCCCAGGGTTAGTTAGTACTGAGAAGTATTGATGGAAAGGAAGTAATTCTGGGAATAAATACTGTTTCTTTAATGTCCTAAGAGCATAAGAATGGGCAGGGCAAGACTCCTCTGTCTTGATCAATTGAAGATGACCCAGGAGAAAAGGGACTAGCATATAGGCTGCCTCTTCCCTCATAGCAGAGCATATACCATCAGGAGAAGATTTGCCTGCTGAACCCTCCTAGTTTCAGGGTGAAAGGACTAATTGGAGAAAAAGGGTCAGCTGGAGGGGAACCTGGCTGAGGCTTTACAGCTGCTTCTAATAATAAACCACCTCTAGGAGGAGGCCTGGGGACTCCAAGCTAAAGAGAGAGAGAGAGAGACTGAAGTATATCCTGCTCTATGAGGAGAGTTTGGGACTCCCAGTTTGAGGCGGAACAAAGAGACGTCATTTAAAATACAACCCCAGTTCCAGGAAAGGGGCTGAAGGGATGACCTGAATGGGCAAGAAGCCAATTAGGACTCTTTATATGGACCCAGCATGGGTGTGAACTGGGCAACTAATGAAGTGAGTTACACTGTGTAGAAAGACTTAGTATATCAGACCCCATAAAAGAGGTACATATTTTGAACCAACCTAATCTGGATAAGTGATTAAAGAACCCAAGGGGACACTGAGTGCAACACACACCAAAAGGGGCCAGAAGGGGGCCTGCTGGGCCATGACATTACATATCCAAATTCTTCACCTTAATGAGCTTCTCATCTTAAAATTGCGTATGTTATGGATGCCTCTTCCTCCTCACTTTGTTTTTCCAGATTGGGAAAAGACAAATAGTTGGAGGAAAGATGTTTGGATTTTCTGCTTGGTGTATCAGACACTTATGGGATTGTAGTGGAAATCTTTATTATAAAAAGTGAACTCATCTGTTACTTTGATTTCTTGTAAGTGGTCTAGATATTTCAGATTACTTTTTTCTGTTCCAATCCATCAGCTGAACTACAACTTCAAAGAACAATTTTCATTTTTTAAAACATTTTGGTTTGTAGCTCAGTAGCAGACCTGTGACTCTTCGGCATTAGGACTCTGCTTACACAGTAGTAAAGTGTGTATAAACACTTATCACCATGTAAACTGTCCAATCTTGAGAATGGCTGGTTGGATGCAGAAACCAGGTGTAATGGACATAGAACCATAGGAATATAGGCTTGAAAGGTTCCCTGAAGACCAGTCCAACCTTCCTGCACTGAGGGAAGGATCAAGTAAACCTAGACGATCCCTGACTGATGTTTGTCCAACCTGTTGTTAAAAATTATTTATCATTGCTTTACTGGAACAAGGTGTGGAGCTGTTCAAAGATGTGGGTAATGCCTTGACTTCTGGCTGTGTCTTCTGGGAGTATTTGAATAGAGGTGCATGACCCTTTGGAGATTCTCCCCGTAAAACATTTTCACTTCTGGACTTCAGAGACATACTGACTTATGCAATATCTTCCAGTATCCAAGTGGGATGCAGTCATAGACTCTGCTTTTGAGGGTAGGTCTACATGAGGAGACAGATGTGCTAGCTCTGCTCCAGCTAATGTAAAAATATCAGTGTAGCCAGGACTAGCAAAGGCAGGGTCTTGGGCTAGCTGCCCACGTACATACCCAGTGGGTCCAGCTGAGTTTGTATGCAGGCAGCTAGCCCAAGCTGTTGTCCATGATACCACCAACTTCACCGCTATTTTTAGAGCATTAGCTCGAGCAGAGCTAGTGCTAGTCTGTCTACCCATGCTGGGAAGCACACTCCCAGTTGCAGCATAGACATGCCCTGAGCAAGCTCTTTGGGTTAGGGATGGTGATGTCTTTTGTATTTGGACAGTATCTAGCATGTGGGTGGTACTAGAAAAATAAAAATAAATAATAATCTAAAATAACAAGAGACAGGGAATGTTACGTAGATAAGTAGCATGCAAGTGAGCCTTGCAAAATTCTATTTTCCCACCTGCCTGGAGCAAGTCAATTTAATTTTAGGACAGCTAAGTAAGATTTCTATCTCATTCATCATCATCATGCTCAGAATGGGTGAGTAGATTTTTGTGTCAGTGCTAGTAAAGTTTCATAACAATTTTGTAAGATGTCTTATAAGGCCATCATGAGGAGATATTGAATGTATTCATTAATGACATGGATGATGAAATGGAAAGTACACTTATGAAATTTGTGAATGACACCAAGTTGGGAGGAGTTGCAAGTATTTTGGAGGAAAAGATTAGAATTCTAAATGATCATGATAAATTGGACATCTGGTCTGAAACCAATAAGATGAAATTCAGAAAACACAAGTGCAAAGTACTGCTCGTAAGAAGGAAAAAATCAAATGCATAAATACAAAATGGAAAGAACTGGCTAGGCAGTAGTACTCCAGGAAGGGTCTGAAGGATTTAGTTGATCACAAATTGAATATACGTCAAGAATGTGATGCTGTTGAGAAAAATGCAAATGTCATGCTGGGAATGTATTAATAGGAGTGTTGTATGTAAGACATGGGAGATCATTGTTTTGCTCTACTGGGTACTACTGGAGTTCTCTACTAGCTACTGGTACAGCTGGAGTTCTGTCTCCAGTTTTGGCACCACACTTGGAGAAAGATGGGAACAAATTGGAGTGAGCCCAGAGGAAAGCAACAAAAATAGAAGTTTTGGAAAGCATCACCTATGAATAAAGATTGAAATAATTGAGCATGTTTAATCTAGAGAAGAGAGGGGGGTACATAAGTCTTCAAATATGTAAAAGGTTGTCACAAAGAAAACGGGACACCACATGGGCCAGCCCAAGACCCTCCTCTACCTCCTACCCATGGGACCGGCCCGAGCCTCCCCCCCACCCCACCCCTGTCACCTGCCCACCTGGAGCTGGCCCAAGGCCTATTTCTACCTCCTGCATGTGGGGCCAACCCAAGACCCCCTGTCATCCGCCCGTGTGGTGCTGCTCTCCCAAAACCCCCCTCCCATGCACGGCTCGCGTTGCCGCTTGCTTCCCTCCCCTCTGCACAGGGACGTGCTGGCCGCTGCTTCCTGCAGCTCCCATTGGCTGGGAATAGTGAACCGCGGCCACTGGGAGCTGCGGGGGGCTGTGCCTATGGACGGTCAACATAAACAAAATGTCTTGTGGCCCACCAGTGGATTACTCTGATGGACCGTGTGCTGAAGGTTGCTGACCGCTGGTCTGAGGTGTACTTCAATCTTGTCTCAGTGCGGGGGCGGAGGGGGGGACACAACTATATGACCTTTTTAGCCCACTTCCAGCTATATATTTCTATAATTCACCTACTTTGATTTAACAATGATGCCAGACATGTTTATTTTAATTAGCCTTCTGTTTATTTAGGGTTCTATAGTATTCCCATTACTATAACCTCCTGAGCACCTACAGTGGGTGGATTCTGTCACTTTATTGGTTTTTTTTTTTCTTTTTGCATTCAAAAAATTCTGTTGTCGTTTGAAATGTTCCTTATAAGCAGGTTTATACCGCTCCTTTTTATGCACAGTTAAATAACTGCCAGAAAAGGTCCAACATCAAGTGAACTTTGAGGAATGTATTTTTTCTTATTATGTGTTCAGTTTTTTCTTCAATTTAAGTCAACTGACATACATTTTTCCCTACTGTTTGCCAACCTGTGTGAAACACTATAAATAACTTTGAGCACATCACAGCATGTTTTGTTATTGTATATGTAACTAAACAAACCTTAGCCTCTAAGGATAGAACAAGAAGCAATGGGCTTAAACTGCAGCAAGAGAGGTCTAGGTTGGACATTAGGAAAAAGTTCCTAACTGTCAGGGTGGTTAAACACTGGAATAAATTGCCTAGGGAGATTGTGGAATCTCCATCTCTGGAGATATTTAAGAGTAGGTTACATAAATGTCTATCAGGGATGGTCTAGACAGTATTTGGTCCTGCCATGTGGGCAGGGGACTGGACTCAATGACCTCTCGAGGTCCCTTACAGTCCTAGAATCTATGAATCTAAGAATCTATGAATATTTTATTATAATTATTATAAGTGTACTACATAAATAATTTGAGGAGAAATGTTGTAGTTGTACATTAGTTTGCATGCTCAGAAGTAGATAAGGACAGACTTTCTGAGTTATGTTGATTTTATTGTACTTATTTGATCTACTGTATCTGCTTTTTCAACTGACTTCAACCTTAGCAATAACTTCATTAAGATGCTGTCCATTAAAAGGGACTGAAAGCAAGCTGAATTTAATTGATGGGTCTAACACTATAGTTAATAGCTTAACTTCCCACCCCTCTTCAGAGTTCTGTTTGACAATAGGGGATCTCTGAGTTCTAAAGTGCAATAAGTAAATGGCTGAATTCTTTTGCAAAAGTAGTTACATGCTTGCTGTATAAAGACTTGAACCTGTGAAGACTTCTGCATGTGCTTAAATTATGACTGGGATAGTTCCACTTACTTCAAAACTACTTGAATTCAGTGGGACTACTCACAGGGTATAAAGTGGAACATGTGCAATAAATCTTAGTAGGATCAGGGCCTAATACAGTAAGAATCTGATCCTGCAGTTCTTATTCAGCCCAAAGCCCCATTGTAATCAATAGGAATTTGCCATGAAGAAAGGACTGCATGATCAGGTGTGAGACACAATTGCTAGGAATCTAGAGGCTTGGAAAAGACAATATTTGAAATCAGAAATCCTTCATTCAGGCCTGTCCAGTTTGATACCTATTCGAGGATCTGATCCATCCCCTTTGAAGTTAGTAGAAAGAATCTGAAGAACATGGCCAAAATGAAATAACGTAGCAAGACAAGCATCTAACAAGATAGTGTGTAAAATAAAGCAGGCCAGGTCCTTCTTTCATTTACACATTTCTGCACCTTTTTCTGCTCAGTGTTTAAACTTCCATAACATCAGCACTTATCTTGCATTGAGATTTGTGTGGGTGGATCATTATAGTAGTCTAAGTGAAGCTGAGGCCCTGTCTTCATTTAAGGAAATCCACGCCAGTGTATAACATTAACATAGTTACATCAATGCAAAACACTAAAGTAAATGCACTGCACTGGCTCAAAATAGGGTTTATAACAGTGCCACATAATGTGCATACTGAAGTAAACCATGCCAGTGTAAATTCTTCTTTGTGCTATTACACTGTAACTATACCAAGGATTTGCAATAGTGTAACTACATCAATACAAATAACAAAGAATAATCTGTGTTTTACATTGTGATGGTCAAATCTGTAGATTCATGGATTTTAAGGCCAGAAGGAACCATTTTGAAAATCTAATCTGACTCCCTCTATTAACATAGCCCATAGGACTTCCCTGAATCAATTCCTGCTTCAAATACAATAAAAGAAAGCTGTAGTGAAACTTGAGAATATCTTTTAAAAATACATCCAATCTTGATTTAAAAATTTCCAATAATGAAGAATCGACCATTACCCTGGTAAGGTGTTCCACTGATTGATTACCCTCACTGATAAAAAATGTGCCTTATTTCTAGTTTGAGTTGTCTAGCTTCATCCTTAAGAAATGGATCTTATTATACCTTTTTCTGCTAGATGAAGAGCCCTTTAGTATTGAATTTCTGAGCCCTATATAGGTAAATAAGCTAAAGAGAATGAGCTCTTTGAGTCTATCACTATAAGGCATGTTTTCCAATCCTTTAGTTATGTTTGTTGCTCTTCTCTGAACCCTCTTCCTCTCCATTCTCCAAATGGGCATGATTTTTCAGCCTGAAAAACACAAGAGAAGGCTTTGACGAGAACAAGGACCTGAACATGGTTTTTGTTTGACCTGACCAGTGCCTTTGACACAGTGAATCGTGAGGGTCTATGGAAACTCCTTCATAAATTTGGCTGGCCAGATGAGATGATTGCTGTCATCCACTCATTTCATGATTGGCATGATGGCTAGGGTTGATGGAATGTGGTGACTCATCAGAAGTCTGCCCTGTTGCCAGTGGCACCAAACAAGGATACGTATTGGCTCCAGTCCTCTTTACCATTTTCTTTTCAGCCATGCTCTTTTTCACATTCCAGGACTTTGACAGAGATGTACACATCTGGCTGAGATAGGATAAGGGGCTATTCAATCTACAGTGACTCAGGGTGTGCACCAAGGTAATTGAACAGCTATTAAGAGAGCTCCTGTTTGCTGATGACTGTGTCCACATTGCACACATTCTCAAGGACATTCAGCTTATCATGGACTGCTTTGCCTGTGCCTCAAAATACTTTGGTTTCACAATCAGTCTGAAAAAGACGGTGGTCATGAACCAGCCAGCACCAGACAACCAGCAACACAAGCACCATGATCCCATCATCATAATCAACAACACACCCCTCAACTCAGGAAATTCTGCTTCCTAGGTAGCATATTTCCAGCAGCACCATGTTGAATGATGAGATCATTCAGCGCCTGCAAAGGCCAGTTTAGCATTTGGCAGGATCACTCACAGGTTCTGGAGGAGTCTGCAGTCTGCCTCAGAACCAACCAGAATAAAAATCTACTGCACTGTTGTTCTAACCTCACCCTACTGCTGCAAGACATGGATGCTCTACCGATGCCAAATCTAACAGGTGGAGAGCTTCCATTTTCTCTGCCTAAGATCCATCTGCAACATCAAGTTGCAGTACAGGATCCCCAACATTAAAGTCCTTGAGAAGTGCCAAATCCCTGTCATAAAGAGCATGCTCATCAGGGCGTAACTTCATTGGATTGGACACATGGTCCAAATGGAGGTTTTCTGTTCAAAAATGGCGCTCTACAGCCAACTGAGCATGGGAACCCACTGCAAGCGTTGACCCATCCTCAGATATAAAGGTACCTTGAAGGCCAACCTCAAAGCATGCAAGATAGATATTAAAACCCGGGAACCCGTTGCACTGGACAGACATAGATGGAGAGGTCTGTGCCATGAAGCCATGTCCACTTTTGAGGATTAGTGTGTGAGGTCTCTGGAGGACAAGAGAGCACGTTGTAAGGCTTGTGCTTTATCTGTTAGAATATTGATCCATATGCATTCAAGATAATTTATTGGAGTTGTTGGTGACTTGGAAAAAGGTGATGCCATTTTTTACAAGGACTAATCCCTCTTCCCTGTTACCCACTGGATTCTTCTTAAGTAGGTGATTTTTAACATTACAATCATGTGAATCTTCCCACCAAGTTTGTGTAACCAAATAGGTTGAATTTATGCTCATAAATGAATAATTGCAGCTCCACTTGTTCGTAACCCAGGCTCCTAATGTTGTTGTACAGATAACTAAAACATTTATTCTCCATGTCCCATCAGTGAATCTAATGTTAAGGGGAGACAAGACTAAGGATACATCTGTGTAGCAAAAAAAAAAAAAAAATGCTCTGCAATGAGTCTCAAAGCCCGGATCAACTGAGAAGGGCTTGCACTGTTGGGCTGAAAATAGTAGTGTAGACATTTGGGATTGGGCTGGAGCCTGGGCTCTGCAACCTGGTAAGAGGGGAGTGTCTCGGAGCCCAGGCTCCAGCCCAAGGCTGTAGCCAGTTAATCTGGGCTCTGAGACTCACTGCTATGGGTGGTGTTTTGTTTTGTTTTTTTAATTTTTTGCATTGTAGACATACTCTAAGACAATTATAGATGGCACAGTTCATTTTAATAGATACAGTTTGGATTCAGGATAAACAAATGTGGCAAACAATCCAAAACCTGATTTGTTACAAACAGGAGAAGCGATATGAGCAGCAGAGCAGCCTCTCAGTGAGTCACAGGTCTTGGTGTCCATGTTCAGAAAAGGACTCTGGAAAGCTTCCTCAGCAGGAGGGGTAATGGCCTTAAAAGTACAATCCCCATAAAGCAGCTTCATAACAAACAATTATGATACACACCTGACCTTTCTGCCTGGGTGAGGGAATCCTAATTATTGACCTGAATAGAATATTCAGGACTGGTTGTTAATAACAATATGTTGGCTTCTTTTATCATCACTTTCTCACCTATGTGCCATACTTATTTATCACCTTTATAGAAGAATATTTTTAAAAAAAGCATTACTTTGAAACATTTTAAATATCAGGAAATCAAACTGAACAATCAGTAAAGGAAAAAACAAACACGCCCTCTCCACCCAAAAACCTTGCCTTTTAAAACTATCCAACCTGGGTTTAAAATCTGTAAAAGGATTGTTTTTTAAACCTATTGTTTAAAAGTCTACTGAATCAGGAAGACCAGTCATAATATAGGTTTTGTCTCTGTTACTGATCTCAGTTGTTTACAAACAAGATTATTGAAAGGGTTAAGTTGTGTGTGGTCAGCCATGCATATAAAATTTGGAGTGAGAGGAAACAAGTGGATTTGAGGTTGTTCTCCTTCAATTCATTCAAGGTTCACTGAGCAGGAAAGTGAATTGTTATGATCACTTCCTTTGAAAAGAGCAGTTGACAGGACTCATCAGGGAACTGCCAGAAACCTCAAGAGTTTTAAGCATGAAGCCCAAGGTCCACTGTAAAATTGCTATGACAGCAAACTCATTAAAATAAAAGGAAATTTTGCCTGATATTTACAGTTTTCACTGGGTAGTTGAAAGCTTTGTATCTGATTTCCAAAGAATTTACACCTGGGAGCCAGGAATGTAGCCTGTCAAGTAATAAAAGGTAGTTTTAATGTTTACCTGTGAAAGTGGAAAGGTTGTTCAAAGGTCAGATATAAGCCCCCTCCCCTTTACAAAACTGTTTTTTTGTCTACATCTTTTATGTGCTTTCCTATTGTAAGGGCTAAAAAGACTTGAATTCAGATTCAAAACAATTTTAAAGGAGCTTTTCAGGGAGCTGTCTCACTACATGAAAAGTTCATTTTCATGTGTGTTCTTCCAAGGTAAAGGACTTGACTGTGTACACAGGTAGACCAAGTTTATTTAAGTAAAAGACAAACCATAATCAGTTGTGCTCAATAGTTTTCATTTATATAATAGGGAAGAATAATTCCCTGAATTACAGGGTAAAATTCTATGGGCTGTGTTACGCAGGAGGTCAGACTAGGTGATCAGAGTGGTTCCTTTTGGCCTTAAAATCTGAGTTTTGTACTATTCAGTGATCACAGCTCAGCTCAGTAAATTACATACCAAGATAACCAAGCACATAACTTTTCATAGCTTTTATCACAAACTGTAAAACATTTAACAAACAATTAAAATAACGCATAAGTAATCACATGTAAATATACTTAAAGGAAACAATTAGTCAATAAATATTAATCTTAGTTTAATTTAAAATAAGCAGTAACCTTCTATGGCTATAAAAGTATCTTAATGTGCAGTGTGCAGACAGGCTTTTCTCACAGTCGGGAATCTAATTATAACAACAGTGTTATTGTTTTAGGTCTTAGTTGAATAAAAGCTTCAGGTAGATGTTTGTTTTTAGATGTTTGTGGGGATATGTTTCTAGCTGTGATTATGTCAGAATTAGCTTGTTCCTGGGTTCTGATTTTGTAAGTTGCCCAGCATGATTCTGTGGTAGAGAAGGTGGTCAGCTAGTTAGACTCTTCTCTCTCTGGCCTCTCTGGTGATGCTCTGCCTTACTTCACATCTGGTCTGGTGTATCATCTCTCCATGCTTCCTTCTTGGCATGTCATGTCAGAATCAGCTATCAGTCCCCTTTTCCTCCTTTTGGGATGTCACCATTTATAATCTCCAGGACTGTTTTCTTGTTGTCTCTAATTTACGGCATTAACAGTTCTCAGAATTAGCTGCCTGAGCCTTCAGAGAAATATTAGCAGAAACTGGCTGTCTTGTTGCTTCACTCTTTACCTTTCTTTGCCTTTCACCTTACAGAAACCAACAGAGGGAAAAGCAACAATCCATTATAGTGTGGAAAGAGGGCACATTACAAGTACTGAAGTGAGTCCAAAGGTGTTTAGAGGAAGACTTTGTTGGAGTAACGTGCACACTGAGGGGACAGAAAAAGGTGCAAGTTACATCCACCTGTATTCCTTCTAGACTCTGACACACCTCAGAATTTGTTTCTGTGTCTGTACCAAATTATTTATAATTTCCCCCAAATACGGATTCTTAACAATCTTTTCCCTTTTCTAAATCCTGCACATGACTTGTAGGATTAGGACCTTCCACTTCAATTCAGCATTTGGCAGAACTTATTTTTCACGAGCTTCACTTTAGCTTAGTGTCGCCCCAGATCCCTTCTAACAATGATCTCTGTTGGAAATAAAACGGATATAAACCCATCTTTTTTGTTTCTGAGTGTGTGGGAAAGCACAGAACATTCTTCTCTGCCTAACACTATCATTCATGAGCAGGCAAGGCACTGAAATATACAATAATTACTTTGTCTGATAAGAAGAACAGAGAAAGGAGAACTAGCCAGGGATTGTGAAGGGCAGAGCAGGGGTGGGGGAGTGGTCATCCTGTGAGCTGCTGCAATGTCAACATATTTGCAGCTTTGTTTTAAAAGGACTGATATTATTTAGGGTCAGGAGAATATTTTCAAAATATGTATTTGAAAGGGATGCGTTAAACATCAGGCAACCAATACCGGCCACTTCTCTGTAGCGACATTTCAGCATAAACATACAGGAACCTGCCATCCAATATGGTGTAAAAGGGTCAAGCAACCACTGTAAACAAAATGAGCTAAGATTAAGATAAATAGGTAGATTGCTGCAGGATGTTTGAGGCCTACGCTGCACTGTTTGGTCTCATTTACAAGGGATATGGTTGACTGAAAAATTCACAGACTTGTCTGAATTTTTTACTTACTGTTTTTACAAATAATACAGAGAGGATTAGAGCTGAATAGCGTAGAAAATATTTTGTATATTTAATTTGTGCAGGTGACAGCTCTCTGTATATACTGAATACTAACCTGACTCTTGTCCTCACGTAAAAATCTCTAGCTCAAGTTAGTGGCACGTTAAACGTGAGTTAGCTGGCCCATTGTGGGGTACGGGTTGAAGCTGGAGTGCTGCTAAAACTCAAGCTTGTACTGCAGTGGGGAAGCAGCAGCTCAAGTTACAACAACTCATCAGCTGCTAATCCAAACACACCATGTCATTTGAGTGTTGTTTTGCAGAGTGGCCATGCTCACTCCAGCTTGGCTAGGTCGAGTGAAGTAACTCAAGTATACTACCTCGGGCTAATTGTTGCCATGAAGACAAGCCCTTGGTCTGTTTCCATTGTTTGTTTCTGAATTTCACACAGCCATTTTTAAAAATGAGGTAAATGTTGTTGTTTGCAAACCCACAAAAATTGCAGGGGATTCAGGGACAGATGTGGAACTTGACATTACTTTTAACTAATTTTATGACAGTGACTAGATGACAATAGCCTTTCAATAGCAGATGGTAGTGGTCCACTCTTTGGATAGACGCTGCTATCAGCAATAGTGCCTGTGTGCAATTTCTTGCCTTCAACTAATTTATTGCTTACAATCTGATAAGTAGCCAGTCAGATGTCAGAGGACTTTCCCGTCTCTAAATTGAAACCTAAGAACCAGCACGACTACATTATAGGAGACTTTAATATTCTTTTTGTAAATTTTTAAACAGATATTCTTTTTGGTGATTTTAATTACCAAATTTGATTTTTCCCCTTTTATTTCATAGTCTCTAATGTCAGAGTCTAGCTGAGTGAAAACATAGAAATTGATTGTCAGTCAGCCACCCTTTTATACTAGACTATAAATAAACGCAACAGTGAATGTTATCTAGAGAAAATAAATTCCTTTGCTCAGAAGGAAGTAAGAAATAAAGAAAGATGTCAAAGTATTGAGCAGGCATTGGATTGGGATTAGTTTTTGTGAATTAAGTGATATTGTATCCTTATTGATACGACGTGTGAGATGTCATCATGATCTAAATGAAACTATATAATAGTCCATCTTATTTGGTTTCACATTCTTATATTTTCTTAGTTATTAATAGAACATATTACATTTATAAGAACCAATGTCCTAAGGTATCTGGATTCTAGAACAAAAATAACTAAAACTTAGAATAAACAAAAATAGAACTGTTAAATCATTTCAAACTGTAAACTTTCAGTAAATTAATAGGTGTTCTGGTAGGGGGAACATCTCAAAATAGATCTAACGAGAGTTTCAGGTTCATACAGCATTCTGTACTTCATATCCTGTAATGTCGCTGTGCAATGTTAAATAGCCATAGCCTTTCAAGGCTGAGTATAATAATACCTAGGTGGGATTTCCAGAGGAAATGAAGGCAATTAGATGCCCAAGCCCCATTGAATTTCCATGGGAGTTCAGTAACAAACTTCTTTAGGCTCCTTTGAAAATTACAGCATACATGTTTTGCAATCCTTTGGATGAAGGATGCTATATAAATATAAGCTATAAGGTTGTGTGTGTTTTAAATAAATATTCTATACAGAATTAAACTTTTCTTATAGATGTAAGGTTACAGATGCAGCAAGTGTTTAAGTGGTGTGCTTTGGTTCATTTTTTCACCCAAAGTAAAGCACCCTCTTTTAACTGGAAGAAATCAAGAAAAATGTTTATACTTATTTCTATTACTCTCTCTCTCTCTGTATGTTTCTTACTCCTGCATGAACATAAGATCAGACTAAATATTTACTCACCGATGGCGACTTGGTTCTTGTGCATGCCATTTTAAAAAGAACACACAGCATTGTGCATGCACTATAAACTACATTACTCTTGCTCTTTGAATTATTTATAGTTCTGGTTGTCATGAAAGGAAGTGAGACCCATTAAATGGTTCAACAACTGTATTTTATTTAAGTGCATCAGCAAGAAGGGTTCATTCTTTCCTGTACTTCCCATTCCCCAGTTCTCTGGCTTTCTTCTGGATGTCTTTGATCTGTAAAGGGTCCGTGCTGTATTACTGAAATTGTATTTTAAATAGGGATGGATGGGTGAATAAACTGACCTGCACACTCACCCAAATCCCAAACCAAACTAGAATGGAACTATCAGATGATCACATTGACCTCCAAGGCTGGATAACAGCAACTCAGTAAGCATCTAGCAAAGTCATTTAGAATGCATATAATTTTTATGGATGTCCATGAGATTTAAGCACATTCTTAAGTGCTTTCTTGAATAGAAATCGACTTTAGCATGTGCTTTGTGGCACTGGGGCTATAGTCCTTAAAACAAAGAAACAAAAAGGTGTTCCATTTGTCCAGAATAGAACAGCCTATTTGGGCACTGAGAAAACATTATCGTAGTGTTCCACTCACTACTCTGACTCTCTGTATGGTCAAGTTCAAAATCATGGTTTCAGTATTCAAGGCCTTCCACGAAATTAGGTCTAGGTATTCAGAGCACACCTCACTCTCAATGACATGGATTTCCCTGGGCATCTACATTCCTCAGAATAAGCTATGGAGTTGAAGCTGTCAATTTCAAATGAGAATGAGGATAAGGGCTTTTTTCAGCAATAGGGACTAAACTTTGGTATTTGTTACTGGAAGACATTAGAATGACCACTAATTTCATTGAGTTCTGAAGTCACTTTTTCAATGTAGCTTTCCCACAACTACAACTATTAGCAAAGGTAGAAAAGGAGCAGGAAAAGATGAAGGCAAGAAAGATGAGAAAGGTGAGAGATGGAGAAGGACATACAATTAAAGAAATCACCAAGGTTATGAGGGAGGAATGCTAGGCTGGTGGCTTCTGTGGCTTTGGGCCATCATTTTCAAACCTGGGTACTTAAATTAAGCTCCTAAGCTCATATTTAGGTGCCTAAATATAAGTGGTCTGATATTCAGAACTCCAAATGATTTCTATAACTGTCACTGAAGTCAGTGGAAGCTGCAGGTTTTGAAAATACAGGATTTAGGATTCTAATTTGGAGCACTTTGCTTGAAAAAATGTTGCCTATAGTTTTTTAACTCTTTGGATGGTGCTCAGATACTATGGTGATAAGTGCTTTTATAAAAATCTGGATGGACAGATAGACCTTAACGTTATAGAAGTATAAAAAGGGAAATAAGGACAACCTGGGGAATTACAGACCAGTCAGCTTAACTTCAGTACCCGGAAAGATAATGGAGCAAATAATTAAGCAAGCAAAGATAATAAGGTGATAAGTAACAGTCAGCATGGATTTGTCAAGAACAAATCATGTCAAATCAACCTAATAGCTATCTTTGACAGGATAACAAACCTCGTGGATAGGGAGGAAGAGGTAGATGTGGTATATCCTGACTTTAGTAAGACTTTTGATACTGTCTTGCATGATCTTCTCATAAACAAAGTAGGGAACTACAACCTAGATGGAGCTACTATAAGGTGGGTGGATAACTGGTTGGAAAACCATTCCCAGAGAATAGTCAAGCTGGATGGGCATGTCCAGTGGAGTTCCACAGGGATCAGTTCTGAGTCTGGTTCTGTACAATGTCTTAATGATTTAGATAAAGGCAGAGAGTACATGTATAAAGTTTGCAGATGACACCAAGCTGGGAGGGTTGCAAGTGCTTTGGAGGATAGGATTAAAATTCAAAATGATCTGGACAAATGTCAATAAGGACAAAAGTAAAGTATTCCACTGAGGAAGGACCAATCAAAATGGGAAATTACTGTCTCGGAAGGAGTACTGAGGAAAGGGATCTGGGGGTCATAGTGGATCACAAACTAAATATGAGTCAACAGTGTAACACTGTTGCAAAAAAAGCAAACTTCATTCTGGGATGTATTAGCAGGAATGTTTTAACTACGACACAAAAAGTAATTATTTCACTCTATTCCACGCTGGTTAGCCCTCAACTGGAGTATTGTGTCTGGGTGCCAGATTTCAGGAAAGATGTGGAAGAATTGGAGAAGGTCCAGAGAAGAGTAAAAAAACAGGTCTAAAAACCATGACCTATGAAGGAAGATTGAAAAAAAAACAATTGATGAAGGAAGATTGAAAAAAAAATTGGGTTTGTTTAGTCTGGAGAAGAGAAGACTGGAGGAGTGCACGGGGAGGGGGAGAGGAGAGGGAGGGAGAGGGGGAAGGAGATAACAGTTTTCAAGTACATGAAAGGTTGTTATGGGAGTGTGGTGCCTAGGAATTTTTTAAAATCCCAGTATGTGCTTGTGTGCATTTTGAGATGCATAAATATCTTTTTAAAAAGTGGCCTAGGCACCAAACTCAGGCTGCGTGGATCATATTGTTGTTCTGGTGATTCTGTAGGTGCCTACATGCCTTTATGGATCTAAAGCCTGAAAGTATATAAAAGCATGTACACTCATTCCATACATTACTCTTTGCATTGTGATGAATGGAAGTGGCAATGGTATGTGGCAGGTGAAACCCTGGCCTAGATTGGGCCTATGCTATTTTAAACTTAGTTTTCTATAGCTTTGTTATTTTACCCTTTTTGTAGCACCATACTACAAATTATTTTGTGCTCACATCTCTCCTCTATGGCTGTGAGACCTGGACACCATACAAATGGCATATCAAACAGCTACAGGTCTTCCATATGCGGTCTCTGCGCACCATTATGGGGATCCATTGGCAGGACAAAATTACCAACCTGGAGGTTCTCCAAACGTCAAATTCATAAGCATTGAGGTCAGGCTGATAAAAGCCCAACTATGCTGGGTTGGACACGTCATTAGGATGCCTGAATATCAACTCCCCAGAAAAATTTTCTATGGAGAATTGGCACAAGGACACCGGAATCAAGTCCGCCCCAGAAAGCACTACAAGGATAGCATCAAGAATGGCACACACTTTGGTGCAATATAACCGAATGATCTTGAGAAGGCTGCTTTAAATAGGTCAGCATGTCAACACACAACACTCAGAGCTTTCCAAGCCTTTGAAGAAGACAGAAATAATCAATTGTTAGCTGCAAGGGAAAAGCGTCATACTATTGCTATAGCTATCAAGACACTCACCAATGACTTTGTCTGGCCAATCTGCTCACGAGCATGCGTATCACGCTTTGGACTTGAGTCACTACAGAATCCACAAAAAGACAGAGCATGAAAACGTCATTGTTGAACCGACAGACTACACACACTACAGATTCCACTCTCAGTGAAACTTCTGATATTATTAACATCATCTCTGTTGTTCTGTACACATCTGTATTACTGTCAGAAAGCAAACATATTTAATTAAGAGATTGAGCAATTCAACATTTCCCTTACTAGTAAGTCCAAAGGCCAATGCTTTATTTAAATATTCTCATCATTGAGTGAAGTGTGTAGGATGCATTTTCAGAAAGAGAGTGAATAAGAACAGCTAATAAAACAAAAATAATTTTAATGAAGGAGAAGAGTGGTTTTATATTGGCTCATTTGACAAATATAAAAAAACATGTTTGTATTTATAGAACCTGTTAACCAATCTGACACTCATAACAATAATTATAGTAATGATAATAACCATAATCATTGTAGTGTGAAACAAACAGCAGGGAAAAGGGCTTTGCTAACAATCACTGGTATAGGCAACCACCACAGCATGTAATCTAACAAATCACTACAGAAATTACTTTATCACTAATCTTGGATCAATAACACAAATTGTTAAGTAGCCACAACAGTAAAAAGAACGGAAGTAATTAGTGTTACTATTTCAAATCAATGATGAGCCATTTACAAGCACATCAAATAATTTCAAAATGAAAACTGCACCTTTAAGTTGTGAGAACTTTTTAACATGTGCTTTAAGTCTTAGAGTCAGATCCTCAGCTGGTGTAAATGGGTGCGACTCCATCGAGGTCAATGGAGCTATGCCTGATTTACAGCTGCTGTAGTTCAGGCCCTAAATATCTCCAATTGTTGGCAATAAGAAGTAGCAGGCATCTGTAATTAGGTATGTTGCCTGGTCTGGTCTGGCACCTGTTGTCTGGCTGTTGTTTTTATTTCTCTTTTATTAGTGAGAGGTGGAGGAAGCAGCTGTTAAGTTCAGGAAAGCAGCATGGCACCAGAGTGCAGCCTGTGGGTCGCAATACAGAACGAAATTAAAGGGAGGGAAAAAAATATGTATACAGACTTGGGGTATGATTTTTTTAACGTAGCTAAAGATGGAGATAGGTGCTTAGTAGTGTTTTCAAAAATGCTTTACTTGCTGTTACACACTTAGAAGTTTAGACCATCACACTAGGCACCGATCTATATCTTTAGGTGCTTAAATACCTTTCAAAATCTGACCCATGGTCATTCAGTCTTAAGCAGTGAGGTTCTTGGAGTAATAATTAAATATCTTAGAGGACTACCATTGACGAATTGGTCCAAAACACACACTTACATTTGTTTTTTTCAGCACAAATCCTTCATTGTTTAATTTTAGTGGAAGATGTGTATGTAAATCACTTGCACAGCTTTTAAAATCTCAGCCATTGTCTGTCAGCTATCTAAGATATAATAACTCCAAGTTGATAACACTGGAATGATATGGTAAGGGACTGCGGGCTACTCAGGGAAACAGATCCTCAGCTGGTGTAAAGTGGCATTGCTCCTTTGACGTCAACAGAGCTGTGGTAATTTACACCTGCTGAAGAACTTTGTCAGTATGTTTGAATGCATAGAAAGAGACATCCCTGCCTTTAAGAACTTGCTGTCTTAATACTTTGTTTAGGGGTGAAATTATTTCTAATTTTATCCGGCTTTTTATAAAAAGAAGAAACAGCTTCTCCATTCTAAACTTTTGTCCAGAACTCAAAAGGAAACAAAATGAAACTTTGATGTTTGGAGAATTTTTTTTTTTAAGTTTTTCCATTTTTCGGTACATTGTTGCTTTGGAATTTCAATTCTAGTGCTAGCTAGAAGTACTGAAATAATATAAAAAAAATTTCTAAGGATATTTCTGCCCCAATTAGAGCACAGAGAAAGTTACTGGAACTTTTAGACATTTATTCAACTTGATCCTGAACTCTGAACATTTTGAAATTGACCTATAATTGCTCAGTGCCAGAAAGATACTGAGAAACAAGAATTCAGAGAAATACAGCCAAAAAGATTAAGGGACCCACTGATTTAGAAAGAAAAACACATCAAAGTTGAGCAACTGTTATTTTTTTTTTTTTTTTTTTTGGTTAGCAGACTCTCATTTGTTGGAATTCTGATTTTGGAAAAGAAAATTGCAAACAGGTGGCAATTATGACCAGACTTTCTTCTTTATCTAAACAACTGAAGTTTGACATTCAGGTTGTTTTTGATGCAAGAGTTTGGTTTTATCCCACCTATATGTTGGGGAGAACAGTGTGGTTTTAGTTTTGCAAACCAATAGCAGAGGTGGTTCAAATTCAGATTCCATTTTATGCAAGATGCCAATGTTTGGATAACTAGTGATTTCTGATCAATGTTTCTGCATTCTCCTATCATTGGGAAAAATAAAAGAACTAAAGATTAGTTTGGCAGTACAAAGATGGAGCATTTGGTTGGGTCTGATGAGAGACTGTGTACCATACACCAGTGGGCATTAGAGCTCTTATGGTCACAACTCCCATCACAGTTGAAATTATTAAATCCTCTAAAAAAATTATATCGACAGTGGAAGGTCCTGGATAGGACACTGAGGGACAGATTGTTATGATGTTGCACAGTAGAGGGAGGCTGCAAGGAGAATTGCTTCTCCCTGCATCTCTTGTGAAAGGCCTGGCCCAAGTGGAATCCTATTGCTCAGGGGATTATGTGGGGATTGCACAATGCCCCCAAAGGAGTGGAGAGGAGATGGGGCCATGGTCCTTCCCCCTCTCCATTGCATACAACAGGGCCTCCTGATACACAGCGTGTATGCTGTATCACATAAGCTTTGGTTAGATTATGAGACATGTCTAACCTGTACATTTCCGGTATGTGCCCAAGTTCCTTGCAGATTCTACAGAGTTTGTCTTGAACAAACAATCATTTGCATTGTGACTTTTTCCTGCAATGAAAGCACACAGTCTTTGACTGTTATCAAAGTTATGTTTTTTCTTTGCTTGACCTCCAGTTTATTTGTTGTCCTAAAAATATGATGATGTAAAGCTCCCTGCCATCTTCAGTAGCTGTCTCCAGCGAGACAGTAATGTCTAGTGCATGTTTTGGGGTCAAATCAGCCTCAGTCAATAACTGTGTTTGGACTGTTTCATTTTGCATCCCAGACAGTAACCAGTCCCCTGATGCATAATTTAAACTCTCTCCAAACTGGCAATGCACTATTAATTTCCTTAATTCAGCCACATATTCAGATATTTCATTTTCTTTCTGATTAATTATATAGAAGCTTTGGGGATAGGTGTTTTGTTTGCTGGTTTAATAGAACCTAAATTGTAGCAGGTCCTAAATTTGAATCCCCATTACATTCAGTAAAACTGCCGCCTTTTGCTCATCATTGATACTATTAACTATTAACTATGCCAGTCTCTTGATATAGGTTGGACCAGTTGTCTACTGAACTATCAAACAAAACCATTTTCCCCAAACAACCAGTCATTTTTAACCCAGTAGCCATTGATGGACCTGTCCTCCATGAATTTATCTAGTTCTTATCTAGGTCAGACTAGATTATCACAATGGTGCCTTCTGGCCTTGAAATCTATGAATCATCCTGGTCAAAATCTGGCTTGTTCCTGTGCAGACACTTCCACATATCTCTTCATTCTCCTTGACAGTATCTCAGTGAATTCTTTTCTGAGCATGCTCAGTAAGCTAAGTCCTCTTTAGTTCTTGCACTCACTCCTATCTCCTTTTTTTATAGATCAATACTGTTGTTGCTTTCCCCCGTTCGCTCGGCACTTGATCTCGTTTGTAAATCTTGTTGAATAGATTGCATTGCCTTTACTATGTGTTCCTCACCTGCTTTGCAATTATGTCAGTTCCCAGTGCCTTTTTATTTTTAAAACTTTCTAACAAGATCTTTACTTCTACTTCTAAGAATTCCAGCTTCTATTCTTCCTCATTTGTGCCAGAAAGCTTCTCTGGGAGTACACCTCTACCTCGATATAACACGACCCGATATAACACGAATTTGGATATAACGCAGTAAAGCGGTGCTCCGGGGCGGGCGGGGCTGCGCACTCCGGTGGATCAAAGCAAGTTCAATATAACGCGGTTTCACCTATAACGCGATAAGATTTTTTGGCTCCCGAGGACAGCGTTATATCGAGGTAGAGGTGTATTTCATCTACTGTGTTCTGCACATTGTATAGCTCTTCAAAATATTCTTTCCATCACTTATTCTTTACTTGTTCATCCTCATTTTTTGTCTGTCCTTATCTTTCACCACTGACATCTTAAATTCATATGTCCCTCTCAATTCTCTTCTCTTGTGATACAACCTGACACATTTCTTTGGCATACTCTTCTGTTTCTTTACATTGTTCACTTATCCAGTTGTTTCTGTCTCTCATTTCTTCCTGTTTTATCTCTCTGGTCAGCCTATTGTGCTCAACTCAGACTTTTGTCCTTTTTTTTCTTCTTCTGCTTCATATGCTTGTCAATCAACTGCAGCACAACATCTATTATCCATCTTGGTTTCTTTATTTTGGCTTTGTAGCCCAACACTTGTTCAGGCTCTGTCATAATACCATTTTTACACTGTTCCATGTCTCTTCAATGTTCATTTCTTCTTTCACCAGAGATACGATGTTTTTCCGCTCATCATCTTTGTATTCTTTCCTGATATCTGGCTCTTTCAATTTGTCCATGTCATAGATCTTAGTTCATGGCATTTTTTTTTATTGTGCTCACACTTATCCTTATTGATGCTAGCATTAACTTACGATCTGATCTGATATCAGCTGCAAACGATCTGCATGACAACACACTTTATTTTCATCTGTGATTCACAAGTCTATTATGTTCTTTGTTTGCCATGCGGTGATATCCCCATCCACTTCCTCTGTAGCATTCTTTGTTGAAACAGCATGTTATCACCAGGTTGTTGCTTAGGCTACTAAATTTCTGCTTTCCCCCCCCTCTTTTGTTTTCTTCAATTAGTCCAAATCTGCCTATTGCTCCAGCCCAGGAATTTCAGTCTGATCCTACTTTCACATTTACATTTTCCAGTAACATATCTTGTCTTGACACTTCTTGCATTGTTTTCTGTAGATTATAAAGTTCATCAATTTCTTCCTTGGAGGCTGCTGAGGTCAGCACATATCTTTTACTTCTGTAACTTTACCAGATTTATTCAGAATTTTGCCTTCAGTGTATGAGGAGATATTGGGTTAAATGCCGTAAGAGGCTGGCTTACCTTTGGCTTTAGCACTAATACAACTACATTCTGGTGTCCTATGTCAATATCGCATGTTCAACAAGGTAGAATTCTTCTTTGCCTTCCCATCTTGTGTTGCATACATTGATGATTCCCCATTCATATCTTTTCAACTTCTGCATTGTTACCACAAGTGCTCCAGCCTGGTGTAATATTCTTACATTCTATGCGCCAATAAATGTTTTATCCTTTGAGTTCATCATGTAATACCCTGTTCTGTTTGTTGTGTTTGTTCCGACTGCATACTTTTCACCACCACCTCAGTTTCTGAGTGGTGAATGTGGTCTTTATTTGTCCTAGTGACAAACAAGCTGGCATGCTTTTTTTTTTTTTTCCATTTGGTTTCTATGATCCAATATTCACCAAGTGTTCAAACATGACTCCTTGGCTTTGTGGTTGACCAGTGTATCCACTAGCTTGCTCCATTGCTGTTTCTGTCAATGATATACTCTGAAAGTTGTTTTGCTGGCTTCGCCATAGGAGACTTCATGCCTTTACCTTAGTAGTTATCGCCACTAGCTACTCTCACTAGGTTTTAGCATCTAAGGCAAGGTCCTGGGATGTGGTGCTGTTGTGCACATGCAGCTACTTGGAGCTGCTAGTGAGAATTGAGTGAATTGTCAGGACCAACTACAAGCAAATTATCCTGTGTAGGTGTGGCTGTCTACTATGTAGAGGTACTAACTTTTGAGCTCACTCCATACACCCTACCCAATTCCTATATTCTACTATAAAAGGAGTATTTTAAAAGTGTGTTAGACAAAATGTTTTTTTAGTAACACATTGTAAAACTCCAGTGTAGACAAGGCAAGTTTTATTTTAATGTTGGCTGGTAGAGCATGTTACAGTGTACTAGAAGAACAGATACAATTTTAAAATATGAACAATTAGGCTAAATATCAAGACAAATGTCTGGATTGTGAGATTTACTAAATTGTGACATACTCTCCTGAGAAACAAAAAAGAAGGCTTCACACAGGAGATAGTCTGATTCTAAAGAGAGGAATAGGTAGGGGAGAGGGCTAAGTAGGTCCCTATCCCTATCAATATTATGTGACTCTGTCATCTATGCTTCAACTTACAAGAATCGTTGCTGTGTCATTTATGGCAGAAAGTATGTAACTATGTATTTCTGTTGTTTATGGAACTGGCTTATTCCAGAGGATAATGGATTTGGACATATTTGGTGTGCTGATCTTTTCTAAATTACTAACATTAAAATATCATAAGGAAAGCAGTTTCCTACAGGTCAAAACAATAAACTCCAAAATCAGAAAATATATACATCATCCTATAGTTGGATTAGTCCAAGTGCAAATTTCCCCATACACCAGACTTTTAATAGAAAATCAAAATGGGACTGCTCTTAAGAGTCTGGGCATCTTCAAGCTAAAATCCTGTTTACATGAGATGCTGCATGTTAGAGTTCTACAGCAGTGTACTACTGACAAAATCATGCTGTAGCAAATTGTCAGCAGGCACAGTCAAAGACCTGAGATAGAGAGATTAAAAAAAATCAGATTAAATGACTATAAGCAGACTTGCTGCCTTGTAATGTCATATGTGAAGATTAGTAGCTACTAGCAGCAAGTCCTGCTCCTCTGTAGGAGTGTCTGCAGTGCAGTTGTCTCTATCATCTGCAAGAGGACATGGAGTGGTCAAATGAGAAGTGAAAGGGAAGCTGGGAGAAACGAGACCAGTAGGGCAAGGATATCCTGATCACAAAGGGATCTTTTACTCAGAAGTGAGGGTACTACTGATGGATGAATAGAGGCTAAAGTAAATTTGGCCAATCCTTTGGCCACAGAGACGCTAATAAAAACCTAGAGGTCTCATGCTAGCAATCAAGAGACTGTAATTTGCAGCACAAAATAAATTCATTAAATCATTATGAAACTTCAAAACAAGATCTCATTCAGAGCCTCCAAATTGCCTTCAATAACTTTATTTTCTTTACAAGAGGTAGAAAACTGTAAGGCATTGAAGCAGAATAAAAATGATGAAGGTTCTTCAATGGGCTCATTGTAGGAATAAAGAAAATAAACTATCAAACCAGTCTTTATTGTCAAGGTAAAGAGACTTTTCTGTGCTGGAACTTCAGCGTGTTTTTTGAGACACAGTGTCTCCATATAAAGTTTACATCTATATCCTACTCACATTTTTGTCCTGAATGCAGTAAGAAAAAAATGTTAAAATAACTGGGAATTATTCTCCAAAAAATTATGTCACCATTACCTCAGAGTAAATGTGTCTTTAGGTTTTTGTTACTCCTTAAATAGCTTTTTTGTGCTGCTACAGTTTGAGCACTGCTGGAACCCTGTCAATTCTTGACTCACCCCACCCCCTTCCTAAGTAAGGAAAACTCCCAGCTGATTGTAAGGGTGCTCTGTTATTATCACAAAAGACCCCCTTCTTTGGAAGAAAAGCAAAATTTCCGGTATGAAATCATCAGGTTCAAGAAAAGGAGGGGAGGGGAGGGGAGAAATGCCTTTTAAAAAAAAATCTGGAGCAGACAGCAGAGCAGGAATTGGTGATTATCTGGCAAGGAGTCAGATAGTCACAGCTAGGCACGAGGAGAACTGTCTCCACAGCTGCAGAAAAAAAAAATTGGTGAGACTAAACAGTGAGCATTTATCAACAACTGGACGTATTTAGACAAAGCAACTAATTTTTCATTGTCCTCCTTTATAGTTGGTTTTTTCCTACATTTCTCTTCAGTCAGAAAGGCAATTAGCATATAGAGTTCTCATCATTCCTTCTGAGTGCTTCTTCTCTTTCCCTGGATTGACAAGGTGAAAGTGATTGTACATAGACAATTTGGTTAGAGTAAATGAGTGAGATTGCCTTGCAATTTCAGGGAAATTCAGATAGTCAAACTTTTTTTAAAAATGCAATAAAACAGACATCATTCAGAAGGACCCTTTCTATAACTATCATGTGTTTTCCTAGTTATGGTATGTATACAAAACACAATGAAATGTACCCCCTATACTTGTGGGTAGGGACAGAACCTCAGTTCTATTTCCTCCCTGCCCATTTACAGCACAGTGCACATAGAAGACAGTCTCTGTGATCTGCACTGCGTAGGTGGAGCCCATTCTTAAGTGTATTTTATAAGTCCCCTTTTAGCAACTGAAGTTATAGATACTCATACTTTTAACATTGGTTGTCTCGGGGTTCAATCCCTGGTGATGGTTTGAGGTTGCCATTATTATCAAGGTATTATAATAATGATTGCCCCTTGTGCAGAATGTACCATCAAGGGAGATTTCCCTCCTCTTGCAATGGTCCTAATAGAGCTGATTGTACATGGCTTGATTAAATTACACATAAGAGATGCTGTATCTACAAAAACTTGTAGGATTTAAATACTAAGGAGAGGCGTTAATTGTTTATCCATATCAATAGCGTGAGGACTGATGGAGTGAAATTAAGAGGGAAAATTCAGTATGAACATGAGGAAGACTCAGGCAGAAGAATCTATTCATTGGAGGAGGAGTATTCCAGGAAACTGTTGGAAACTCTCTCTTGCCACATTTAAAACTAAGTTGGCTAAAGCACAAACAACTGAACTGTAGGGAACAATCCTTCATTAGCAAAGGGAAGGACCAGATGATCTTACTGATTCTTTTCACATCTAAGTGCAGTTACAGCAGCTGAGGAATCTGGCCACTAATTTCAATAATCCTATGACTCATTTGTTAAAACTAACTGCACATAGAATTAAACTAGATGGCAGTGATCACTTGACAATAGCGAACTTACATTTTGTACAATTTTTTATATAATACTAAAACTGAGTGGGGGAAAAACAAAACCAGCAAAAACAACAAGGAGTCTGGTGGCACCTTAAAGACTAACAGATTTATTTGGGCATAAGCTTTCGTGGGTAAAAACCTCACTTCTTCAGATGCAAACAACTTTTATACTTAAGTGCATAATTTGGGTTAACTATCCCCTGTGAAGTTGTTTATATATCAGATTTGTGGTTAGCACAAAAGGATGCATTCATGGACCTTGGTTCATCGCTGAAGTTCAATATGCAGGTAGTCATTAACTCTATTTAAAATGTAGGGCTACTGTATTTGTAGAGCTGTACATTTAGTTCCCCAACTAGACAATAGATAATTATTGGTACAGAGGATATGAATCATTAAACTTTGTTAATCCCTGCAATCTCATTGGCTCACCTGTTCAGTTACACTGTACTTTAGGCAGTGGTAATGTACAAAATGGAGATAGAGAAGGGGAAGAAAAGGGAAATCTAAAAAGAATAAAAAATAGTCTTTCCCAGGAGCTGAAAATGGAACGAGATGGAGTCAAAACATAAACATGTGGACCTATGCACGTCCCTCAACAATTAGTTTTGGTGGGAATCACTAGAAGTTTGAAAGATTTGTTCCAAATAAGGCTGGGCCTGAGGCAAAATTCAGATCCAGCTTTATCCTTTTCCAAAGATCATGGGTATTTGAATCCCAGGTTTTGTTTTGGGTCCATCTCTAATTGCAATCAACACCTGATGACGTTGGAAGGAAATCGAATACTGAAATGGGAGTTAAGAGATCTGGGAGGAAGGAAAAGTCTGATGATCTCCTTTACCCAAAGCTATTGTGTGAAGGACAAAGGGTAGTATTTACTCTCCTGAGGAATCAACCATGGTCCTGACCTTGGAAACCTGCTCCTACAGCCCCCTCATGGCCAAACTTGCATGTGGATCCCAGGAGATCTGCCTGAAGTAAGGGTCATTTTTGTGGAGGTCATGTGCCTCCCCCCCAGTTCTGGGGCTTTCTAATTTTGTTCTTCACTCCCCGGCAATGTGGTTCCACTAGACAGAGCATCCCCTGTCCAGGGACTTTCCTTCATCCCCCCCACTCCAACTCATTCTCACCACGGAGAAAGATTAAGTCTTCGTTAACTTTTCTCAGCAATGTTCATATGGGAAGGGAGAAAAAGAAGAATGCTGTATGGCATAGTCCCTGCACTCTTTTTTCCCTAAGACTGCCTCTTTTCCCTCTCCTATCTTCACATAGACTCCTGACATCACAGAGGGCTCCTAAAAAGGGGTGCAAGTGGGGATTCCACATAGGAAGCACTTTGTTTCTGACATTGTGGCAGGGTTGATGCTAATGCAGAATGCTGCTGATCTGTGTCAGAGGCATTATGGGCTTGTCTACACCATGCAGCAATGTGCACCAGAGGGGTGTAAATTGTAGAGTGCTCTAAAATGTTGCAGTCTAACTGATCCAGGTAGACCCTGCTGAAACATTCTAAAAGGTTCCTAGTGTGCATTAACATAGTACTGTTTCAAATGGGACTATGTCAACCCGCACTAACCTCCAGAGAGTTTAGTATATTTTCCTTCAGCAATACTATGGGCAATGAGACATCTCTTTCTTCAAAATTTAGGATTTTTCCCTTCGATTATAAACATAAATAATCCCCTTTGACTGATTATGTCTGAGCCATTGAATGTGGTACATTGATTCTAAATGGTCATTGAAAGAAGGGTCTGTGGATTATTATGACGGCCTTCCTGCCAAATAAATCTGAAAGATGCACATCCTAGAGTTCATTATTTTTCAGCTATCATAGTCTTCAGATGCTGACTGATAGTTTGCAAAAATTAAATAATGTGGACTTCATGATTGGGAAAGACTCAGAAGAGGTAAGTGATTCTCAGCAAATATTAAATTGAGGGAAAGCAGAAGAGGAGAGGAAAGCAAGTTGTGTACAGAATAAATACAAAAGGGTCCAATGCTCCATTGCTACTCATGTAGTCATTTACACCAGAACAAAGTCCATGGAAAGTCATACCATATTAGAATGCTTGTGTTTTACACCCATTTTGCACTGGTATTAATGACTGTACAAAGTGCAGGGCAATGGTGAATCAGGCACTCACTGTTTCCCCACACCTCAAATCCCTGACTGTTTGCTTCAGTTTGTGACGTTCTCAACACAAGGGCTAAGTTAGAAGAGACCAAAGTAACATACTGAGGCATCCTAATGACTTTGGTCTTGATACTTGGATTGGCTATAAAGTGTGAGGAATACTTCTGTCTACCATGTGTTTTCATTTTACTGTGCAAAATGTAACTTCAAAGATTGATTAGGTGCTACTTTTAAATGTAATAAATCCAGCAGCACACTTAAACACATGATTAACTTTGATTGGCTTCAGTGAGACCATTCAAATGCTTAAAGTTAAGCATGCACTTAAGTGTGTTGCTGGATCAGGGCCTAGGGAAAGGTTGGCTTACAGACACATTTCAGGAAGAAGTTATCCTTTGAACCTACATTTCTCACACCTCATGAACACTCACATGCAATACAGCTATTCATACTTTTGGACTTTAAGTGAAAAGGAGTTTCTGCCATACTAACTCTAGCTTGGCTGCAGACTTCATCTGTCCTTTGTCTATCTGTAGTACCTGTCACTGTCTTACAAGAATATTGACCATGTTGATATAGATCTGCCCAACCCTGTTCAAAAGGACTTCTTCCGAACCCCTCTGAGTCTAAGCTTTCTCATCTGTAAAAATATGAGAACAATGTTCACTACCCTAGAGGTTGCTGTATGGTTTGATTCATTAATGCTCAAAGTGTTTTTGAGGTCCTTATCTGGCATGTGCTGTAGAATGCCAAATGTTTTTATTTTTAACTAGTCTTTCAAAAAAGAGCTTTTTCAATCATTTCTACTATGCAGAGTTAACTGGGCAATTCTAGAAATACCCAACACAGTAACCTACTGTGCATTTCTGTATTCCACTACAAATAGATTAATTTTTAATCTGGTATCCTGCACTCAAAATGAAGCCAGTAACTGTATGTACATGCACGCCCACAGATAATTTTAGCGAAGATATTGGCAGACAATCTATGCTGTACTTGCACATCTATTATGAGGTTTGTGAAGAGTAGATTAAGAACAGTTAGTTAAACATTTACCTAAGTGGGAATTCAAGGAACCCGTAACACTAGTAAGCTCTGTCAAAAGAGCAAAGTAAACACTAACATGGAAAAATGACTCCAATTGATAAAAATACAAAAAGTATTTAGCTTGGCTAATTATTTTGTCCTCCTGTGACCAATGACTCAGTGGGATTGCTTCTGAACCAGTCTTAATGTTTAAAAGATATTCTTCACGTTGAATGGTGCATTTTGCCATGATAAGCAAAGTTTATAACACAGCATAAAGTCTTTAAAACAAGAAAGTAGTCACATGTTACACCATTTCTTCAGACAATCATATTGTAAATCAAAACTTTTACAATTCTGTGTAACAGCTCTGCACATCATTAATCATTTTAATTTGATATGATATGATACTCAAAATGTCTTTCATATTACAGTATTGCAGCAGTGACTCAAAGTTAGTGCTTTAGAAAATTAATTAAATCATTGCACTAATTCATTTAATATATTTGTTGGCAGCCATAGTCAGCTTTGTTAGATTACCAAGCAATTTGCTGAAAGAACTTGAGAAAATAGTAGATCCTGCAGTTATCTGCATTGAGTCATACTTGGTTCTGGGTTTTAAGTCTTCATTATTATAGTGTTCAGAGAGCCTGTCAACAAAGTGTAGTATTGTGTGTAACATGACTGTCTACTGCATCTTAAATCTCCATGCTGTCTGCAGAGGCTGGCAGTCATTTTTCTTTTCAGTGAATGCTATCGCCCCCTCTATTTGTGCTCTCTCACAAAGACTTTATTTTTGTGTTTGTTTTGTTGTTCTCTTAATCATTTTGGCTGAAAGTCTTCATTTACCCTTTGTGTCTGGAAAAAAACAAAAAGCTGGAAAATTAAAAGAATTTCCTGTGATTTGTTAAAGGTACATAATATCTTTAAAGGGACCGTCACAGGGTATACTCAACATTAGGGTGCCTCCTTCTGTCTGCTCTGAAAATTAGCTCCTTCCAGGTCAGATGCCCCCTTCTGTTGCTCATTTGTGAGCCCTTGCAGTCTCTCTCTCTGTGACTCAGTGTGCTTTCTCTTCATGCCTTGGATGCTCTCTCTTTGTGACTTTGCCCTGCAGCCAGGTCACTCTGTGTATGTCTACACTGCAGTTAAATGCCCGTGACTGGCCCATGTCCATTGACTGCATATGGGGCTCAGGCTGCAAAAATGCAGTGTAGATATTTGGGTTTTGGTTGGAACTGAGGCTCTGGGAACCTCCCTCCTCATGGAGTCAGCTGACATGGACCAGCCACAGGTGTTTAATTGCAGAGTAGATGTACCCTGTGTGTTGTCCCCTTTTGAGGGGTGGATTAAAGTCTCTCCATATATACTGTCTCAGGCAGTCATCCCATTCACTGCCCAGACTGTGTCACTTCCCCAGTGACTGGAAGGGGAAGCCAGGCCTGCCCTTTACTTTGGGTTCCAGTTCAGGGACCCTGTAATCAGTACCCTCAGTCAGCAACACCTTAAGCCTTGCTGCTATTTCCATAAGCCTTTCCCTATACCCTCTTCTCCTAGGTTTCTTTCCTTCCCCCTTTAATATCCAGAGAGTGGCTGCAAGCTCCTCACTGCAGCCTTTTTCTGCTGCCAACTTCCTGGCTTTATACTATCCCCATCTGTTTCTTCTCAGCTGGGCTCAATCAGCAATCTGGGTAATTTAGGCTACCTAATTCCCTTCGGGTGAAGCCTGTCCACTCAATTGGCCCTTCTTAGCCTCATTAATCCCTCTAGCCTAGTGTGGGGTGAACACCCCATCTCAGGGACATTTGTGCATTTGGCAGACCTAGCATTTCATATGTTATGTCCTTTCGCCTCTTTTTAAAATTTAATAGATATTTCAGTATTATGTGGCTATCTGCCCTCCAACATGAAATTTTCAATTAAGAACAGGTTAATGGATTACAGAACACTGAGACATGGCTCAAACCTTTATTGAAACTGAACCCATTTTAAGATTCTAAGAATTTAGTTAGGTTTTTATTTTTAATTTCAGATTTTTGTGACTTCTGCACCAATTTGTGCCTTGGGCTGAAGGTGCAAGTGCTGAAATGTTATGAGTAAAAGCTGCTCCGTATTTTCAAGGCTCATTTGGAAGTAAGAATTACCAGAACCCTCCTCCTCTCTCCCCCTCCCCCCAAAAAAGCATAGTTTGTTTATTTTGGTAAGATTTGCAGGCATGTTTTCCAAACTCAGGAATTTAGGTAAGTCAAAGCCCCCTCGCCCCACCAAATACTTCAGTAGATGATGTGATATAGAGAGTTAAGCCAGCAAGTCAGGGGTTTCCTTCCTAGTTATGACTCTGATTTATTAAATGGCATGGGACAATTTGTAGAACTTTTCTATGGGCTTGATTCTTTATTTCTGGATTCACTCCCCACACTCCTTTTTATACCAGTGCAACTCTGTTGCATTCAATGGTTGCCATAGTAAAGTGGTCATCAAGTGGTTAATTGGCTCCACTCATAATACTTTGGGTATCCATAATCCACCTTTTCCTTACTTCCTGTTTAGGAAGTGGGTTTCCTAACTTTCTCCCTCCCTCTATGATGCAGTTAAATAAAGTAGCAAATTCCCAACCTGCAATCCTGTGAGTAGTCTTATTTTAGTTGCACTGAGCAGTCTCTTTACAAAAGTTACACCTGATTTATAACAGTGTACGTGAGAATGCAATAAGGCCCAGTGTCTTTGTTTCTGTCCCATATCTGCAAACCTGCTGTAAAGTAATAGTTACTTACCTACTTCAGTGTTGCGAGGATTATTTAGTATTCTGAGAAGGCAAAGCCCTCTGTTAGTTCTAAGAATTAAGACATCTAATAACACATACTATGCTAGCTTCAAATATGCATGTGTAGTTCTGAAGCTGAAATGATGAGCATTTTTCTAACTAAACCTCTGAATGTTCTGAGACTCACCCAGTAGCTGCACTGTTAAAATTCCACCTCCTCAGCTGGGTGACTCATTATTATTGCAACTGCATTTGTGTTCATGTCCCATGTTGTTGTTACTTGTTCAAGTGGAGACAGCATATTTGGTACTTCACAAGGCATAAAAGATGACATGGTCACACAATACTCTACTAGAAGACCACAAGAAGTGCTCCTTAAAGAAATATATAATAGATGAGTGGGTTAGTATTTGTGGCCTTCATGGAAGAAGTGAGTTTTGAGGAGGGATTTGGAAGAAGTAGGGATAGATGGTTGGTGCCTTGGTTTTGGAAGGGTCAATTGCTCTGATCTGCCTGCTCCATTCTTGTAAGTTGGTAAGTTATTAAAATTCTTATTAATTACATACAAAACCCAAAACCTAGGACATAAAGTGAAACACTCAATAGTCTGGAAATACTATAAACTTAGCTTCTCTCCCTTATGCCTGTGTGTGACAATACAATCTTAGCCCATCCTACTATTTCCACAGGACTTCTGCCTCTGTCAGTGCAATGGACATGACTGCTAAAATTAGGCCCTCTGTTTTTACTTTAAAAAGCAACAGAGAGTCCTGTGGCACCTTTAAGACTAACACGTGTATTGGAGCATAAGCTTTCGTGGGTGAATGCCCACTTCGTTGGATGCATGTAATGGAAATTTCCAGGGGCTTATGCTCCAATAGATCTGCTAGTCTTAAAGGTACCACAGGACTCTCTGTTGCTTTTTACAGATCCAGACTAACATGGCTACCCCTCTGATACTTGTTTTTACTTTATGCTATTTATTCCTTCTACTGCTTTGTCTAATCTATCTATCTATCTATCCATAGCATGTCCTATACCATGCTCATCAATGGATTAACTGAGTGCTTTTAATTCTGAGGTATCTTAGCAATTTGGTTCGGTTTTCCTTTATATTTGCTATTCCTCTGATTTTGGTATCATCTGCAGAATCGATCACAGTTTAATATACAACAAATAAATGCTCAACAAGGAAAAACATGAGTCAGCTTTGCAGGGTGCAGAGAAAAGCTTGTGCTTGTTTTTGTGTTGATTCCCAAAGCCCCAAGAAACCACAATAGTATTCCGAAAAGGGGGTGTTTCTTTGCTACTGGCAGATGCTGCATCACTGTGACAAAAGCACCTCTGTGAGCCACTGGTGGTCCATGAATCACATCTGGAAAAACACTGCTTTTCAGCAAAAACAATCTGTGCTGAATTGGTTCTTAAATGATGGGAAAGAGGGTGTAAAGAGGCTTTTTATCTTTTCTCATACAGCAGGGCAGGGGCATTCCATAGCACTCAAGAGAGCACTAGGAGAAGAGGATAGGTTAATACAACCACCCTCTCAACATATTTCCAGATTCTATAATCTGCTCCTTAGAGATCACAGCCAGCCCTCCAATTGCCTAGCATTTATGCTGCAGTCAGCAGCAAGCCCTAGCTGGGATTGCATACTGCTCCTGTGCAGATCAGCAGAAAAATGCTCTCTATTTTGCATTACCTTGGCTGCCAGCACAAGTTCTAAGTGACAGGATTCTTGCTGCATCAGGCACTGTCTATACACCCTTCATTGCATTTGCCAGGGGAGGATTTAGCCCTATGTGATGTTAAGTGTAAAAACAAACAAACAAAAAAACCCCAACGACTTGTAGATAAGCGGTGGTGAGAATTCTTTCCCACCAGCACGGATTGACATTCTTTCACCTGTTCACATGAAGTTAAAAGCTCTGTCAACTAACATAGCCAGAAAATATTACCTCGGCATTTTGTAAAAACCAAAAAGCGGGTGTTAGAGGAAGGATTAAGAAATGTTAATTATTTAACTGAAATTTGAAAAAGGCGAAAGATAACAAGGTTTAAAATACATACAGAGAGCTAAGCTCAGAACTACAGTGTGGGCTATAGAAACAGAAAGACAGAAGAGCAGAGAAGGAAAATCGGACAATAAAAGTAATAAGGGAAAGCAGGAAAAATGGCTGAGATGTGAAGAAAGTGTACTTAGAAAAAGGGATACTACATTAATGATGTGTCTAAAATTGAAGCTTATAACTTAACAGAATTACCAATGCCCACTTCCATGGAACTTCTGTTAGTGTCATGGCGACGGTAGCAGGACAAAGTGAATAAAAGGGCCAGATCACCCACAGGAGGCAAGATCAGAGGGAGGAGGCTCCTGCACAGAAGGCATGAACTTTGCTCTCTCTCATTATGGAATAAGCTTGCCCAGAAACTCTGCAGAGCCATGAGGAATTTATGTGGATGCCAGGGGATTTACAGGGAGTAAGGTCCATTGCCCTGAGACCCTGTTATCTCCCCTACTGGAAGTTCTTGCTTCCAGGCTCTGCCCACCCCCCAAGCAGATAACCCCAACAGAGTTAAGTTAACATAGAATCTCTCTGGCCTTGGAATCCCTCTAGGATGTAATGGCTTATTTGAGCACTCTGTTCTTCCCTATCGATAAATTTTCTTAAGCCTGGAGCCATATTGCTTTGTGCCATATACTGTCAGCTCTCAAAAAATATAGAAGATCTGTCTGTGTCCGTACTTTGAAGGCAAGCCTCTAAGAAACACCTAAGTGATACCGTTGAGGTGGTGGTGATAAAGTAGATGGCTCAGCCATCTGAGTTGAATTGTAATCAGTGCACATTGACGTTATTATAGGCATATGACATGAAGGGACATTGTGCTGCAAGAAATGCCATATTTTAGATTAAATGTAAAATCAAGGTTCAGACCATTGATCATGGCACTCTTGCTAAGAGGACAGGTAGGCGTCTTTTCATTCTTCCTGTCAATGGGATTCTGAAACTGAACCAGCTGCTTACTTTAGATTTATGAACGTCATAAACCATGTTTTTAGTAAGTGCTCTGTTACAGTCTAACCCTGATCCTGCAAAGGGATCTGGCTGCATAGACCCTTAAATCCCTCTGGAATCCAGCTGAAGGCAATCATACTCCAGGTGGAACTAAGAGTCTGCACAGGCCTTTGCAGGAGGAGGGCCACAGAGATCACTTTAAATCAGTACTTTTTATCATCATCTCCACCCCTGAACTTTAGGGATTTATATAAACTATAAAACTAAACAATCTCTAGTTTTGTTTTTTCAGAATCAGAAGCACAGATGCTTGGCCCATCTATACTCTCAAACAATAACTAGAGGAATTTCGTATTATTAGAGGCTATTGGCAGTTCTATATCATATATAAAATAATAAACAGATCATGACTACAGATTTGAAAGAAATGAAGCATTTCCAGCAGATGTCATTTCTATTATATTTTGATGAGAGAAAGTTTTTGTCTGTTTGCCCTTTAAACTACAAACAATAAAAGCACTTTTAATGGCCAAAAAGGTTCATTATATTCCACCCTTAATGATCTCAACTGTGAGTGTCTGTGATCACCTCTGTGGCAAAAATAAGAGCCCCACTACAGTGGAAGGTGACATTTTTTGTCTCATAGTTTTTTGAGTTGTGAAATTAGCAGATATGTAGAATTAAGCTGATTTTTCACACAGCCATCAACATTCCAACAAACGTATTATCGATTGCACCAGTGTCACATTTATGCTGACAATTTTGTTGCCTTTAAATTGGCATCAATTTTATTCACTCTTTCTGTCCGGTCCCATTGTCAAATTATTACACTAAGAAACACTTATCATTATTGGCATATTAGCCATTCAGTGCTGCTGGATATATTTTTATATGCTTGCTTTTTAAAAAACATAAGTATTACACACAGTACATTCTCCTTGACCATTTCATTTTGTGTGTGTGTTTGTCTCATAAGAGGTAATTGGACACAGAATGGATGTTTAGGTAGCAATATGGAGGTTTGTGGATCTACCAATCAACATTAGGAGACAAACATTTGTCCATACCTTACTTATGCTAAGAGTGTGCAATCAGGGGTTCATAGATCAATGGCTTTAAATAGTTCTCAGTGAAGAGTCTCACATTTTTGCAATGAGTCTCAAACTATGAAAAAGAAAAGGAGCTAATGATTAGCCACAGTGTATCAAAGAAGAGAAGAAAGAAAGAATTCCTTCTGTGGGAAGAATGTTATTGTCACTAAATAATAACAATAATTAAAGGCTTAATATTATTCTTTGTTGAAAGACTATAGCTAGCAATATAAAATTATGGTTATAAATATTGCAGTGTTTAATTTGCAGTATAGAGAGAAGGGAATGCTTTCACCAGGCTGCATGAGGAATTAGATACACTCCATCCCTTTACACGCTAACAGGAGTTGTGCTTCTCATTTTCTATGCACATCTCTGAAAATCTCCCACACACTGTCCTCTGAAAAGGACTAGCGAGTGTAGAGATTTTTCTCCTTGTTCTTACAAAAAGCCTGAGGGGATTGCTGACTTAACATACAAACACATGGAAATTCAGCCCTTCAACTGTTCTGTTGTACATAGGTATTGCTCTACTGAATGCAAAATCTGCCCAGTGTTTTGATAACCAAAGAAAAATCGGATATACAAGGTTGGAGATAAATCAATAATTGTAATCATTTTGCATTTACATTTGGGACTTACTGTTATTTAACACAGAACTTCAATTTAGCTTGAGATTGACAATAATATTCCTTCAGTATTGTTTTCTCCAAATGTCACAATATTTTTGGAAATCAAATCCTGGGAGATTCACGCTGCTCTAGACCTAACAAAACAGCGAACCAGGGAGCAGAGTGTTTTAGCACAGGATTATGGCTGGAAGGACCTGTGGAGAGGGCCTTTGTATTCATGCATCATTTTCATCTTCAGAGAAATTGTCAGTCAGGGCCCTCTTATTCTGGGAGGCCAAAAAGGGTGATGGGGTAAAGGAACTATTTGCTCCTTCAAGCTTTCAAAGACGGCAAGATCCATTATTGTTATGTGCCAATCCCAATGTGTCTTTGGTGCCAAAGAGTTGTGCCCCCCAGAATCAAGAGGTCTCCAGTGCTCATGGCAGGCCATAGCAGCAAGGAGTTCAGGGTCTATTAAATATCAGTAATATATGTGGATTAAACACTGAGCTTTACACTAAGGTTGCCAGGTGTCCAGTTTTCAACTGGAACACCTGGTTGAAAAGGACCCTGGTGGCTCCAGTCAGCACCGCTGACCAGGCCATTAAAAGTCCAGTTGGCAGGGCTGGCAGGCTCCCTACTTGGCTCCGTGCAGTTCCCCGGAAGCAGCATGTCCCTTGGCTCCTAGGCAGAGGCACTCCACACACTGCCCCCACTGCGAGTGCCGACTCTGCAGCTCCCATTGGCCAAGAACCATGACAAATGGGAGCTGTGGGGGTGGTGCCTGTTGGCGGAGGCAGCGTGCAGAGCCACTTGGTCGTGCCTCCACCTAGGAGCTGAGGGACATGTTGCCACTTCTGGGGAGCCTCCCGAGGTACGCGCCGCCTGGAGCCCGTACCCCTCCCACAACCCAACTCCCTACTCTAGCCCTGAGTGCCCTCCTGCACCCAAACTCCCTCCCACAGCCCACACACCCTCCTGCACCTCAAATCCCTGCCCCAGCTTTGAGCCCCATCCTGCACCCAAACTTCCTCCTGGAGTCTGTACACCAACCCCCTGCCCCAGCATGGAGCCCCCTTCTGCACCCTGAACCCTTCATTTCTGGACTCACCCCAGAACCCACCCCCAGCTGGAGCCCTCACCCCCTCCTACACCCCAACCCCTGGGTGGGGAGAGTGAGTGACAGAGGGAGGGGGGAGTAGTGGGTGGGGCTTTGAAGAATGGGCAGGGCAGGGGCGGGGCCTATGGAAGGGGCGGAGCAGGGGCAGGGCAAGGGGGTTCAGTTTTGTGTGATTAGAAACTTGGCATCCCTACTTTACACACAGGGAAAGCAATTACCTCTTATGGCTCTCTTGGGGCTCCACTGATAAAGAGGGATTCCCAGCTTTTCCTTTGTAAGAAATTCCCCAAATACACTCTCAGTTGCTACTTTTGGTGTCTGGGAATTTGTCACTGTCATATCCCTCGGATTTCCATTTTGTTTGGCAGTTGCACAACACACTTGTATTACCATCAGGTCTCCCAATGAAGAATCTACGTGATGGACAGGGAGTGACAAATCCAACCATTTTATTCTCCGAGACCTGCACTGCAAATCTCTGAAATTTGGAGTTGTTGTGGGTTTGAGGGGCTTACAGAAGACACCATACCAAGCTTATGACCTGCTGGTATTCAGCTAGTGTGCATTCTTAGATTGGAATGCCTTCTCTGCTTGAGAGAAAGTTGTAGTCAATTATCTTTTTGTTTTCTTCTGTATGGAAAAGTTGCATTGAGAGGCAACAGGCTCAATCCTATAAGGTGCTGAGCATTCTGGCTCCAATCCTGCAAATCACGTAAACATATACTTTAACTTCAAAGTGTTTTTCTGGATTGGGGTCAGGGTGGTCAGCACCTTCCCGGATGAAGCCCAATCAGCATAAATTACAAGTGACTTCGAAAAATAACTTACTTATAAACTACTCAGAGGTGCAATCAATGAGGAACTCTCTTACTGAGCTTTTATGCATCTTTCAGCAAAGTCAGAGATGTAAATACAAAATTAATACTTTGTACAATTAAAATTAATACAACCTGCAATAACCCTGGAGAACTGTGAATTCAGAAATCAGTGTATGGATTACTCTGATCAATACATGACAGTAATATTGATAATGTGCTTCTAGAGAGTATAGGTGGCTTGAGGACCAAAATCCTCTCCTAACCTCATCGTTCTCTGTCTGACATCTCCTTAAAATGCTGTTGTGGAAGCCCCACCAAAAATGAAAAGTTGCCAGGGTTGGATTAGACAACATGAGTGAGGAATAAAAGATAAAACATGAACATAAATGGCCCGGTTCTGAACACAAGTGACGGAAGTGCAAATATGGAAACCATGGCCACAATTTTTAGTTAGCCAGGCCAGGGCCCAAAGGGTGTTTTAGGCCATCTTTGTGCTCACTGTATTCTGGGACTATTCAGGGACTATTCAGGAACTGACACAGTCCCTAGCATCAGTGAAAACAGCTTCCAGGAGCCATGGTACACAGAGAACTGCTAAAATGCAAAGTGCTCTGACTCCCCTCCTGTCTGCCCTTGGCTGTCCCCCATGTTGTGGACTGAGGGTGAGTGTGACGAGGATAGAAGTTCTATCTTGTGCAGGGGTTATTTCCTGGCTCCATTTTAGTCCTCTTTATGTTACTGAAGTTTTGTCATGGGGCTTTAGTGCAATAGGGAATTGTACCCAGTCCCACAATTAGATCCATCACAACTACCTTATTTAAAGCAGAGGTCAGAGTAGAGGACCATAGTGGTCCATTTTGGCTTTATAGTTTATGAATCTATAAATTGATGGAATGGATGAGCTCTTTCAGCAATATTATTTCAGTCAGCAGCTCTTCCTCCTCCAGGTCTTAATTCTGAGGGATTAAAGTAGATTGGTTGCTACAAGGGAAATAACAAACAATTTTACATAACAAGAAATCAGAGAAACTAGTCCTAGCCTGGTTTGCAGTCCAACTGTGTAAAAACTTGGTGTGGCACTCTGCCATCCCAAAAGTCTCTGCCCCTCTCCCCCCTCCCCTGAAGATCTGTGTGGTTGCCATGGAGTTTGCTGTATACTCTGAGAACCTAAATAGGCCTTCAGTCCCCAACCCTTCCTCATTACTCAGCCCTGTACACCTGTGTGCAGCATAAGCAAGTAGATGTTGCTCTGTGATTACTGGAAAATATAGGGAGTTTCTAGACAATATCACACATCATAAGATCTAGCCACCAAAATTTGCAAGTTAAGTATATTTACCCAGCAAAAGACATTAATGAGACCCTAAATGCTTCATATCAAAACATGAACATGCTTGGTATTTGGAGCGTTTTCACCTATATTGAAGATATTAGATCTATCTCCAAAGCAGTTGAGGTAAGAAATTACCTATGGCACTCACAGATCAGCAGGCACCCATATTTTCTGACCTACTGAACGAGTTTTGACAGTCTGGCATGCTACCCGTTCTTGGAACCAGCCAGGAAATAACCACAAACAAAGGTTGAAATCAAGTAAAACTGAAGGTTGATTTATTACTTCCCTTATCTGAGCAATTGTACTCACACACACATCGCATTCATTCCACTGGCAGACTGGGGGCGCGGATGTTGCTTTCAATCTTAGGTGACTGAGGGTGATCAGGCTCCAGCTGCCCAGAGATTGAGCTGCTAGGCGACGAGAGTCCCCCGAGTCCCTTCAGTTCTGTGGGAGGGCTCTACTGCTTCTGGTCCGATCCTGAGTTCTTACTGTCGTGGGTTACATTTCTCCCTGGCCGCTACTGCCATAGGTTTATATACAGCTCCATATACATCTTGATTATCCTTACACGCTATATTTCGGTTCAAGCCTTGTGATCGTTTCAGTGTAAGAAACCAATCTCACTCATTCCTTCCATTAATTGGTTCGGTTACTTATTCATAAATATGAATCCAATTGGTAATATAACTTTAAGCAAGCAGTTATATTACTGAAGATTATTTTCTGCTGCTCGTGGTTTTGACAGGAAACCATGCAAAATGCACTTCAAGAGCAAGGTAATAATAGGACAAGAAACCTACACAGACTGCTTTGAAAAGAGCACAGTGAGGAGTAGATGGTGGGGGGGAGAGAGGGGCGCGTGCAGCAGGGCGCGTGAGGGCCGTGTCCGGCTACATGGCATACCTCTGAATAATACAATAATGGAAGTATGGGGGAGGGGACCAGCCCTCCAAAGACACAAGTCCCACTTAGCAGTGTTTTTCATTGCACTGGCAAAGTGCTAAAGTAGAAGGTCCTTTCTCCCCTTTTAGAAGTATGAGAATGAGATAAATTATTCACGCTGGATTCCATTGAATTGCTTTTGATTCACTTCTTTAGGGGTTGAAAAGCCTATTTGGACATGCATCAGTAAATAAACAGGACAGACTTCCCTTAAAACAGCTTGTACTTTTGAAATATCCACATAATTTTAGATCAGGATGACCCAGGTATTCAGTTAAATAATGTTAATCCATTCCATCACTAGGAAGCTAGACTCTACAGTCTTGGTCTTCTCTTTGCTTAGTTGAGACAAGTCTCATGTTGGGAGCTATCAAGCACAAGTTTCCAGACACGAAAAAAGATGTATAATGGCCAGAACTCAAATTATAACTTTCAGTTAAATTAATCAAACTAGTTGAAGCACTGACTATTGGAACTGTACAATACAGTTCATATTCTGCTTCAGATTTTTGGTGAAATAGTAGCATCCAAGTAAATGCAGATTTTAGGGACTTATTCTGATATCACTTATGCAGGTCTTTACACTTAGCTGACTTCATTGACTTCAGTGGCGTTTCCAGGGTGAGGTCAGAATCACGTTTATTCCAATAAGAATATTTTTTCTAAGTTTCTATTTCGTCCCACTAAATATTTCTCTATTTCTGCAAAAAGAAATTGAGATAATTAGTATATTTGTAATTTGTATCAATATAAATAATTATTTTTCTATCCCAACCACTTTTTGTGGTGGTGTTCTCCCACTGGGTCAGTTATATCAGCACCGTTTCAGATTTTGACAGAAGCATTACAGTATTCCGAACACATTTGCTTTAGAAATTCTGAGTCTAAAGCCCCCATCTATTCCACATGTGTTTTTATAACAAGACTGTTTCACTCTCAGCTCACCTGGCTACAAGATTCAGAAATACACAGTCTAAATGGCAGCTTTCTTCATAAGACAACTGTGGAGAGACTTGGGCAGCTCACTGGTGCATGAGATTGTAATACATTTTAAAATGTTATCCCACATGAGCCCTGCTCACTGGAGCAAACATGAGATGGAATGAAGCATCTGTTAGCCACTCTATGAGCCTGTTTCCAGTGCCACAGTAAATAAAAAAACATATTCCTGTTACGGCTCCTCATGTGGCCAGGAGGCTCCTGGTGATGCTCTAAGCTGCCTTTCTACAGCTAGAGGTGATTTGGATGGAATCTCTGGACTCTAACCACAGCGCTATAGCCTGAAATATAGTCTTGTCTTTCATTTTAAACCAAAAAGGAAGTTGCTAAGTGTTACAGCTGTGAAGAAAACTTTTAAACTGTGACCCAAGTCTAACTGATGCAATGTCTGTCTTGATTTGCAGAGAGCCTGAAACAATAGCTATGAGTTATGAACTACCCCATTCATCTGAATGGGTACTTAGGTGATTATGGTGATGCTTTAAATGTCAGTATTGTTAATTTCTTCACTACCCACCATAGCATAAAAGAAAAGAGGAAGTGTCATCTTATGATGATCTACAGAATATTTTCTGAGTCACTGCTCATTTTGGGTAGGCCTTCAACAACATGCACTGGAATTGAAAGGGAAATGATTGGTTTCATTTAACTGAAGCAGGGCTCAGCTTGCACACGTTTGGGAAATTCTGCTCTATAAACAAGTAACAGAAAATGTATCTACTGGCAGACAACACAGGAAAATGGATTGATCTACTCACATTTACAGTAACAACCGAAGGGGGAAAAAAATCTGGGCTGGTAATATACATCAGGATGCAGGAAAATGAGCAGTACTGCTCAGTCTGTGTGGAAGGTGCAGCACTGACTTTCTGACAGATGCACAGAGATTACAGCCAAACACTGGTTAAGAGATCCAACCTAAGATAAATTCCTATGCCAGATAGATTGCTGAGCCTAATAAAAAACAGGGATTTTCAACACTGATTTACTATAATGCTGACTTCTGGATCCAATTAGATAAATAAATTGGTCTATTGGTCGGCTGTTTTTGTGTGTGTTTTGGTTGTCTCTAAGACTTTTGGAAATCATGGCATCTGGATGCCATTTTGGCACATGGACTAATAGATTCCATGGCATGTTAACATACTTAGCTTCATACTGGAATTTGCTTCCTCTACAACACCACAGGACAATGATGGAATGTGAAGTTCTATTGGCATATAGTTCATGTGCAGAAAGAGATTCACATGCATAAGTGTTGCAAGATTACACCTAATTTAAAACAGATTACGTTGGTATAACAGATGAAAGAAAGAGGAATGGGTAAGGAGGGACAGTGGTAATAGTGATAGAAACCCATGGCTCCATATGAGACTTGCTGGCATTTAGGCACACCAATCTGAAAATTTGAGCATTAGATTATTATGTAAGACCCTTAGTTATTTACACAGGAAGTGTCTAGGGAATTTCTTGACTCTTTGTTGGAGGGTGAGGCTGGGGATGATTGAGGATAGAGTGAATGTTAATATGTCCTTTAACTAACAATGAGTAATTTTGCTGTGTAATTTGTGTGGGTTTTTTCCTAACTTTGTATGCACTTCCATGTACATTTTTATTTAAATCTAAATAATATTATTAAATTATTATTATTATTAAAATTCCTGTGTTAGGTGCCACTGTAGAAAAATTTGTGTAAACTTGTACATAAATCTTTCTTTTTTTCCTGTGAGTGAAGTAGTTCAGTTGAAGGAAGGGAAGACAGGAGGTTTAGAATTACCTGCCTGCCTGGAACTATAGCAGTAGGAGTATGCTACTGACCACCTGACCAGGATGGTGACTGTGACTGTGAAATGTTCAGGGAGATTAGAGAGTCTACAAAAGGAGAAATTGCAATAATAATGGGGGATTTTAACTATCCTTATATTGACTGGGTATATGTCACTCAAGAAGGGATGCAGAGATAAAATTTATGGACACCATAAATGATGACTTCTTGGAGCAGCTAGTCCTGGAATCCGTAAGGGGAGAGGTAAGTCTTAATATAGTCCTCAGTGGAGTACAGGATTTAGTTCATGAGGTGAATATTGCTTAACTGCTCGGTAATAGCAACTGTAATATGATTAAATTTAACATTCTTGTACAGGGAAAAATGTCAAAGAAACCCATTACAGTAGGATTTAACTTCAAGAAGGGGAACTACCCAAGAATGAGAAAGCTAGTTAAATATAAAGTCAAAGGAACAGTCACAAGGGTGAAATGCCTGCAAACTGCACGGAGACTATTTAATAACATCATAATAGAGGCTCAAAACTAAATGTATACCTCAAATAAAAAAAACAGTAAGAGACCCCAAAAAATGCCACCATGGCTAAACAGCAGAGTAAGAGATGTGGTTGGAGGCAGAAAGGCATCCTTTAGAAATTGGAAGTCAAATCCTACTGAAGAAATAGAAAGGAGCATAAAAGCTGGCAAATCAAGTATAAAAGTATAAGTCAGGACAAGAAAGAATTTGAAGAGCAACTGGCTAAAGACACAAAACTGACAGAATTTTTTAAAGTACATCAGAAGCAGGAAGCCTGCCAAACAGTCAGTGGGGCTGGACTCTTGAGGTGGTAAAGGAGCACTCAAGGGAGACAAGACAGCTGAGGAGAAGCTAAATTAATTCTTTGCATTGGTCTTCACTGTAGAGAATGTGGGGGTGATCTCCACACTGGAGCTATTCTTTTTAGGTGACAAATTGAGGAAATGTCCCACACTGAAGTGTCAAATAGAGGAAGTTTCGGAACAAACAGATAAATGAAACAGTAATAAGTCACAAATACCAGATGGTATTCACCCAAGAATTCTGAAGGAACTCAAATAAGAAATTGCAGAAATAATAACTGTGGTATGTAACCTATCACTTAAATCAACTTCTGCACCAGGTGACTGGAGGACAGCTAATGTAATGCCTATTTTTTAAAAAAGGCTCCAGTAGTGATCCTGGCAATTACAGGCAAGTAAACCTATTTTCAGTACCAGGCAACTTAGTTGAATCTATAGTAAAAACAGAATTATTAGACACATACATTAAAACAGTATGTTGGGGAAGAGTCAACATGGCTTTTCTAAAAGGAAATCATGCTTAAAAAATCTATTATAATTTGTCGAGGGGTTCAACAGGCATGTAGGCATGGATGATCCATTGATACAGTGTACTTGGACTTTCAGATAGTCTTTGACAAGGTCCCACTGTGACACTCTGTATCTCAAGGGAACGCCCTGCACCCCCATGTTCATCCTTATGTTATCCTCATGTCGGGTGTCTTCGGAAGGCTTATGATGCACTGAGCATTGTTGTTATAGTAATGTTATAGGTTGTAATTTCATGTATATAGTTATGAGGCTGAAAATGTGTCCTCTTGGCTTAAAACAAGCCCAGGCAAAACTCTCCAGGAACACAGGGGCAGTTCACACCTCATCAGGGCATGTATGGGACAAACCCGGATCAGCCTCACAGGAACAAAGGACACTGGCCTAGGCAACAATAAAGGATCTGTTGGACTCTCGAGTGAGTCACCCCCCTTCCCGTGGTCAGTCAGGAATTACGATGAGGTAATGTTCACCTGGCCCTGAAGCAGGGGCGGGGGATGAGACAAAGCCAAGAGGGAAGAAAGGACATGAGAAAAGGGTGAGTAGTTTGCCATGCTGGCTTTCTCTTCCACCTCCATCTACAGACATCACCACCAAGCGACTGAAGCACTGATCAAAAGAGAGAGCCTTGCTGAAGGGCAACCAGCCAGCCTGTGGTGAGAAACATCTAAGTTTGTAAGGGTACTGAAAGTGTTAAGATTAGCTTAGAATGCGTTTTGATTTTATTTCATTTGACTAAATCTGACTTGTTGTGCTTTGACTTATAATCACTTAAAATCTATCCTTTGTAGTTAATAAATTTGTTTATTCTACCTAAAGCAGTGAGTTTGGTTTGAAGCATGTCAGAGACTCCCCTTGGGATAACAAGCCTGGTACATATCAATTTCTTTGTTAAATTGACAAACTCATATAAGCTTGCAGTGTCCAGTGGGCATAACTGGACACTGCAAGATGGAGATTCCTAGGGTTGTGTCTGGGACCAGAGATATTGGCTAGTGTCATTTGGTTGCATAATCCAAGCAGCTTACATGCCAGAGGCTGTGCATGAACAGTCCAGGAATGGGGGTTCTCACAACAGAGCAGGGTAAGTTTGGCTCCCAAAGTCAAGGATTGGAGTGACCTAGCAGATCACCAGTCCAGATAACACCAGGAGAACATCACACCCACATCAAAGGCTCTTAATCAAAGCAAGCAGTTATGGGATAAGAGGAAAAGTCTTCTCATGGATCAATAACTGCTTAAAAGATAGGAAATGAAGGGTAGGAATGAGAAGAGGTAGATAGTGGAGTCCCCAAGGATCTGTACTGGGACCAGTGATGTTCAACATATTCATAAATTATCAGGAAAAGGGGGTAAACAGTGAAATGGGAAAATTTGTAGATGATACAAAATTACTCAATATAATTAAGTCCAAAGCAGACTGCAAAAGTTACGAACGGTTCTCACTAAACGGAGTGATTGCGCAACAACATGGCAGATGAAATTCGGTGGTGATAAGTGCGAAGTAATGTACATTAGAAAAAACAATTCCAGCTATACATACAAGAAAGAAACCTTGGAGTCATTTTAGATAGTTCTCTGAAAACATCTGCTCAATGTGCTGCAGCAGCCAAATAATATTAACAGAACGTTAGGAACCATTAGGACAGGGATAGATAATAAGACAGAAAATATTGTAATGCCGCTAAATAAATCCATTGTACACTCAAACTTTGAATACAGTGTGCAGTTCTGGTTGCCCCATCTCAAAAATATATATATATTAGAACTGGAAAAGGTATAGAAAATGGCAACAACAATGATTAGTGATATGGAACAGTTTCCATACTAGGAGATATTAAAAAGACTGGGACAGCTCAGCTTAGAAAATAGACGTCTGAGGGGGAATATGATAGAGGTCTATAAAATCATGAATGATGTGGAGAAAGTGAATAGGCAAGTGTTATTTACCCCTTCACATAACACAAGAACTAGGAGTCATCTGTTGAAATTAATAGGCAGCAGATTTAAAACAAACATAAGGAAGCACTTCTTCACACACTGCACAGTCAGCTTGTGGAACTCGTTGCCATGGGATGTTGTTAAGGCCAAAATTATAACTGGTTGAAAAAATTAGGTAAGTTCATGGAGGATAGGTCCATCAATGGCTATTAGCCAAGATGGTCAGGGGTGTAATCCTATGCTCCAGGTGTCCCTAAAATGCCAAATGCTAGAAGCTGGGACTGGACAACAGAGGATGGATCACTTGAAATTGCCCTGTTCTGTTCATTCCTTCTGAAGTATCTGACAGGATATTGGGCTTAGATGGACCATTGGTCTGACCCAGTATGGGCATTCTTATGTTCTATACCATTCCATTCTTATCAGTCAAAAAAGGAATATGTCCCCTTAATCAGGGCATGGTGGTAGAGATGTGAATTTCTCTTCATGCCTTGTAAACAGTGCATAATATGTTCCCTGACAGCAGTGAGGTGTAACAGGAAGAAGACATTACCCCTTTGTGCTACTTCTCAACACATATTTGTGAGAGGCCCAATATTAATTTCCAGAAATATCTGGAAAAAATAGCCATTTGAATTTGAACTCTCTACCCAGCCAGTCCTCACAGGCTGCTCTAGCATGCAGTGGTGGTTATGGTCCCCAGGGTACCACCCACAAGCTGGACATTGCCAGAGTGCATTGTAATCCAGCCACTCCCTGTGCCTGTCCTCAACATGCTCCCCCATACTTAAAATGCCTGGGCTATTGGTTTGATGTTGTAGGAGCTGATTCTGCTGACTCTAAACTCCCCGAGAAACTCCCCGACATCGGGGGAATCTCCAGAAGGGTCTTCTAGCAAGCTTGTAATCCTTGTTTGCCATCTGAGCAGTGTAAAGATAGTTGAGCAGAGCAGAGAATCTAAGTCAAAGCAATTAAGGTAAGGAGATCTTACGTATGACATTCTCGCAATAATCATTTAATCAAGGAAGCTTACAGGAATAACCTGACAGGAAATGCTGCTCTGATGCACAGAAGAGAAATAATACATTGTATCCCTCCCGTAAATCTGTCAGCTAGCTACATTGTGTGTTTTACCAGGAATCTGGTACCAGTACCATATAATAACATACTCAATACATTACAAAACTGATAACTAAAATATATGGGAGTTTTACTACATGATTTACTACAAGAAATAACTTTAAAATATATTCAATAAACAGAGGGTGTTTTTCATTTCTTTGTTTGTTAGACATGACCTATTGATAATAGACATATTGTATTTTGATTTGTTCTCTTGCCAGCTAGTCAGACTGTGGTACACATACAGATCATATATAGCTAGTGAGCAATGAAAACTGTTTAAACACTGATTTAGAATCACTGACCTGTGCTTGTGCAAACTAAAGTGCAATTTGCTTACTTGTCTGTATCAGCAATTTATGAGGCTGTTTCCAGACACTAATCAGTGGTGGGATAGGCACTCTTTAGGCCTAGCAATTTCAGTTTGCTCACTGTACCATGGTCCAGCATTGTATTCACATATAGAAACAAATGCCTTTTGTTTCAAAAAAAAAAAAAAAAAAAGCTCGAGTGTATTGTAAAATGTATCTGCTTTTATAGTCAACTGCTTAGGAGAAAAATGAGTCAATGTTTGCAGTTGTTTTTCCTTTATTAAGCATATTTATGTCATCTTTCATTCTCTGAACAATCTCCTGGGTTCAGCTGAGGATAGCAGGAGCTCTTTTCTCTTTATATGGCAGTTTTAACCTACGTATATATATATTTAATAGTGCACTATCATTTTGCAGGGATAATACATTATCTGCCTTTAGAGGAATGTTAATACAATGTCACAGTTGTACTAGAAGGGAGGAGTGGCATTTTCTTTATATAAATCTGCCTACATAACTTCCTCTTTGCTGACATTAGAGATGGGCCTGAACTAAACATTCAAATCTAGATTCTGAACGCTTTGAGGCTCTTTGAATCTAAAGTTTTAATTCAACCTATCACAGAGAAATGTAATTACTTGTAGGTAACTTTTAAGATATGCATATGCAGTGTGTATTATTAGCCTACTGAAATCATCATACGGAAGGATTCATATTTATTTCTTTTTTTCCAAACATTTATCTGTTATTTCCAGTTATTTAAAATTCCAAACTAAACAGGCACTTCTATTGATAATAAGAAATGTTTATACACATGTATATGCATATTGAAATTTGCTAGCATTATTTGTGTTGAGACTGAGTCATAATAACTAGAATTATTAGGCAGGTGTTTTGTTTTGTTTTTAGCTCAGCAGTTGAATAGTTTTAGAAATGTTGGCATGGATCAGTTTACAGGATCTGGGCTTTTAACTTGAATCCTCATGATTCAAGGGAGAAGATAGGTACATAAAGCAGATTCTCTGCTGCATCCTTTTGTCTCACACAGCAGAGCAAAACAGGGTTGGAACTGTCAGGGATTATCTGATCCAATCACAGCACAGTTTAGAGCAGCTTGTGCCACTTAGGTATGGCCCCCTAGGGATCATAATCTAGATGAGGATATAAAGAGCCCATCCTGCTCCAGTCACTCTCGCTCCCTACTTCTAAAAGGCCCCTGCACTGGGACTTATTAGAGAGAGGTGAAAGGAACCAGATTTGCTGGCTTTACACCTGCTGTGGTCTCCCTCCCACTGGATGTATCCCAGTAAGGTATTCAGAAGAAGTTGCTGTTCTCTTTTCACTGTCTGAGCACCTTATATGCTTATCTGTGATGGTATCAAGCTTCTGGAACTTCCTCCAAAAAAGACCTTCCACAGCAGGTCGGAGTGAGTGCCAGAGTGTTTGGACATTCTCTGCCTCCTTCAGGAAGGGAGGAGTGGATATGGAGTTCAACCAAATGTTTTAAAACTTTGGAAAGAATCATTAATTTCAATTCTAGAGATGGGTGAAGATTTGGGTTGGTTCTTATTTTGTTTTCTGAACTTATTTGTCTATCCTTAGATTATTTTTTTAAATTGATGAATAGTTAAAAAGCCCTTTGTAAATCCTTGGATAAAAATGCAAGTGTGGGAAAGTATCATCAGTGTGAGAAAACTAAATATTTTCCCTTTAGATCATCAGGACCAAAACATGAAACTGTGTATTCAAAAATAGCATATAGTATGAACTGTGAAACCCAAAGCTCTGAAACATGAAAGAGCAAACTACTCACACATTGTAGGCGCTATTGGCATGATAGTACATTCATGTACATTTTTAGTAAACCATGCACCCAGAGTTTGAGAAAATATTCTTGTGGACTGTCAAATCACAAAATGTCAAGTCTCTAGGATATAGATATTTCCCCATGACTTCAATAGATCATCCTAGCATATTATTTGAACACTGGCATCTGTATTTTAATATAATTGAATACATAAGCTATAGAACAGGGGTCGGCAACGTTCGGCACGCGGCTCGCCAGGGTAAGCACATCCCTCGGCCTGCTCCGCTTCTGGCCGCCCCCATTGGACAGGGATGGTGAACCGCAGCCAGTGGGGGCCACGATTGGCTGAACCTGCCGCATCAGCAGGTAAATAAACTGGCCCGGCCCGCTAGGGTTCTTACTTGGCGAGCCGCGTGCCGAACGTTGCCGACCCCTGCTATAGAAGGAAAATGTCTATTCATAATACAATGATGCAAATTTTTCATAAGAGATCTTAATTTGATGAGTAACACAAATACAAGTATTAGAATTGGACCATACAACATCTGTAAACAATTCCAAGCAGTTCTGGTTCGATTCATAGCTTAATGGAACATAAAGAACGAGGAGTACTTGTGGCACCTTAGAAACTAACAAATTTATTTGGGCATAAGCTTTCATGGGCTAAAACCCACTTCACGAGAAGCTGGATATGAGTCAACAGTGTGCCCTTGTTGCCAAGAAGACTAACGGCATTTTGGGCTGTATAAGAAGGGGCATTGCCAGCAGGTCAAGGGACGTGATCGTTACCCTCTATTCGACATTGGTGAGGCCTCATCTGGAGTACTGTTTCCAATTTTGGGCCCCACACTACAAGAAGGATGTGGAAAAATTGGAAAGAGTCCAGCGGAAGGCAACAAAAATGATTAGGGGGCTGGAGCATATGCCTTATGAGGAGAGGCTGAGGGAACGGGGATTGTTTAGTCTGCAGAAGAGAAGAATGAGGGGGGATTTGATAGCTGCTTTCAACTGAAAGGGGGTTCCAAAGACGATGGATCTAGACTGTTCTCAGTGGTACCTGATGACAGAACAAGGAGTAATGGTCTCAAGTTGCAGCTGGGGAGGTTGGATATTAGGTTGGAGGTTGGATATTAGGAAATGTATTAACATTTCTGGGATGTATTAACAGGTGTGTTGTGAGCAAGACACGAGAAGTCATTCTTCCGCTCTACTCTGCTCTGGTTAGGCCTCAGCTGGAGTATTGTGTCCAGTTCTGGGCACCGCATTTTAAAAAAGATGTGGAGAAATTGGAGCGGGTCCAGAGAAGAGCAACAAGAATGATTAAAGGTCTTGAGAACATGACCTATGAAGGAAGGCTGAAAGAATTGCGTTTGTTTAATTTGGAAAAGAGAAGACTGAGAGGGGACATGATAGCAGTTTTCAGGTATTTAAAAGGGTGTCATAAGGAGGAGGGAGAAAACTTGTTCACCTTAGCCTCTAAGGATAGAACCAGAAGCAATGGGTTTAAACTGCAGCAAGGGAGGTCTAGGTTGGACATTAGGAAAAAGTTCCTAACTGTCAGGGTGGTTAAACGCTGGAATAAATTGCCTAGGGAGGTTGTGGAATCTCCATCTCTGGAGATATTTAAGAGTAGGTTAGATAAATGTCTATCAGGGATGGTCTAGACAGTATTTGGTCCTGCCATGCGGGCAGGGGACTGGACTCGATGACCTCTCGAGGTCCCTTCCAGTCCTAGAATCTATGAATCTATGAATCTATGAAAAGCTTTTTCACCAGGAGGGTTGTGAAGCACTGGAATGGGTTACCTAGGGAGATGGTGGAATCTCCTTCCTTAGAGGTTTTTAAGGTCAGGCTTGACAAAGCCCTGGCTGGGATGATTTAGTTGGGAATTGGTCCTGCTTTGAGCAGGGGGTTGGCCTAGATGACCTCCTTAGGTCCCTTCCAACCATGATATTCTATGATTCTATGATTCATCGGATGCATGCAGTGGAAAATACAGTAGGAAGATATATCTACGCAGAGAACATGAAAAAAATGGGTGTTGCCGTACCAGCTATAATGAGACTAATCAATTAAGATGAGCTATTATCAGCAGGAAAAAAAAAAAACTTTTGTAGTGATAATCAGGATGGCCCATGTCCAACAGTTGACAAGAAGGTCTGAGTAACAGTAGGGGGAAAATTAGCATCGGGAAATAGTTTTACTTTGTGGAATGACCCATGCACTCCCAGTCTTTATTCAAGCCTAATTTAATGGTGTCCAGTTTGCAATTAATTCCAATTCAGCAGTTTCTCATTGGAATCTATTTTTGAAAAAAAATTGTTGGAGTATTGTGACTTTTAGGTCTGTAATTGAGTGACCAGGGAGGTTGAAGTGTTCTCCGACTGGTTTTTGAATGTAATAATTCTTGACGTCTGATTTGTGTCCATTTATTCTTTTGCATTCTGTCTGCCAATGTTCATGGCAAAGGGGCATTGCAGGCACATGATTGCATATATCATATTGGTAGATGTGCATGTGAACAAGCCTTTGATGATGTGGCTGATGTGATTAGGTCCTATGATGGTGTCCCTTGAATAGATATGTGGACAGTTGGCAACGGGCTTTGTTGCAAGGATAGGTTCCTGGGTTAGTGTTTTTGTTGTGTGGTGTCTGGTTGCTGGTGAGTATTTGCTTCAGGTTGGGTGGCTGGAGAACTGGCCTGTATCCCAAGATCTGTGAGAGTAAGGGATCGTCCTTCAGGATAGGTTGTAGATCCTTGATGATTCTCTGGAGAGGTTTTAGTTGGGGGCTGAAGGTGATGGCTAATGGCGTTCTGTTACTTTCTTTGTTGGGTCTGTCCTGGAGTAGGTGACTTCTGGGTATTCTTCTGGCTCTGTCAATCTGTTTCTTCACTTCAGCAGGTGGGTACTGTAGTTTTAAGAATGCTTGATAGAGGTCTTGTAGGCGTTTGTCTCTGTCTGAGGGATTGGAGCAAATGCGGTTGCATCTTAGAACTTGGCCGTAGACAATGGATTATGTGATGTGGTCTGGATGAAGACTGGAGGCATGTAGGTAAGTATAGAGGTCAGTAGTTTTCCGGTATAGGGTGGTGTTTATGTGACCATCGCTTATTAGCACTGTAGTGTCCAGGAAGTGGATCTCTTGTGTGGACTGGTCCAGGCTGAGGTTGATGGTGGGATGGAAATTGTTGAAATCATGGTGGAATTGGTCAAGGGCTTCTTTTCCATGGGTCCAGATGATGAAGATGTCATCAATGTAGCGCAAATGGAGTAGGGGCATTAGGGGACGATAGCTGAGGAAGCGTTGTTCTAAGACAGCCATAAAAATGTTGGCATACTGTGGGACCATGCTGTCTGAAGCACAGCTTCTCTCATAGTTAAGATAGATGACAGAATAGTCTGCTTATTAGATTCTAAAACAGAAGAGATGCAGTAGGGTAGCAGGCTATGCAACTAGCCTTTAATGTTTGGAGACTTGGGTTCAAAATCCAACTTAAGGTCACAAGCAAAAGCAGTTTGGTCTCATTCTACAGCACTCCTAGTGGACCTGTGTATGGGCCACAAAGTTATCATGCAATTTGGCAACTTTGAAGGGCCTGATTCAGTCATGGGAAAGGCTCCCATTGACTTTGATGGCATTGGATTGGGCCCCAGAGGAGCAGGGGCATTGTTACAAGCCAGGAGAGTGGTGCACTGGAAGAAAAGTTTGAAGACTCTTGTCAACAAACTTCTCTCCTCCCCAAACCCCTAAACTATAAAGGTTTGTGATGACAGAGAAATGATCCCATTCTTCAGGCCACAAAAATGAAAGGTAAGAACTACCAAAGCAGAAATTAGAAATGTAAAATATGAACATTTGTCACTATGTCTGACCGTAGTTCTGTGCCTTTGAGTTTGAAGCTGTGTTGTGGAATTTGTATTCTTTTCAGAGATCATTCTGCTGATGACAGACTACAACTACTGTAGGACAGATGGACTTAACAGAGCATATGCATAAAATATAGACATATCAATGGAGCCCACCATGCATTATAGAATCATAAATGTATGGTATTTTACCCATAGCCTCAAGTAAAATAAAGGTTTCTATAGCTAGGCCACATTATTTTCAATCATTTAAAGCCAGCAACATATGCCTCTGAAACTTTACTTTGCATGATTTGGGGTGATCTTTTGTTCCTGTGTATTAAATAATGCAAAGTTTCTCCATCAGCTTTTGTAATATTCAGTGATGGCATAGTAAAAGGAATGCATATTTTTTTAAATAGAAACTGATTTTGTATAAGACTTCACCTCTTTAGAAGAAGTTTTTATCATCCGTTAGCACTTTGGATCAAACTTTCAAAAGTCCATACACCTGACTTGGATGCAGTGTCCAATATATGTGCAGATGTTGGATTTATGTGCATTAGCATGTTTTGCAGTGTTTTTTCCATTTCTGCCTGTCCTGTTGTGCTTAGTGTGGAGGCTGGGGAAGGCAGGATCCTGGCAAGAAGCAGTGCTGGCATTGAATTATCTCAATGGGGACCACAACAACTGCAGAAATGCCTGGTCCCTACAAAGATTCACAACTGGGGGTTGTGTTCGGGGTTGGGTGGAGCTGGCAACAGTCTTGCCCTTTAAATATTTACATAGTAATATTTTTTCTTTATCTGATAAGCCAAGATGAAAGCTGCTTAAAGTCCTACAAAGGTCTCCCATAATGGTTCATGTCACAGCATTTTTAGCAAGATGGCTGCTTCCAGCAAAAGACTCAGAATTTTAATTAGGCACATTAGTTTCAAATGTGTTTCACAGTTTATACGGCTGGCAAATGCTTCTTACCATGTTCATTTACAAACAATTATCCTTCTCGGGAATGTAAGTACAGATATTCACTGCACAAAATTTTCTCCCAAAGGTATAACATCAACTAATATACCATAGAAAGCTACTATAGGGAAAGTATGGGTTTTCTTCATTTGTTTGTTATGTTGTCAGTAACAAAATTCACTGCAATAAGGGGTTAAAACAGGGCTTGGAATAAAACTGATTTCCAATGACAGCATCACTTGCGTTCTTGCAATATTTCTGAAAAGCTGCCTCCTTACGGCTCAATATATCTGTACAGTGTAGAGAATATCATGCTGGAAGTTTTTCTTCTGCAGAAACAAAGTTTCAGAAAACTATTTAATCAGAATTCCTGATTCTTGTGCATTGATGGCTCTAATTTTTCCTCACAGAAGGAATGAATCGAGGAGATAGTACACTTCCTTTGATCCAAATTGTGTCAGTGGGCCCTGTAGCAACCTGCATGGAATTTGGAGGGAGGAACACAAGTTGAAGGAAGGAATGATTTCAAGGCGGCACCAGAAAGCTTGTCTGAGCAGTGGTAAAAGACTGATAGTCAGTGCACAGGAAATGTACCAGAGATGTCAAGGGAGGAACCAGTGCTGCAACCCGGTGAGGCTTCAGGGGTTCTCAAACTTCATTGCACTTCTGACAACGAAAATTATGATATGACCCCACGAGGGGGGATCGAAGCCTGAGCCCGCCCAAGCTCTGTTTCCCCGGTGGAGGTAGGGAGGCGGGTCAAAGCCAAACCCCGAGCCCCACTGGCCTGGGCAGGTGGGCCAAAGCCAAAGCCCAAGGGCTTCAGCCCCAGGCAGGGGGCCTGTAACTTGAGCCCTGCCACCCAAAGTAGAAGCCCTCGGGCTTTGGTTTTGGCCTTGAGTGGTGGGGCTCAGGCTTAGGCCCTGGGCCCCAGCAAGTCTACGCCAGCCCTGGTGACCCCATTAAAATAGGGTCACGACCCACTTTAGGGTCTTAACCCACAGTTTGAGAACTGCTGCTCTAGAAGCTTAATACACCCCTGGGGATCCACAACTTAGAGGCTTGGATTCCTCTCACAACAGTCCTACAGTTTGGCTAGCAGGGAGTGCTCACTAGAATCTGTGACAGTGAAGTAACGGTGCCACAGAGACACCTCCCACATGGAGGACTAGCCAGCCAAACCTTAAGGACCTCTCCACAGAGTGGGGTCACAATCTCACACTAGGAAAGATTAGCGTAACTGGATAAAAAATGTCATATGTAGGACCCCATCCTGCTACCATTGAAATCAATCGAACTAAGTTCAGGTCTCTCAGCCAGAAGTAAGTGGAGGCTTCTTTTCTGTCCCTCAATTTATAACATGTATTATGGAGAGTTATGGTGCTCAAAGGCCCAGGCTAAAACCTCCTTCCTGGTCACTTTTTATCTTCACATATTTCATTAGCTTTTACAAGGATCCATAAATTAGCTGAATAACTAAGGTGACAGTTTCATTTTGTTCTTTGTCTTTGGGTTTTTAATCATTTAATAACTGTCTTTTGTTTTTTTAATAGGCCATTTTGTTCACTTAGAGTTTCATAAGAACATTAGAGAGTTTTCTTTTTCAAAGCATGAACAAAAAAACCTCTTTGTTAAAAATAATGTGTTGTTATTTTAAATGTAAAGCAACATTGTTTGTGGTTTCTTACTGACTATTACTTGTAATGGATGGGTAATTGTTTCCAGTAGCCTGTGTTCACTGCAGACAGCTTTCTGCAGCTGGAAACTTCTTCTGGAATCTTCCTACAACCAATGTCTGCTGAATACAAGGTGATGTTTACCACACACATTTTAAAGTTGAGCCTTTAATTTAAGAAGTTGTGGAATATGTCATTTAGGGGTTTTGTATTTGATCTCATTCGTTTCATACTTTTCCAGTAGGTGAATATATTATTAAAAGGAAGATTTTCCCTTGAGTCTTCCAAGAACAGTACAATTTAGAAATGTGTACAAACAGAATAGTAAATAGCCTTAAATATTGAATAGTTGCATGTTCAGCCAAAGGGCTACGGAATGTTTGATTTGCATCATAGCAAGGCTATTAGAATTATATTTCTAATGGCTATATAATGTGACAAGTGTGAGGGGAGCAAAACAATATGGAAATACTGTAAGTTAATGGGCATGCTATTTTAGATATCCCCCCTTCTGGGGCACCCCTGATCCCTAAGAGCCCCACTTCTTCCCTCCTCCGGGGCTAAGTGACTCTCTTAAGGACCTGTGGGCTCTTGATTTTTTGTGCATGGTGCCTCCACCAAGTGACCAGGTGTGTAAACTATTAACAGCCCCTACAACCTTTTGTATATTACAGTTTATAATTACAGGAAACAAAGGACCAACAAATATTCACATTAAGCATAGACGTTAATTACAAGAAGGGGAAGGGAACAGGCAAAGGGGTCAAAAAGTCAAACAAATGAGTAATTAATCAACCCAGCAGCCACAAATACTAACAAAACTGAACTAGATTAATCTAATGAGAAAGCCTGAAGTCTCCCCTTAAGACTTATCTAAACTTGAAAGTTGATGTGAATGGCTAGGATCCCTTGCTGGAAAGCCAACAGCTCTCCCTTTCAGCTGGAGGGAGTCCCTGATGGATGCGAGTCCTGGCTCCTGTTACAGAGGAGACCTACCAAGTGCTGCCAGCAGTTAGTCCTCTCTAGCTGAGAGAAGCAAAGTAGAGTCTCCTATCCTCTGTGGCAGAGGGCAACTCAGGAGCTCTCCAGCTGCTCCAGTCCAACCATCTGCAGCCAGCCCACCTCTTTGTGGTCACACTGTCCCTCTCAGGTTCAGCTCAAATGTCCCAGTCATGTAATAGGCTCTTCAGGGCCTGCACTTTGTCAGCTAGGCATGCCAAATCAGGTTGTGGTCTCAGTAACTCCTTCCCCTCTTCCCAAATATGGGGGATATTCAGGCACAGCTCACATGCCTGGGAGTTTGAAGTCAGGAGGAAGGAACGGTTCCAGCCATGTGCAGGTTTGGTCCAGCCCTCCGAGTCTGAGTGTACTTCAAGCTCGGGCAAGAAAGAGTGTCTCTGTTTCAGATCCAATGTCTGCCTTTGTGCTGCTTCTCTGAATTCCCAAAACTGGCAAGGTAGTTACACTTAGATTTTAAAGCATGTGTAAATGAATGACCTTCTAGGCTGTACACATGACCTCCCACTCTACCATTTTGAATATTAAGAGTTTATTTCTAAAAGAATGAGCAGAAAGGTGCTTTAAAGAGCTCCATAACATAAATTATTGTCATTGGAGAAAATAAAGGAACACTATATTAAGAATTGTATCATGCATAAGTGCAGTTGTAAGTTTGCTTAAGGGTCAGACATACTGAAGGACTTCAGCCTAACAACTCTGGCAGAGATACTGCTGAAAATACTAGGCTTTCTGAAAAGCATCATTTAGCACCAATATGTTGGTTTATAATGTACATTACATTCAAGAAGTTTGAACATTAGCAAATGTCATGTGCATTTCTACCCTAAAAAGTTACTGTAAAAACTATGATGTGGCTCTGTCGTCATTGTCACTGATTTCCATATCAACTTTGCTCAATTTGCAAAAAAAGATTTGTTTTTTAATGCCATCATAACTTGAAATAGATAATCTGTGGGGCTAATTAGGCCCTCAGGAAGTTGGGACACCTGTGCAACCCCACTATCTTTAGCTTGTTCCCTGAGTGATACTGTAGCAGGGTTGTTACCCCGCTCCTGCCTTGAAGGGCTTAAAACAGCCCTGCGAGCGGGCTCTGGCAGGGGAAAGGCTAGGCTGATTGGAAAGGGCCCAGCTGGCCCTTATAAGAGGGCTGGGGCCAGAAGCCAGGACATACTCTCTCTAGCTATCTAGGTAGCTGAGGAGGGTGCCTAGGGCAGGGCAGGGCAGGGGAAGGCAGCAGTGATGGAGAAGGGCAGAGGGAGCTGGGGAGCTCCAGTCTAGCAGAGCCCCAGGCTGCAGGCTGAGAGCAGTGCTGGGGAAGGGCAGAGGGAGCTGGGGAGCTCCAGCCTAACAGAGCTGCAGGCTGAGGTGAAGGCCCACAAAAGGGTACTAGGGCTGCAGAGGGGCAGCCCAGACCTAGGCAGAGGCTGCTGGTCCAACCCCCCTTACCGATGATGAGTGGTATAGACTGCAGTCTGCCCCAGGGAGCGGGGGCTAGACGATCACTGACAGTAACCACTGAGGCAAGGGGGGATAGGGGTTTGGGGGTTCCCCTGAGAGGGGAGACCCAGGCTAAGGGGGTACTGCCAGGGGGCAGAACCCTCATCTAGAAGGGCACCGGGGTCCGGGAGGGACACGGGGTCAGTGGCAGGCGACATGGCAGCCGGCATAGGGCGCTCCTGGCTGAAAAGAGCTAATTCCCTGGACAACCAACAGGAGGTGCCGCACAACTGAGTTGTTGCCCCGTGACAGATATCTGTGCAAATTCATTAGCCAGCAGTGGGGGTTATGCAGGTGTCACAAAGAACTTAAGTTGAGCCTGTAGAACCTCTTTTGCCATGAGATGGAAAGAACCTAGCTTCTCTGTCAGAGCCCATGATGAGTTTGTGGGGCTTATAGTTAGGAAGAGTAAAAAGATGTATTGTTGAGGTAGAAACACATTTTAAGAGGTCAGATGCTCTTCTGCTGTATTGTACAGAAAGGAACAAACACGTGAATAGGGATGGGGATCAGCGTATATCCCCTGAGCTGGTGAAAGTCCTGCTACCTGAACTATGCATATTAGGGGTTTGGTAAAAATCAGAGTAGCCAATTGGAGGATAGAGAGGTGGTTTCATTGGCTTGCTCTTCCAGGAAAAGGTTGTTAAACCTGCTATGAAGGTTAATGTAGGTCAATTCAGTATGAACTCTCCCACTATAACATTCCCAGGGGTGCTATTTCCTCAGACTGCTCTTTCAGAGACTATTTTTCCAGAAGTGTTCCAAAACAAGATGGTAGCATCCAGGAATCTCCAGAGTAATGGCATATGAATATAACTATTCTGTCTAGATTTTTATATCACACCATAGTATCTGAGCTCCCAACTTTTTTGTAACTAGGTGTTTGACAGTTGGAGTATGCCCATAAGCATGACAGTGAATGGCCCTTATAATTTTTGTCTTAAATTGTGAATGTTCTTGTTAATCATATAAATGTCTAATCCTTTTCTGAATCCTCCTGACCTGTTGGTATCAATAATATATTGTGGCACTGATTTCCATGGACTAATCATGCCTTTTGTAGAAAAGCTTTTCTTTTTATCAGTTTTAGATACTTTTGCTTCTTTTAGGGTTTGAGGGTGTCTATACTTGAGAGAAACAGCTCTTTACATCTGAGATATGGTTTGATATGGTGGTAGATTAAACAGTGCACCATTTGCCCCTCAAAAGCAAGTTCTACTGTATTTTATCTAACTTTCTCAATTGGCTATTAAACCCTTTATGTTGCTACTGTGTTGAACTGGATGAAGAGAGTATGCCTTTACTTTATTATGAATTAGAAAAACAATTAGGGTTTTATATAGAGATGAGGGTATAGCTTGAAAGGGACAAATCTTTTTAGTACTTCAAATAAATAATTAAGGGTTTATACTTGAGAAGATTTAGTGATTGAGAAGAGGGAAAATCTTTATTAAGCAAAGCAGTAATTTCATAAAGAAAAACAACATTAGGGGGGAGGGATAGCTCAGTGGTTTGAGCATTGGCTTGCTAAACCCAGGGTTGTGAGTTCAATCCTTGAGGGGGCACTTAGGGATCTGGGGCAAAATCACTACTTGGTCCTGCTAGTGAAGGCAGGGGGCTGGATTCAATGACCTTTCAAGGTCCCTTCTAGTTCTAGGAGATGGGATATATTTATTTAACTCTGTAGTTTGGATGCCTGAGAGCCTCCTTATGGTATAAGGAATATCTTTGTAACAAATACTGTAATAGTGTACATACATATCAGTTAGGGATGGATGATCTGATTTACATCAAAAAGAGCTATTTGAACTTCAAATAAAACATTCTTTTCTGAGGTTCTAAATAATGATGAACTGCAGTACAATATAGTTGTAGGGAATCTATCACTGTATGTCTAATATATATATTCCCTTCCCTCATGGAATCTAAAAATTATTTGAGCTGCATCTTTAATAGCTTCACTCAACAGAGTGAAGAGTTTAAACAAGAGTTTTTAAAATGGTAGCAGATTGGTGATGCAGTTACAGGTTTCTGAAAACAAGGTTTGGATGCTGCTGGTCTCCTTACGGGGAGCCTTTGGCTTGCTCACATGGCAAGAGCAAAGTGTGATTCACAGTTCTTCAGGTTCCATGAATGAATCACTCTTGGCAGTTCGTGAGCTTTCCCACCCCCTGCCTCCCTCGCAATATACCACCACTACTATCTGTTAATCTGCAGCAGTGTCACAGCCATTCCTCTTCTGTCATGTATCAGTGCTGCAGTCAGGCATGCCTGATCGTAGGCTTGCCAGCAATAATCCACACTTTCTATTCTCCAGCTGCTAAAAGCCACGCTGTCAAAGAAACAGTTCAATAAGCCTATGATGGAAGAACTCCCTTTCAAAGTACTTAAGAGCTTTAATGCTATGTAGTCTATTGCTCACCAGTAATTTATGACTTGTGACAATCTTGAAGATGGAGTTGGCAGTACTGTTGTGTAACAGAAGGAAGACACAATAGCTGTGTCTGGAGCAAGGACTATTAAACAAATGCTTACGTAACCTGCAGTGAAGAATAATGCAAAGTTAATTAAGCAATGAAATTGTTATTGGCATATAATAAAGTATATTTCTTGGACTGTAGGACAAGAAACATTATACTTAAACCTGCATGCACACATGCTTATGAACATCTTAGCTATTTTTAAGGCCTGTGTTCTGTTGCTATGTCTGAGTTTAGGCTGTGTGTGTGTGGGGCGGGGGGGGGTTGTTTTGTTTTTTGTTATTGGGGTTTGGTTTTTTTTAGAAGGACCACAATTTTCTTTATAAAGTGTTTAGCACATTTTTAGGCACTCACAATTAGAACTGGGTGAATAGGGGAGTTTTTGGTTCCCTGCCAATTTTGAAAAATCAGGGGGGAAATTGTTTTGGGTCGAACTGAAAACATTTTCCCAACATTTTTGGCGAATCAGAAAGTTTGAAAAAAAATTAGTTGAAACTAATGGAAACATTTCTACATTATCAAAACAAAAGTGTTTGAATCTAAACGTTTTGTTTTGACTTTCTGGCATTTTGACAAAAGCAAAGTTTTCAGAAAACAGCTGGAGGAAGAGATGGTGGCAATGACAATTCCCTTATGTACTTTATTTAGCTCAATGGTTAGGGCACTCACCTGGGACATGAGGTTCAATTCATCTCTCTATGTACAAGGGATTTGAACTTGAGTCTCCCCCACTGCAGGAGAGAGCCCTTGCCCTTGGGCTGTGGATATTTTGGTAGGGAGTTTTGTCAAAATCTCTTCTTGAAGCTATACTAATTTTGATAAATAATTAAATAGAGCAGGGACTTGAACTTTGGTCTCCCACCTCCAGGGTACTACCCTAATTGCCAGGCTATATAGTCATTCTTGCTCTCTCTCCCTGGCCCAATGGCCCACTACAAATGACTGAATTGCCACTATGAATGGCAATGATAGTGAACAGTCACTGGGTCAAGAAAAATTCCAATAGCAAGGTCAATAAGGGCTGGTCTTCACTGCAGAGAGATCAACTCTGCTGCAAGTGATGCAGCAGGGATCGATTTAGTGGGTCTAGTGAAGACCCGCTAAATCGATGGCAGAGCGCTCTCTGGTCAACCCCGGTACTCCAACTCTCTGAGAAGAATAAGGGAAGTGGACTGGAGAGCATCTCCCCTCGACGCAGTGCAGTGAAGACACCGGGGTAGGTCGACCAAAGCTACATCGACTCCAGCTACGTTATTCACATAGCTGGAGTAGCATAACTTAGGTCAAACATAGTGAAGAGAAGCCCTAAGAGTTAAATTCCATTTCACCCTGGCCATATCTACAATATGGAGACTATAGAGGCATAGTGACAATGCCATTGCTATGCCAGCAGACCCCCATAGTGTAGATTCAGCCTATAGTGATGTAAGGGGTTTGACTGTCATTGTAGGAACTCCACCTCCCTGAGCGATGGTAGCTAGGTTGATGGGAATATTCTTTGGTCAACCTGAGACTATGCTGGCAATTAGGTTGGCATGACTATGGTGCTCAGGTGTATTGATTTTTCACACTCCTCAGAGCTGTAGCTATGTCAAACTAAACTTTAAGTGTTGACCAGGCCTTGGGCTGGTTTTACACCAGTGTAGCTCTATTGACTTTAGTGCAATTGTTCATGATTTACACTGGTCTAAGTAAAATCAAGCCTTAAAATTCTGCCCTTGTATGTGCTTTCTCAAGACATGAGAGCGCACATCATTTGGATTTTGCTACTAATGCCTGGCAGAAATAAGTCAATTAGGGATGACACTATTATTGTATTAAGAACTTTAGTTTATTCTTGTTTACAAACAAAAAACAACAACCCTATTTTGGCATTCAGACTAAATGCAGACTGGAGTTTGAGTCCCCCAAGTGAGGAGGGGAACCAAGAACAAAGGGGGAGTCAATGAAATTGAAGGGCAAATCAAAACTATTAAATGGAAATACTTTTATCACACACAATGGATAATTAGACCATAGTACTCATTGCTACAGAGGCCATTCCTGGCCTCCATTGGAATGGAATTTGGCAAGATTCAAAGAGGGATTGGACATTTCTATGCACAACAAGAATATCCAAAGTTATAATAGTTAATACTAAAACATCTGAAAGGGATTTAAAACCTTATCCTTCAGCCTTATATCAATCTCTAACCATTTAAGGATTTAGGATGAGACCTTCCTGGAAGGTTGTTTATCCCATATTATCCTAATGCAGTGTTTACTGTGCCACCTTCTGAAGTATCTAGTGCTGGTAACTGCTGGAGACTGGATAAACTAGATGGGTCTGATCCACTTGACCATTCCTCTGTTCCCATAATCTAACACCTTCTGCTCTCTTTTATGGTATTCCTGCTTGGGCCAAAGGGCCAGCCTTTTGTAATATATTCTTTCCTAGTGCCATATTCAATTGGCCTATATTTTATAGATCATTAACTACAGATTTGCCAATACAGATAATTAATGCTTTTCATGTTCGAAACCTCTGAGGTAGTTAAAGGCTGTTATCTGCCTGGAAGCAGAAAGGTAAATTAACTCACACAGTCAGAGATTAAATCTGATTCAGAGTCAGGATTAAAATTCAGGAGTGTCTGGCTCCCACTCCTATGCTCATTTGCTCAGATCTTTATCTCCAGGGATAAATACTGCCCTCTGTTCTGTCATGGTGTCTTACATTTCACTGCTGGAAGCAAATGCACAGACACATAAAAATGGCCATATTGGGCCAGACCAATGGTCCATCTAGCTTAGTATCCTGTCTTCCAAAAATGGCCAATGCCAGGTGCCCCAGAGGGAATAAACAGAACAGGCATGTGACATTCCCCAGGATACAATCTGGATTGTTGAACAGCTGTGCTCCATTAATTCTCTAGCCTGGGATGCCTCTTACACTGTTTGCTGGTGAACAACCACCTCTCCAGGTTCTGCTCACACACAACCTCCAGCATGTAACTTGTTTCCACCTACACAGTATTGAGTGCTACAAAGTAGCCACTCATATATTACTTACAGAGAGATATCCGCATGTTCTTAGTCCCAGCCTTGAACCTAGAAATGTGTATCTTGTATTGCACAGTATCCCCGCACAGTACTAGCTCATAGTAAGTCCATCATTTCAACAAAGGAAAATTATATATGTACCAACCCTTTTGTCCCAGATGGAGTTTCCCCACACACTCTAGTCCAAACATATTGGGAAAGATAAAACAATGATAAGTTTATTAACTACAGAAAATAGATTTTAAGTGATTACAAGTGATACGGCATAAGAAAAGAATTAAAAAGATAAAAATGTTAACAAGATAATAGGAGTTAAAGCAAGTATCTTTCTCTCAGAACAAGTTGTAATAGTTCTCAGGCTGGATTTCCTTTCAGCCAGGGACCAGTTCAGAGTCCTTCAGGTGTTTGTTGATGTCATAAGCACAGAGATGGGAGGAGGAGAAATGGGGTGGAGGCCACTGTTTCACATACTTATACCCTCTCTCCTCTTTGAGGATTACCCCCTGCTGGGGTGCAGACAGTCTCTTTTGTACGTGAGGTCTGAATGTATCTAATTCTTTATTGAACTCAGTTATACTTTCGGCCTTCACATCCTCTGGCAATGATTTCCACAGATTGACCCAGCATTGTGTGAAGAAGTACTTCCTTTTTTTTGTTAGAAACCTGCTGCCTATTAATTTCATTGGGTGACCCCTGTTTCTTGTGCTATGTAAAAGAGTAAATAACACTTCCTTATTCACTTTCTCCACATCATTCATAACTTTATAGACCTCTATCATCCCCGCTAAGTGGTCTCGTTTCCAAACTGAAAAGTCCCAGTCTTTAATCTCTCCTCGTATGGAAGCTGTTCCATACCCTTTATCATTTTTGTTGCCCTTCTCTATCCCTTATCAATTCTAATATCTTTTTTGAGATGGGGTGACCAAAACTGCATGTAGTATTCCAGCTGTGGGCATACCATGGATTTATATAGTGGCACTATGAAACTTTCTGTTTATTATCTTTCCCTTTCCTAATGGTTCCTAACATTCTGTTAGATTTTTTTTTTTAAACTACTGATGCACATTGAGTGGATGTTTTCGGAGAACTATCCACGATGACTCCAAGATCCATTTTGCGAGTGGTAACAGCTATTTAAACCCCATCATTTTGTGTGTATAGTTGGGATTATTTTTCCAATGTGCATTACTTTGCATTTATCAACACTGAGTTTCGTCTGCTATTTTGTTGCCCAGTCACCCAGTTTATTGAGATCCCTTTGTAACTCTTTGCAGTCTCCTTTGGACTTAACTATCTTGAGTAATTTTGCATCATCTGCAAATTTTGCCATCTCACTGTTTACCCCTTCTAGATCATTTATGAATATATTGAACAGCACTGGTTCCAGTACAGATCTCATGGGGACCCCACTATTTACCTCTTCTCATTCTGAAAACTGACTATTTATTCCTCCCCTTTGTTTCCTGTCTTTTAACCAGTTACTGATCCAATTTGCCTGTTACTGAAATGTTGAAACCCTGATCATGCAAACACACACATACATAACTTGGCTCCTTTGAGAACCCTCAGGTTTTTCAGTGGAACTACGCATCTGAGTCACGTTATGTATGTACATAAGTGTTTGTTGTAACAGAGGCATACTTTGTGTAGCATAAATACCCCCATAATTAAATTTTGAATGGGAAAGTCGTTACCTTGCATACAAAGTAGTTGCTTTATTTATTGAAGTAACATAGAGTTTATATTTATTTTTACTAGCAAAAAATATGACTTTCTATTATGAAATAACCTGCAATATTTTCTTAAATAAATGAAGTTGTTTTGAATTATGAAAATGCAAAAGAGCATCTTCAGCCACACACAACTCTTTTATCTCTCTCCTATAACTTAAAAATACCCAAACCAACTTAAAGCAAATGTGGTTAAAAAAAATTGTTCCTACTGTAGAGAGAGACCTTGGGTGCCAAGTTTCATCCCATAAGACATTTTTGTGGCTGTTATAGAATAGTGAAAGTAGAGGTTTGTAGTGGAAATGCTGACAAACTCTTAACTTTCTTGGAATGAGCAAATAGCACTAATAAAAACCACCAAAAGCATGAATTTATGTACCACTAATTGCAGGAGGACAAAATAAAAGTACTTGAATTCACTGTAATTGAAACTTGATTACTTACTTTTTGAAAGTTTGAGAGTTTTTAAAGTTTTTCTCTTTTCAGCTATATTGTGTACATTTTTAATCATGAGATAATATTATGTATTGTGTATTATAAGTAAATGCAGGATATATTCACCTATAGCATCAGTATCGAAAGATTTTCAAGATGAAATTACACTAAATATACAATAATGTGGCTTTGTTGTTCAGTTCAACCACAAGCTGAACTAGGGTGACCAGATGTCCCGATTTTATAGGGACAGTCCCGATATTTGGGGATTTTTCCTATATAGGCTTCTATTACACCTTCGCGGGTTTTTCCCCCCCCCCCTCTCCCCCCCCCCCCCCCCCCCCCCCCGCCGTTCATCCAATGTCCCGATTTTTTCACACTAGCTATCTGGTCACCCTAAGCTGACCACTAAAAAAAAGCTTTTACATTTGCACTGTATTCATAGGAACATTAAGGGCTAGCAAGCTTGCTCAAAAGCCTAATTTAGTTCTCGCTTTCTTAACAGCATGGAGTTTATTAACCTTGAAAGGTCACCAAGTATTCAGAAATGATGATCTCTGAAGCTTTCAAATCATCTAAACAATACTCACACTGAGATTTAATATACTTCAGTAGGCCAATGCCAATCTATTCTGGATATAAAAAAATTGGAACAGAAATTGACAGGCCAAAAGGAAAAAGAGAGAAGCCAAGAGGAGAGAGAGAAAGCAGAGGTCCATGGAAATGAAAGAAATATAGGAGCTGAGGAGGTCCCTTCTACACTATGAAAACTACTATATTGTGAGACCATAGTGTGTTACAACACAGTATCGGCCAACATGGTTAAATCGTGGTTCCTTCCTTTAGTATAGACTGGATTGAATCATGCTTTTAATTGTGTTCTTGAATCATGCTATAGCCCTGCAAAGTTTGAGCTTGTTGCATAATCTGGGAAACAGTTAAACAAGATTTAGTCAAGCTACATTGCAGGAACCCACTGTATGCAAAATGTATTCAGCAGTAATGTGTTGTGACCAGATTCCTGTTTTCTTACTGTGAATAATTTTAGTTACTCTGAGGATCAGATCACTCAGACAGACCTGTTTTGTTTTGTGGAGACTAAGTGATGAACTAAGGCGACAAATGGAGGCTCTTCTGTTTATGTTTGAACCTGTCTAAACCATTGAGATTCTGAAGGTAGTAGGGCAGCTCCATACCATAACCTCTGAGTTGCATCTATGACATTCTTGAGTGGTCAAGATCAGTAGGGAAGTACTGCAAACATGGGTGGCTAGTTTTATGGGCCCATGGTGCCTGGGCACTAGAAATATTCCTCCCAGAGGGCCCGGCTCCAGCACTGTTTGAGGCTGGGTCTCTCCCTCGGCCCCGCCTTCTGCTCCCGGGCACCCCTGGGCCATTTAAAATGGACCGGGGCCCCAACCCACCAGCAGCAGCACAGCAGAGCTGAGTGGCTTCCTGTCTGCTCGCTCCATGTGGCTGCTGGCCCCTCCCTGCGGCCCCTGGGCAGGGTGGGTCTGTGTCCCGCCGCAAGTGCCCCTGCAGCCAATGGGTAGCTGCAGGGGCAGTGCCTGGGGGAGCAACATGTGGAGACCCCCGCCCCGCCCTGCCCTACCTAGGAGCCGCAGGTAAGCACCACACTGCCCCACCCTCTCCCCAGAGCCTGCACCCCCACCCCTTTCCCACACACCCCCACCCTCAAACTCCCTCCCAGAGCCTGCACCCCCCCTCTGCAACCCCTCCTGTCCCCAACCCCCAGCCCAGAGCCTGCACCCAAACTCCATCCCAGAGCCTGCACCCCTCATCCCCTCCTGAACCCCCAGCCCCTGCCCCAGCCCAGAGCCTGCATCCAGCACCCAAACTCCAGCCCAGAGCCTGCACCCCAGACCCCCTCCCCCACCCAAATTCCCTCCCAGAGCCTTAGGCAGGTGGGGGGTGGAGTTTGGGGGAGGGCAGACTCTGGGCATTCTGGGCACCACCAAAATTTCTACAAACTTGCTGCCCCTGACTGGAAATATGTGTTTTTATGCTTAGGAGGTGCCTAGACATCCAAACAGATATCAGAGAAATAAAAATTGATGATAATTTTAAGTTTTTTGGTATGCATCATACTACACAGTCTTATCTATTGCTGCTAACAGGACAGTTTTTTATTTAAACTGCCCTATTGACTTCAGTATAACTTGGAGGAGAATTTACCCCCTTTATCCTACTTAAGTATTTGGTTGCTAGATATTGATAGATTAGGTAAAACTACCAACCTTGGTCATTCATCTAGGGAAACCAGACAGTAATAAAGAGTTACCTGAGTACAGGCCTGATCCAACTTCCAATAAAGTCAATGGGAGTCTCTCAATCACTGAGCCAGCTTTTGGCTGGTATTCTGCAGGCCTTCAGATACAACCCTCCCAGGCCATAGTAATGCCAGAATTTTTTGTGACCAAATGTAAAAGGTATGTTCAATCTTGGTCAGTACTGATTTACTGTCCATCCAGAATTCCCTGTGCATTAACACAAGTACATACCCTTGAATCCCCCACCTGCACCCTGTCTACTTTTCAGGTTTTTTTAAAAAGAATTTTGACATGGAACAGGCACAAAGGATGCTTAGAGTCATTGCAGGTGGAAGGATATTCCCCTGTCATAACTTCATATTCTCTCTCACCTTAACATTATTCCGCTTAAGTTGCTCCTGGTGTGAGCAATGACCTAATTTTTGATACGTTCTTTCTTCTACACCTTGAATCTATCCAGATAAAATATTCTGGGTAAGATGGTCCTAATTCTCCTCTGTCTTGTAGGTCTGTTGCCATGTAGACTTGTGCAAAGTGGAGATAGTACACTTCACTTACAAAGTGATAGTGTTTTATACCCAGTTTGCATGCTGTTTGAACAAGGTAAGTGACTGCACAAGGCAGTGGAGGATCAGACCCATCCTTAGTGTATGATATTTTTTGTGAGAATTTATTTATGGGGAGAGCGATGTTAATATAAAATATGCTAGTACCATGGATGATTTCTCTCCTGTTTTTTAATCACTTTTTGGCAACTGCTCTCTTTATTATTACTGAAAATTACTGCCATTTGTAATGGTATAGTATCTTTTTTGCAGCTTTAATTTAAGTGGGTTTTTTTAAACACACGTGCTGTGTTGGCATTGTTATTCAAAACAGTATTATTTATTAGTTTTATGGAACACAATTTGTGGATTACATAGAATCCTGTTGGCAATCCCAAACTGAATTGTACAGACAAGTGATAATTGTGTCCAGAGCCAGAACACAGTGAAAATTCCCAAATAGAAGTAGTGACAGGTATTTTAATGCCTAGGCAGACAATGAGGTTATGATTATGGATATGCCAGTTAGAGACAAACCATAACAGAGAATCTATCAAGAAGTAGGCCTTGTCTATTCTGTGGATTTGTCCTGATTTCAGAAACCAGTGTAACTGCACTGGTGCAAACCCCAAAGACAAAGAAAGCAAACTTTGCATTTGAGAGGCTTTCCTTGGTTTCACAAGGCAGATTTCCTTTAGAGTTAGTCTGGTATTTTTCAACAAATTATTATTTTATTAAAAAATGCTGATTAGTTGAAAAAGACACGGTTAGCTTTTTGATGAATCAGCTGACTTGAAGAAAACATTTTAAAGATTATGAAATTGTCACAATGAGAATTCTGGTTTTCCAACACAAAACAACTTTTTGTTTTAAAATTTAAGATAACTAGACTGAAAAAAGTTTTTTTTTTTAAAAGGAGAAAAAGGTCAAAAGTGAAACAAAACATATAATTTGACCCAAACCAGTTTTTTTTTCCTTCAAGATTTCAGTTTTTTGTCCCAAATCAGGATGCTAAAAATTTTCAAACTATCAAAAATGTGTGTGAGATGGGAAAACCATACGCTGCCCAGTTCTATGTTCCTTGCACCAGTGGAGCTATACTGTCCACTTATTACTAGGATTAGCTCTGATTCCAGCATAGAAAAGACGATGGCAAAGGTCTGTTTATTCATGTAGTCCATTACCTAGCCAATATGGGCTTTGTTTCCTATAGTACATTTTTAGTGTCTTATTTAATGTAGACCTGTCTTTAACTGTATCTGAGTAGCATTCAGAAAAGCATTTCACACTTTCTGTTTTTGGAAATATCACAGAAAGTCAAATGTATTACTATCTTTTTGATCCTTATAACCAAATGCTTATTGATCAGTACACAGTGAAGGCCTGGTCTCATAGGTGTTGAGCACCCACCAGCAGCCTCCCATCAGCCCTCCCTCCTCCCCCAAGTGCCTCCTGCCCACCAGTGGGCCCAGCCGATCAGTGCCTCCCCCTCCCTCCTTGTGCCTCCCGCCTGATGTGATCAGCTTTTTCACGGAGTGCAGGAGGCTCTGAGGGGGGAGTGGGGAGAAGCGAGGATGCAGCACACTCAGGGAATGGGTGCTGAATGGGGTAGGAAGAGGCAGGGGAGAGGTGGGGTGGGCAGGAAGAGGTGGGGTGGGGGTGGGGGATTTTGGGGAAGGAGTGGAATGGGGCAGGGACTGGGGCAGAGCCGGGGGTCGAGCACCCCCCCGTCACATTGAAAAGTCAGTGCCTGTGCCTGGTCCAAAGGCCTTTTGAAGTCAAATGAGAAGTCATTTAGAATATAGTCTAAATGAGAAGCAAATACCTCTTTAAAATCATAATTTTTATCTACATAGTTCAGTGATCACTACAAGTGGTTAGTAATAAAACCAAATGCTACTGTATTTGCTTTAATTGCTTACAGTGTATTCACTCCAAAGTTATAAAGTTTAAGAATGCTACTTTAAAAAGTCTTTATGAAGATTTGTGCAGAAGTTTGCTGTAGCTTGGTAGTCTACTGTATCTTGGTAATTAATCACTATTACCATTAATGGAATTCCTTTCTGCATGCTAAAGTGCTTTTAGAATATTTCGGTCCCTCAAATCTTGCCAAAAGCACCATTTCATAGATAGTAAAAAGTGGGTTATGATTCAAAACACAACTATAAGCATTACTTACTGTTTTCCATTGAAAATATGTAATTTCTCTATTTTATTTTCTTACAATATCTTCAGGTATTATAAAAAATCCCAGAAAACTGAAATACAATATTAACAGTACTAAGATGTGCTTTGGAAACCTTTATGGGGTTTTTATAATGTTTGTTATTACTTTTAGTACCCAATACTGTTACATCGGTTATACTGTTATATCCTCACACTAATAGGAGGACATTTTAAAAGTTCTATTTATTGTTTTAGCTACTTGAGGCAGTGGGAGTAACACATCTAAATCCTCAAATAACTCTTTGAAAATATGGTAGCCCAATTGCTGTGATATCTTAAAAGAAAGAATTAAATGAATGGAAAATTACTGAAAGAGTAATCTTGATTTGGATTTATCAGTTGTATTTTGAATGTGTGCAATGGCTGCCTAGACACAGCATAAACACTCTTTTATAATTTTTAATATGTATGGATCAGAATAAATAAATGCTGTTAAGATACATGATATGCAAGGGTATAGTGAGGAGAGTATATATCTTCTTGTAAGACCATACTCTGGCAAATGCTGCACATAGGCATCCATCATAAAAACCATTCTTAGCAATGGGAGCGGGTGACAGATGGTCACTTATGTTCCCAGTAAAACATATGGTGGCAGATTCTAATCTCAGATATAATGGTGTAAATCAAGAGTAACATCACTGATATCAGTGGCATTGTTCTGGATTTGCAAACTGATCTTTCTTGTTGAGAGAGCACTCCTCCGTGACAGGAACCTGAGATGGCCATCCAAGATGGAGCAAAGTATCAGAAAGTTTAATCTGTGTTTGTTCATGTGTATTCTCTGTAGGTTCTTCTACCAATATCATCACCATAGTATTGGAGTGCCTTCCAGTAGTGCATTAAACAATGAGACTACACATCTATCACATGCTGTTTGGGCTCGCATCTTCTTCCCAGCGGGAAAAGTGTGTGCTTTGGAGGGTTTTGTTTTGGTACGGTTTTGTTTGTTTTTAGGTATCATGTTGCTATATATTTATGTTAGGAAAGGCAAGGTCAAAGAAATGCATCTTGCAGTTGGAGCAGAATATGATAGGGTTTGTGGTTAGTTCCTGGGGCAGTTTATTCTCTGACACAACAATGGCCTGTATGCATCACCTCCCATCCTGATTACTCCTACTAGCAAAAAATTTCAGCTGTGGACTGTGCAAGGAACTGTTAGTTGGATTATGGATGCACATTAATACTGCTTTAGCAGTGCTTGTGTGTGTGTAGATCTCCTGTTTTGCACCACTTGGCAAAATCCATGCTTTGGCCCATAGTCCTAAAATTTGATTGGGAAACAATATAAGTATAAACAAAAAATTAAAAATGAGTCAATCTGCTTTTTAAATTTACAAATAATATTTTGAAAGTCAGTTTTCCATCATACAATTATTTTCAGAGATGTGTCTCACTAATTCTAAAACCATAATTTCCTTGCATAAACATAGAGGTTTATTTAAGAATTAGGTTTTTAGACTACTCTTATTAAATAATGTGTCCACTGTGAGGAGCACAGACATTATGACTTAAGATTTGGAACATGAACTTATAATAATAATTTTGTCTAGACTTGTATCACCAGTTTCAGACATACAACCTGCAGCCAAATTTGACCAATGGTATACTTTAATCTTGCCTGCCAAGCAATTACCAGATTCTCCTACCATCCCTGCCAAACGGCCTTTCTCAGCTGAGCTGATTCAGCACTTGTCAGTTCCTGAGCAAAAGCAAGTTTTCAAAAATGATACTATAAGGAGAACCAACCCTGAAAGAGCAAAGGTCATCAAAGAATTGTAAAATACTCATGGATTCTAGTCAGGCAGGAGATAGGGTACTAACATAGATTGCCTCTGGAGCTGGGTAAAAGCCTGTGTGATACACTAATTGGAAAACAGCAAGGAGCCTATAATTTGCTTGTCCTGTCTTGCTTGGTACCACTGGATGCCAGAATATTGAGCAATGTCACACCCACTAGAATTTCCTTCCTTCCCAAGTGGCCAGTCTAGAAATAACATCTCATTTTCAGGCATTCTTCTGTAAGCAGCACTTTTGGGAGTGATGTTAAATTTGATTATCCTCCAATTGTTTTTATATACAAAAAAAACTCCGATAGATACTTTTTGTTGTTTTTGGAGGAGACCCCCAGGCAGCTGACTTGGTCAAGTTACTCCTTTGTAGGGCACCTTTGCTCCCTCCTCCTTTAGAAATTCAAAGTATGGAGCAGAGAACTCCTCCCAGGTAACTGAATGGGACTAGGCAAGCAAGGGAGAGATTATTTCCCCAAACTGCCTTACCTCCTTCACTTTGCCCAAAAAGCATGGCTTACTGTTTCTTTTGTATCAATTTCATACTTGTCTCCACATCTTCTTCCACATGACCTTGTACTTCTGCAATCCCCATTCCCAGCGTGCTCAACCACGTTTCTATCTTCTTTTCTTTCAAGTATTTCTATGCCTAGGAGGCTTAGTGAGGAGGGCTTTAAACTAGGTTCAATGGGGACAGGTGACCAAAGCTCACAGGTAAGTCAAAAACATGGAGACCTGGGAGAAGGGTCGGAATCTGGGGTGTCGGAGAATAACAGAGTTCTCACTCTTTTGGTTGGGTACAGCAAAGTCAGATACTTTATTTTCTCAAGCAATTGCGTAGAGGGAGAGAGTGCACTAGGACACAAGGTCACCGCCTCCGAGGCAGGTCTCTCTACAGGTAAACAATTACAGCAAGCATTTATACTTTTTGTTACAGACAATAATGAGCAACAGCTGCATTTTATTTATACATAGGTCATCCTGATAACTTATTTTTATCACTTATTTAAACTCTAGTCTACATTCCATATTATCTGCACATTATCTACACAAGGTCGCGACAACGTCTCACACAGTTCTTTCCCACTCGCCTCACACAATCCTCGCTTCTACAAATCTCGTGTTATTAGGGTTACACTTAGCCTGACTCTTGCTCACAGAAGACTGTTTGCATTTGAAATTCCCTTCCAATCCCTGTCAGGCCTTGCTCTGCTTCCACAACCCCCCGTTTTGTACTTCTAGTACAACATTCTCAAATCTCTATTTGCATTAAGTCTTGGAATTCAGCTTCTACCTCAGATGCTTCAACCTTAAGGGTTTTGATTGGATGTAATGACAATGCATGATTAGCATGGACATGAAAGATATTACTATTATTACGTCCTTTACAACAACAATAACATAATCCTAAACTAACTAATAGCAATACAAGCAATAACATTCCCATAGCAATAATATGATGGGGTTGTTGTACAGTTTTAGTCATAAAGCACAATACATCATACTTAGTACATAACGTAGACACTCTATAAGCTGTATGAAAGGCATACTTTTCAACTTGATATATATTTTGAAGCATGTGAATTTGCCCTTGTATTTCAGAGATTCTCTGAACCTCTGTAACAGTGAAAGCAAATTTTTGAAATCAATCAGGTACTAAGCTGGTCCAATTAAAGGGTATCTGGAACCTAAGGGCTGTGGTAAAACTCTATCCGCAGGCCAGTAAATAATATGATTAAAATATATATCTCGCAATGTGGTGGCTTTAAAATACAGCTATTATTAGCTTGAAAAAGTAAGTGTCTTGTCAGGGTAATTCCTTGTCCCCTACCCTTCCAGAAAACGTTGTCATGAACAGTGACAACTTCCCCTGGCTTCAGTTTACATGTACACTGAAGCTGTGGGGGTTCTAATGGCCAAAATGTCCATTGACTCCCTATCCCCATTCAAATGTCAGGTGTAATCCCAGGAGCACTGACTAAAAATCGATTGGGCATACCAGGTAGTCTAATTTCCCAGATGTCTCGGTGAATTACCCAATCCCATGTGCATCCTCCCCATGGACCCAGCAGGATTCGGTATGTGGGAGCCCACACCCCCCCTAACCGGTCCATATGCTTGGAAGGAGCACTGTGAACGTCCACACTTCCACCCAGAAAATCTCCAAGTATGTCTCCATGGCCACAGATCAGATGGTACTCTTGATGTGTCTGTAAGGGCAGTGGGCCAAGCCTGATGCTCAAGATCATTCCGAATGGCCATTAGCTGGTCATTCAGGAAATCCTGAATTTCTGAACATGCTAGATCCCATTGCAATGCCTTCCCAGCCTCAATGATATTCAATACCATCTCTGTCAGCAACTTCTGGGTCATAGAACTAAGGGCGGAAATAACATGTAACTCACCAACTCCAGCCTGTACCTGGGTTAGTTGTGCCCCAGAAATAAGGCCAGTGGCCTTCTCTAGTTGCCCCAATTTCTCATCATGTTCTTGGCTTCTAAAAATATTCCAAACTGCTGCTGCACTATTGGCCCCATCCCATAGGGATCCGGTCAAGTCTCTCTTCTTTCTAGAGGAAATAACCCAAGCCCTTTGTTGTGCTATTCTAATGGCAGCTCCCTGTGAGCAATTTGGGTATGTAGAGGTGATCTGGAAACTGGATAAGGGCAATGTCGGTCACATGGTTGGTTACCTGAGGCCAGGGCAGCAGAGTTTGAACTGATGACCAGAGTGGCTAGAACAGGCATTGTGGGATACTGCAGAATAATTCTGGAGGTCATTCACAGCGCATTGGGCAGCCACACTGGCACTGCAGTGCTGCAGCGGCAGCGCAATACTCGCTATTCCTCTCGGAGAGGTGGAGTACATGCAGTGCTGCAACCACGGAGATACAGCGCTGCAAATGCCTTGCCAGTGTGGACGGGGAGTGTGTTACAGCGCTGGGGGAACCTTTACAGCACTGTAACTCACAAGTGTAGTCAAGGCCTAAGACATCCTTGGGATCAGTGGTTCCAACCTCAGAAAAGCACCCTTTCCCCAAGCAACCTGGATAGTGCTTGAGGACAGGCACCAGAGTAAAGCCTTGCAAATAGTTTGATTGTTACAAAAGTGGCACCAGGTTGGGGTGGAAAGGAGACGAACAGGAAGTGTTCCCCCCCACACTTTTTCTTAAATGCTGGCTGCAAGATGATGTGATCCCTTCTAACCACAATCAGGGCACACTCGGGAAAGCGTGGTTGTGTGACCCAGAATTCACCAAACGGGGCGGATTACTTATTGAATTACTTGCGGTTTAAGGGCTAGCATTTAAATCTTCCCCTGTTTTCCCTAAGTGACCATATGCGATATCACTCTCCTGAGGGTAATAGAGATGGAACGGGAGCAAATGCTGCAAGCGTCTGGGTACAGACCTGGTTCTTATGCTGCAATGCTGAGTGCCGCAATGATGCCAGAAGAGTGAATACTGGAGTGGTGCGGGAAAGTGTCTTACTGTGGTGGACAAAATAAGGCAGCCCTTCCCAGAACCTTCTGCAAAGAATTGCAGAGTACCCCATGAAAGCTTCCTAGAGATCTCAAAGGAGGATTCCTAGGCCATCCCTGGGCCCATAAACAAACTTTTTTGGCGATCACACTCTGCATAGCTGGAGTGGCCGCCAATAATTTCTACCCCAATTTTTAAATTCAGATTCAACATTAAAAATAATAGCATGTAACCCCTAGAGTTTGATTGGAAATGTGTACTCACCAGAGGTACCTTCCCTGGCATCATGTTCTGCTGACAATTGGTCCTGTGAGGGGATGGGCTCCAGAGTTAAAAAAAGTTCTTGGCTGTCAGGGAGAATGGATCCTCCAGTTGCCTGCTGCGCATTCTCCTCCTTGTCAACAATGTTCTCCTCCTTGTTGCCTGAGGTCACCTGGGGCTCCTGGGAGGTATCCATGGAGCATTTTGGGGTAGTGGTGGGGTCGCTGCCTAGAATCGCATGCAGCTCCTCATAGAAGCAGCATGTCTGTGTCTCAGAACCAGAGCGACTGTTCACCTCCCTTGTCTTCTGGTTCGCCTGCTGAAGCTCCTTTATTTTCATGTGGTACTGCTGTGTGTCCCTAGTGTAGTCCTTTTCCCCCAGGCCCTGCATGATTTTGGCATAGATGTTAGCATTTCTCCTGCTGGTTTGGAGCTCTGCCTGTACAGACTCTTCTCCCCACACAGCAATAAGATCCACTACCTCCTGTGTGCTCCATGCTGGAGCATGTGCTCCATGCTTGAGCATCCATTGTCAGCTGTGCTGACGAGCTCTCCATGCCAATCAAACAGGAAATGAAAATTCAAAAATTCCCGGGGCTTTAACATGGGGGTGGCTGTTTCCCATGTACCTGGATGAAGTGTAGTGGAGTTGAAAGTGCTTTCCAGAGCGGTCACAGCGGAGCACTGGGGGACACTTCCTGGAGCTAATTCATTCGAATTATACAGCACAGTGTCTACACTATCCCCATGTCAATGCGTGGATGTCAACTCAAGCGCTACGCCTCTCACGGAGGTGGAGTACAGAAGTTGACTTTGCAAGCCCTTCAGGTCGGCGGAAGGAACTCAGTAGTTTAGACACATACATTATTAACTTGACCTAATGTGGCAAATGTCGACCTAACTTTGTAGTGTAGACCAGGCCCTAGATACCATACTTTTACCCTCAAAAAGGAATATATACAACAGAGGGGAAAAAAAAAACCTCTGTGGAACTTACAAAGCTATGTGCTGAATTTCATAGCTTATTCACTTGGTCCTTGTTTCATCCCGTCCACCATCCTCTGTATTAGCTACTTAGATTGGGAGCTTTTTAGAGTAGGGACCTTGTTCTGTTATCTGTCTGTTTACAGAAAATGCCCATTTGCATTCATAAACCCAATTGCAGGGAAGTGGGGGGAAGTGGAATTAACAAGGTGTGTGCCTGCTATTACTCTGATCATTTGCTTGTATGTTGCATTCCTTTTCCCCACCCCTTCATCTGTTTTGTATGTTTTTAGTTTATCAGACCTCTGGGGCTGGGAACATGCCATAAACAGTGTTTGGCAAATGCCTAGAAAAGTCTAAGCAAACCACAATACAAATAATAATTAACAAAGCCTCTGCATACTTTGGAAGTATGTAAATAATATAAGATTTAGGTGGGAACTGGAATGAGTTTGACATTCCTGCTCTATAAACTCTGACATGGAGTAGATACCTGCTGCAATTCAGTGCCACAGTTTTGATACAACAAGATGAAAACTTACTGAAAGAAATAGTTATTAAATTTCCCTTCATATCCTTGATAGGAACATTCAAATCCACAATATCACTGTAATTCTTATATTTCAGCTAAAAATTATATCCTGGGTTATGTACCTACGATGTTGGGTTTAATTCCACCACAAAGATTTGGGTTCTTCAGAGCTGCAATGATTATTAAGCACATGATTTTACAAAGTGGAAAGACTATTCCCAGAATAGAGGAATAGAACAGCGGTATTCAGACCTGACTGAGTTAGCAGCAAAAAGAAGAATAGCTTATCAATGTAGAGAGCAATTATATGAACTCAAAGATATCTGGACTCCATTTCTTGATACATTTGGATAAATTCTGAGACAGCCTCATAATGCCAGTCTTCCATTCCACCTGACATGCCACCCTGTCCTCTGGTTCTACCTTCCCCTTTTTACCTATTTGCATGTATATTTTTTTAATTCTTTCCCCCACCCTAACATGTTATGTCTGTGTAATATTGTTTGATTTTGTATTGTCTGCTTTTGCAGCTTTGACAAGTTGTAAAGTTGCATAACTGCATAACTTTATTGTATATCCCATGAAAGGTGAGGTATTTGGTGACAAGTACAAGCTGTAAGTCATTTACCTTTTGTAATTTTATTGTTTCTTTTCTTGAAAATTAATAAAATATTAATCACCTAGAGAGTATCTTGTTGCTTTTTGTAGCTGACCTATTAAAACAATTTATATTGTGATGATGAGCAATGTTAGTACTGGGGGGCTGAACAAATTGGTACTGTGCAATGCTTTGAAATAGATTATCCCAACCATAAAAAAAAATCTATAATGTCATCAGCCATCTGTATTGATACTGCATATGACCCTGTCACTGATTGATTAGTTCTATTTACAGAATATTGATATCCATGCTTTTAAGATGATCTAATCTAATTCTTACATAATATGAAGTAACTAATAGTCCGTTCCCCTAGATACCATCTAATTGTTTCCTGAATGACACCAGCGCACTTGCCTAAATAACTTTGCTTAGTGGCTCATTAATTTATGATTTTTTGTATATAAAAGTATTCCTGGAGATGTCCTCTAGCTTCTTTTGTTACGTCTATTCATGGCTGCATCTTCTGCATATGGCTCTAACTCTATTGGTTAATTTTCTTGGGCACTATGGAATGGGTGTACAAGAAATAATTAATCACAGAACTCCCACAAGTACCTTCAAAGGGAGTTCACAGATAATTTCCCCATGGACCATGTTGAAAGTGTACCTCTTATTTATCTAGGAAAAAGTCTGCAAGACATTCCACAAAAGAAATACAGTGGATGTACACAGTCGTGTTTTACTCCTAGAACTGTTTACAAGGTGCATTTTCATCTGGCACAGAAATGGCATGCAAATTATTTACAGAGGACTCATTAATATTCAAGGCCCTACTCCTGCAGCTTCTTCTGCATGGGTGAACCTTTCAGCCTGTGTAGAATCCCATTGAAATCAATGACACTCCATAGAGTTGTAGAGGTCTACCCTTGTGGAACAAGCTGTGTGATCAGGACCTAACTCTGTCATAACACTTTGATATATGAAGTATCCAGTGCCTGACTCTCTTGATTTATAAATCTTCAGAAATTTTACCTTTAACTAACACAGATCACATGCCAGGATTGGGGATTACTTACATAAATAATTAAAAAACAGAGAGAAATGGGGTTATAGAGCTTTTTGAATAAAAGGACATGGAAGCAATGATAGGTCTTCCCCACTGTAATAGGATGACCTGTTCCCTTTAGGACCAGGAGGCCTGGGGCTGGTTAACCCTGTTTAATTAGCCTAGCCCTGCCCTGCCATACCTGTGCTGGGTGTAGGACTTTAAAACGCAGGAAGCCCAGTAGTCCAGCAGT